>NW_020194471.1:2432977-2480435 GCF_003019875.1 Amorphotheca resinae ATCC 22711
GAGAGAGAGAGAGAGAGAGAGAGAGAGAGAGAGCGCGCGCGCGAGGCTGAATTCCATATATTAAAACATGGTGATATTGATTTATTGACAATAAATGCTACCTTATCAGAGCTGAGGACCCTAGAAGGGCATCGGCGACGGGCAGGGGAAGCCGTGGCCCGTCGTACCTTAGTATAGGTCGGTCCATAGGAGGATGGGAAAGGCCGGTCGCACCACGTAATGACAGACAGCACGGGGCGGGGCGGCCGATATGATTACGAGGCTGGCTTCGCGGCCGGGCCATTCTTCGGGGGATACTGGGGCGCGGTGATTGGCTGCGCTTCCCAGTATGCATGACATCAGAATGATTTAAGGACCGTAAGGACTCTCCCTGGCGCTCAGGGCCCGCGTCCAGAAGACTCGTTGGTTTTTCCATTGTGAACTTGTGTGAACTTGTGTGAACTTGTGGCCCTTTCCCTTTCCCGCGCCTGCGCCCCAATCCGTATTCTCGATCGCGTTAGGCCGTCTCTTCCGTCCGGAGCACAAAGTACCGGGCGCCCGTGTGAAGCATCATTTAACATTTTTACATTTTTTACATTTATGATTTACCTACCTACCTTTACATTTTTACCTTTAGGCTTTACCCCGATCAATCAATTTAGAGTTCATGGTTCATATATTCATATACGGCATATACCCTGCTGTACGCGGTACCTCACAGTCCGGAATGACGATCGGCCTCAGGCTGCGCCGAGCGAGTCAACTCTGTCGCATCGACGCAGCAACGCTGCGACCCCAACGCAGTAGCAGCGCAGCAACGTAGCAACCTGTAACATGTAACCTGCGACCTGCATCTTCGCATCTTCGCATCTTCGCATCGCATCTTCGCATCTTCTTCGCAACTCGCGTCGCGCGTCGCGGACTTAACCGCGAACGGTAAGCTCCCTGTTTGGGCCTTCGACGTTCATCCCCCCATCCCCGGCTGTCATTGGTCCGTCGTCGCATGCGCCACTCAGCCTCTTTCGAAGCCTTGCCTTCTCCTGGAGGCTGGTGCTTATCACGCTGAAGCCTCTCCTGAATCTGTAGCTTGGCACCTTGGCTTCTACGACAACCTCTGGTACTGTGCTCATTTACAGTGTCTTCTCTGCAGACAATACTCCCCCCGATTGCTTATTCCAGCAGTCAAAGACTCAGAGGTCTGAAAGTCTTCATTTCCCTTATCGACGAGGTCTCCCTCCTTTCCTTATCTGTGAGTCCTGGTCTGCGCGATTGTTCTCCATCGTTGACAATGCGCGATATATCGGTCCGTAACAAGCTACTACGTGTCTACCGTCCGCTTTGGTCCATACATAGATATCATCAGGTCAATTGAACTGAAGGACAGGAGATGCCTCCTCTGCGCATTTTTGATGAATCTACCAATTCCTGCTCTCTCTCCACCATGCTCTCCACCCCAACCCTTCCCCGCCATGTCACGTGGAGACTAGACCCCTTACTCCGTCTCGCTTCGCTCACCTCGCAAAAAATCCTCCACCTGACCTCCAATGATCAAATCGACTGCACAGCCATGGATATCGGACTTTGGGGATTCGCGGGCGCGATTTGAGATTGATGGTTGTAAGCATCTTGAAGAGTCCTGATAAGATGCTCTCCCGCCGTGTCCGGATGTTGACCCGCGTGAGACCGGCGGGTGCTCCAGTCTATCATCACGTGAAGACATGTATACCCGTTCGGGGCGTCAGGACCTCCCCCAGGGCTTGGTTCAAGCCAAGAACCGACGGGGAAGGCCGGTTTTTCAAAGCCATCATGGACGTTGGTCCCCGGCAAGCGACCATCGAGACGGACGTTCCAGCTATAACCGTGAGCACCTACTGTTTCCCTTCCGTCGATTCCTCTGCCAGGTTTGCTTACTTCGGGCCAGAGCAAGGGACAGGTCTTGGAGGCTATACGTGAACACTTCCGTATGTCATTGCGCCACTGGGTGAAGTTCTCACATAGACCTGCGCGCTTCTTCAACTTCGGCCAAGCAATCGTCATCCTCGTAACTCCGAGCTTCGCAAAGTGGCTCGAGGACGACGTTTTGTTTATCCCCAGGATCCTTCAACTCATAACTCATCCTTGGAAAGACCCTTGGGCCCTCCACGTAGGGAAGAAATCTCGAGGGGCCAAGCCGGTGCAAGGCCCAACTGGGCCGCCTTTTGAAATCGACGTTGTTTGTGCGTGCGTTGATGGACTCGCTCCAAACCCCAGCGGGATAAGGCTCGGCCAAGGTCGATATTCAAGAGAAGGAATCTCTCTTCTTCATGGCCGGACAGGCCAGATTATTTCCGGGGTATGGGAAGACGAGCCCACGACCACGGAGGATAGCCCAAGCATGCAATCGAGCCTCACCTTTTCCAAGAGCCCAATACCAGATCTTCGGGAAGCGAAGGAGACGAGACAGACACCATCCAATGTTACCTTGCCTTTAGCCAATACGCTATTTACGAATGGGAGACATTCGACATTACTTGTCTCAAGATGGCAGGCCATGCCAGATGGACAGTTTAAGAAAATACGGAGCAAAGAGAAGAGAAACCAGGTTATCAACGTTTTTCACAGTCATCTGGAAGGTGTCCCGTCGACCTATGTGCCTGCAGTTCCCCTGACGCCAATCCGCCGAATTGTAAGTGGGCTGGGAAATATCATTCGGCAACTCCACTTTGCTGATGATGGCCCTGGCCCTGCTTCCCGCGAATTGGAACCAACTCTAGACGAATATATGAAGGCAATGAAGCTACCAATTTCAAACATTGGTGTCTGGGCCTTGATTATCCCATTAGAAGCGCTTCCAGACTCACCACCCAAACCGCCCTTCGATATATTGACTAACAAGGAGGACGTGCAAAGGTTCTGGCAGGAGAGGATTGTTAACCCTAGGTTCATTGGCTACTGGCTGGATAAAGGGGCAACTTTCTGTCGTGTCGGTACGTTGAACTCCCTGCCATTCATAGATTTCGATGAACTTTCATATGCTAACTAGGACTAGTCAGTGGAGGTGGAGGCTGGGGGGCTAAGCAGGGACTCTTGTCATTAGACCCTCAAACGACATATAGAACTATCAGTGAGGCACGGTTCGACTACACTGGTGGGTCGATAGAAGAGCATCAAGCTTCAGCACTAGGGGATATCGCGAAGCCAAACTCCTTCATACAATTCTTCGCCATGGAGGGCAAGAATGCGTCCCCAGTCAGACTGACTGATCCACAACCAAGACGATCTCCGATGGATGACCGGTATCGACTGCACACGGTACTTGGCACAGTCCCAAGCACCGTCGACCAGACGCCGCAACGCCCAAGGAAAAGGCCAAAAAGTCCAAAATATGAAACTTTTAGAGCGAGATGGTGGCGGAGAAGGAGACTGGGTCTTAAGACGGGGAGCCCGAATTGGAAGGATAATGTTATTTTCAGATCTGGTCACTTCGGCGCAGTTTCGGAGTCCGGCCTCTATCTCGATTTTGCTAAGAAATATTCTAAAAAGGACGCCACAGTCTCGGAGCAGGATATCGTTGAGACGAAAATCGACTTCCCTTATTCATATGTATGTAGGGATCACCGGCTGGGCGAAGGAGATAAGTTGAGGGAGAAGTTTGTGCCCCTGGGGGCTTCGATGAAACAAATTGGGCGCAGACTTGAGAGGAGTAAGAGGCGTGGATTTAAGTCCTGATATGGAAAGACTAGGAATGGCCCTGATTTGGCATGCTTGAGAACTAGCTATTGGAATAGGCATTGTATAGGCCAGCCTAAGCTGGCACAGCAAATACTCGGTCTTGGAAAGGGTCCAAAGAAGGTATCCGAGTTGTACAACTATAAATTTATATATGTAATATAGCTTTGAGCTATTTGAAGCCTAGATCAATATATGTCTCAGTCCTGGAAACCAGTACGTTGCCTTAGCGCAAGTACTCGGGAGCCTTGTGAGACAGGAAACCCATACCACGTGACTTCGAATTTGCCGGGATATTTGGAACTAGACGTCAGATGGAGAATATCCAGAACACAAACCATCCCCTACTCCGGACGCGCGACCAGCATCGCAGGACCGAGTTCTATTCACCTCAAGCCAAATTGCCATCGACATAATTACACAATGGATCGTACTCTTGACGAGATCGTGGCTGAACGACATGTAAGCTTCAACTTCTCTACACGACTGCCTCAGCCTCGCCTTGGAGCTATGGTCTCGCGACACGTCCACAACTAACTATCTGCGCAGAGGAACGGTGGACCCAGAGGGCGTCGTGGCGGCCGAAGAAATGAATATCCTCGTGACGGCGTAAGAAAGGTAAGGCCCCAGGTCCCATTTGCGACCTCCACTAACCTCTGGTGTTAGGTTCATCCACCTCCTCAATCCTCCTGCACATGAATGCTCTCCGGATACTCCTCAGACCTCGTCGCAGCCGAACCCTCAGCGCTCGTTGCCTCGTGGCTGTCCAGAGAAGTACAATGAATTGAATATATCAGCTAACCCAGGCCTCTCCTCGTCTTTACACAGTCGACTCGAGACGACCACAGAAACATAGATTCGTGGGTTGTTCCCCCTGGGCACAAACATTACATTCCTAACTCAATAAAGCGAATGGGTTCATGATAAGTTCGACAATGACTGTACGCATACTCTCCTCTGTTCGAGTTGCCCGCGCTCACGATATCTCAGCGGATCGCCGACCAGCTCCCCGGAGACGCTATTCCCCAGAGCCAATTTAGTGAGTTGGCGCACTTCAACTACTGCAAATCCCGTATTAACCTGATTATAGCGAGACCTCAAGCGCAAAGCTCCGTGTTGAGAACCTACACTACGATTTGACAGAAGAAGATTTGGATGTGGGTCACAATTGGGTCTCGTGAGGAGCGTATGGGCTTACGCAGGATATAGGATCTCTTCAACCGAATCGGACCCGTCCTTAAACTCTCGCTCACATACGATCGTGCTGGTCGCTCTGAAGGAATTGCATATGTTACATACGAGTCAGCCCATGACGCGAAACGAGCCATTCGAGAATTTGACGGTGCAAATGCGAAAGGTACGGGGCATTGTAGGAGGCTTTGTGTCGATCTAACAGTTCTCAGGTCAACCTATCCGGTTGATTTCCATTCCTGCGGGTCCTGCAGCATCGCGCCGAAATCCGTTTGATTCTGCAGTTCGCCCTCGTTCGTTGGCGGACCGAATCACACTTGCTCCTGGGGCCCGATCCCGTTCCTTATCCCCAGTGCGTCACTCAGATGTTAGCGGGCCAGCACCTAGCAATGTGGACCGCTATGTTCCAGGTCAGCATAGCCGCTCCCGCAGCCCTCTGCCCCGCCGAAGAGACGGCCGACGACCAGGTGCAAGAAGGGAGAGAGGCGATCGAGGTGGACGAGGGGGTGAGAGACTTGCCAAAGATGGAAGACCCAGAAAGACCCAAGAGGAGCTGGATGCTGAGATGGAAGACTATTGGGGCGCGAAGGAAAACGGCAACGAACCTGCTGCTGCTGCTGCTACAGAGGCCCAGGACGACGTTGATATGATTGAGTGAGGGACGGAAATCTTCTTGTATGGGTCAATCTGTTCGTAAGCGGAGCGGGTCGAGGGTAGATTGATAATAATTGTGCAGAGTAGGATTTCATCTACCTACTTTAGGTATACCATGGTTATTCTTTCCCGTGACCCCATACTGATGCAGGAGTTGGTTATTAGCACATATCATCCGTCCTAACAACAGCGACATCTCATCTCATCTCATCCCAGACAGACAAACAGCCATCACTCAACTATCACCCAAGCCCCATCAATCCTCCATAACCTCCCCAATCATTCATTACCTTCCACACCGCGCCCAAAGTTCCCATTCCCAGAAACAACCACCATCCATCCATCCATCCATCCATTCAAATTCCCTCCCCATCCCGCCTTCAAACACCAAGCTCGGTAATCATGAATTCAAAACTCGCTCCCTCTGGAACAGCTCTCTGCCTGCCTTACTTACCCACCTTGCCTAAGATAGGTACGGAGTATAAGTAAATAAATGAGAAATAATACGAAGAGAGAGTAGGTATGGATATCGATATCACGTGGAGAGGAGAGGCGAAAATCATGGCTGGAGGCAGGTAGGTAGGTAGGTCCTGAGTCCTGAGTAAAGTAAAGTAAAGAAAAGTACTATCTATCTAGGTATTACGCGACTGCAGGTACAGACTAAACGTTCGAATACCTTGCCCACGTGGGGTTGAGACGGGAAAAACGGGATTGGTGGGGGGATCCAGAAGCCTGGGTGGGATGGGATGAACTTGTTCGTGAGCGAAAGATAGATAGATCACCATAGATTTCTGGTTCTGCGGAAAAACAACTCGTGCGGCGGTGTGATGCGATGGAGATAATAACAATAATACAAATGTCAAATACGAAGTACCTACATATTGTACGGAAGTACTGTACAGTAGAGCCCAGCAGATCAGATTGATAGGTAGGTGGGGGAGATGGTTGGTTTGGTTTGGTTGGTGTTGGAGTTGGGATATCTAGGTAAGGTAAGGTACTTTAGCTAAGAGAATAATAAGATTCTACGTAGAAAGTAAGGTATACAGGTACGATCCTGGGATAGACTACGTGCGTACCGTGGAATGATAATTATAGACTGAGGTGTGCACAATGGCTTGTTACCTAGGTAGGTACCGACGAGGTGGGTGCTTGGAGCCTTGTTCTGTCTTTTTATCGCGGCTTATCGGGGAGATTATATATAGAGAGATACAGGCTCTAGCAGTAGGTAAGTTACGCAAGGTGTGGAGTAAAGGTCTACTACACAAGATTGTCGTCTATTCCAACTTCCTTCCAACGTCCAACGTCCAACTTCAACTCCAACTCCCAACTCCCAACTTCCAACACACCTTACATACCAACCTCTTCTTTCTCACGGAGGATGATTATCATTTCATGGCCCCGCAGCTTAGACGATGCTCGGACCTGATACGTACTGGCTGGGCCGCACGTGCAAGGGACCCGGCTCACATATTCTCCACGATCCTGTCGATGCCCCCCGGCTTGCCCCAGCGTGATTGGACGTGTCGTCCTCCCACAGAACCACAGCCCCTTGAATATCCCCCCCGCTGCGCACTAAACATACTTCAAAGTTCAGGTGTTGCCGTGTTAGTTAGTAGCTGCACGTTCTGCTGAGTAGTACCTATGCTGGGCTTTGAAGCTTTGGCGGTGCAGCAGCGCGGCCGTGCATCCTTTGCTAAACCAAATCCTTCGTGTCTTGAAGATGTTTTGCTATTTTTGGTTCTCGCTCTGCTTCATCCATCCACGGTGCGCTGCTCTGCTCATCACTCTGCTGCTACCATCTAGGCATGGCTGGTATTCTTCCCCCCTGCGAACTCCCTGTTCTGTGACTTTGGTCGGTGTGCCAGTGGGCTACCTCTGCCGTTTCTCTGCCCCCCTCTCTGTCTCTTGGTGCTCGATCGTCGTCTTGTGCCAGATCCGCCCGTTGACGCGATGGTCAGTCACCAACCGCTGCGCCTCACCACTTCATTTCTCTGGGAGATAATACGGACATGTCGCCCGTTTCCTATTCAAGCTCTCTTTTCGCTCTCCTCTCTTCTTTCCTCTTTCTTCTCTCTCTCGTCGCGTCTTTCTTTCATTGTATGCATCATCTCGATGCATACTTCATAGCAGTTCGTTCTGGGTGGAAGCCGTCAATTGATCAGGATTCGCATTCATTATGTATTATCCACTGAGGCCATTGGCCCTGGGGGTCTTGATCCTCCAAGGAGCGGCCACATTGAGCCACGCGCATCGCCAGCATCCTCGAGCAGGTGAGTAGGAATCGGTTCGCGAGGCAATTGGAGGGATGCTCACCAGTTGCGAAAGAGATTGATAGGCGCTTTGATAACGAGACGGAATCGGATACATTGGTCACTACTGCTTCACTCCCAGATGGCAGCACCGCATTGCCGGCATGTACGGAAACTATCACTTCAGCTAGAGGTGGTCCAGTGCCAAATGGAGCGGCTACATGTGATCATACAACCATCGTCGTTGTTGAAGCTTCTACGCCGAAGGCTATAACACCAAAGGATAACATCGCGCAGGATACACCTGCGCAGGCTCCAACGACACATGCAATTGCGCAGGATACAACTGCGCAGGAGACAACTGCGCAGGCTCCAACGACGCATGCAAATGCTCAGGATACACCTGCACAGGCTCCAACGACACATGCAATTGCGCAGGAGACAACTGCACAGGCTCCAACGACACATGCAATTGCGCAGGATACAACTGCGCAGGAGACAACTGCCCAGGCTCCAACGACACATGCAAATGCGCAGGGTACACCTGCGCAAGATATAGCTGCCCAGGAGACAACTGCGCAGGCTCCAACGACGCATGCAATTGCGCAGGATACACCTGCGCAGGCTCCAACGACACATGCGCCTGCCCAGGATACGCCCGCACAGGCTCCGACGACACATGCAAATGGGCAGGAGACAACGACACCAGATTCAACAACGTCGGAGCACACGGCGATAACCTCTTCCAGCCCCAATGCTCCCTCGGCCCCTTCGCCAACATCTTCTCCAAGTTTCCCCACTCAACCCAAAATTGAACCAACCGAGCCAACCTGGACTCCAGAAACTCCTACAACAGCAGCCACGTCAAGTTCGAGTTCGTCATCTACTGCACAGAAGGGTGGATTAGGCCCCGTCATTTATTCCCTGGGAGGATTCCAACCCCCATCACCTACGACCTCGGCACCAAGTGCTGGATCCCCATCTTCCCCATCGTCAAGCGGTGGAAGAGAGGGGGAGAGTGGTGGTGCGCCTTCTGATAAACCCGGCACGACTCCAAGCACCACGCCTGATCACGGGGGTGAGACACAAATACCACCTGAGGCAACCCAACCAGCCTCTCCGCATCAAACACCTAGCACCACGGATGGGAATACCGCAGAAGGGACAACAACACCCGGTAACCCCATTGATCATACTCAGCCTCCTGATTCGCCACCTTTGAACAGTCCAACTTCGACCACTACATCACCGTCCACCACCACTCAAGAACATACGTCTTTTGGTGGTGGTCCTCCAACACCTTCGGTGGGTACCCAACCAGAACACTCGTCACCTGATAGCTCTCCAACAGAACCTCCTTTTGGTGGTTCTCCAACGCATCCAGGATCGCCCTTCTCTAAAACAGATCCTCCATTTGGTGGCTTCCCGACACATTCGCCAGATCCCCAACCGGGACACACCTCACCTGATAGCTCTCCAACACAGCCTAAGTTTGGTGGTGGTGGTGGTGGTGGTTCGCCAACTACGACCATTACCCCGCTACCTACTACCACTCCAGAACACCCGTCTTTTGGTGGTGGTGGTGGTGGTTTTCCGACACATTCTCCTGGTTCAGAACCTCCATTTGGTGGTTTTCCTACACCTTCGTTTGGTCCCCAACCGGGACACACATCGCCTGATAAGCCCACAACAGAGCCCCCATTTGGTGGTGGGTTTCCAACACATTCTCCTGGTCCGGAACCAACACCCACCTTCCCTGGTTTCCCGACACATTCATTAGATCCCGAACCGGGGCACACATCGCCCGATAGCTCTCCGACTGAGCCTCCGTTTGGCGGCGGCGGATTTCCAACGCACCCAGGTCACACTTCCCCTGACAGCTCTCCAACTGAACCCCCACTCGGTGGCGGTGGTATTCCGACACTGTCCTTCCCTATCAGCTTTCCAACTGAGCCTCCATTCGGTGGCAGTGGAATTCCCACACTTTCCTTCCCTACTAGCTTTCCAACAGTGCCTCCATTTGGCGGGGGGTTTCCACATCCAACGCATTCCTCCCCTGATAGCTCTCCAACTGAGACTCCATTGGGCGGCGGCGGATTCCCAACACACCCAGGTCACACCTCCCCTGATAGTTCCCCAACTGAACCCCCACACGGTGGAGGTGGCATTCCGACACTTTCCTTCCCTATTAGCTTTCCAACTGAGCCTCCATTTGGTGGCAGTGGCATTCCGACACTTTCCTTCCCTACTAGCTTGCCAACACTGCCTTCATTTGGTGGCGGTTTTCCACATCCAACGCATTCCTCCCCCGATAGCTCTCCAACTGAGCCTCCATTCGGTGGTGGTTCGCCGACTCCAACCACTCCATCGCCGACTCCTGACAGCACTTCTCCCTCTCCTTCAACGATAACCGATAGTCCTTCTCCTACCAGCCATGGGCAGAGTCCTACACCCGACATACCGTCAACCCCAGGAGGTGGTGGAGCCGCTCGACCTTCGCCTAAACCAGACACCACTACTTCTCCTTCACCGGCACAAGAATCAACGAGTTCCCCGAAAGGCTCTCCGTCGGCACAGGAATCACCAACAAGTTCCCCAACCACTCTAGCCACTCCAGATACAACGACTTCTCAACCTAGCGGATCTCAGTCGGTCACCAGAGATGGATCGTCAGATTTGATTGTTGGTACACAGACCACCACTAGTGGAAAAGAACCATCCGTCACCCCATCAAGCAGTGCTATAACAGAGACTGGTGCAACGCCTGGTCCTTCCACTACTACTCCTGCCGGCGGTATCATCGTTCCTGGCCCCATCAGAACCTCCCACTCGGATTCCGCCCCTAAAACCGGGTCTCCGACGTCTCCCGTCACGTCGCCGCCACCAGTCCGAACATCTCCTATGCCTGTTATTGTGGTCGGACAGTCCACGTTTACCGAGGATGCATCGTCTCGGATCGTTATTGGATCGCAGACCTTAACGCCTGGCGGAGTCATAACTGTCAATGGACAGTCTATCTCATTGTCACCTACTGGCAACGCGGTGATCATTAACGGTGCTGCGCCTCCTGCGCCTTCTACATTCGTCACCAGCCCCTCCGCGTCCATCATCTCGAGCTTGGTATTAGCGGGCCAGACGCTCACAGCTGGAGGCCTCGTGACTGTTGGAGGCGACATTCTGAGTTTGGCACCTAGTGGAACGGGAATCAACATAGTCGGCACCGTCACTGTCGTCGGGGGCGAGACTACGGCCACTGCAACGGCGGCGCGCAAGCATAGCGCTGGTGGGAAGATAGGGGTCAGCATTGTATTGATTGGATTACAATTCTTTTTGACTGTATTAGTATATTGCGTCTATTGAGAGGTGAAAGAGACAGAAAAAGAGAGAGAGAAAAGCCGGCATTGGGAGGTGTTCTGGAGTAAAGCATAGTCGATCTGATACCCCCCATGTAAATACAAGATTAAAGATTACAATAAGAATAAAAATAAATAGCCATACTGTACCTAGCTTAGAAATTATTACAACTTTCCCTGCAGTCCACATCCTTATAGACACCTTGCTGAATGTGCCTTTGATGTAACCGGTCATGTTAATTTGAAGTCTGAAAGGTAGGTATTGATGAACGAACATCAGGCCTGTTTCGTCTAGTTAGTGAGTATATGGATCCCAGGTCATAGTAGCAGAATATGCAGGCGGGTGGTCAAGAACCATTACTACCCGTTTAACGTCTATTCATCTATTCATCATATATTCTACTCATCATCATATACTCATTACCAGAACACACACACCATCCCAAGCCCAGCCCTTCTTTTCTATCTCCCCTCCTCCACCTTCCTCCTCTTACTCTGCAACCCCTCCCCCATCGCACTCGCCACATCCTCCAAACTCGTGCCCCTCTTCCTTCTCTCCGTCTTCTCCTCCCCCAACACCGTCTCCTCAGCTACACTCCTATACACATTCGCAATCTGTCCAAAGACGCCCTCTCCAGGTCCCGCACCCCCTTCAAACCCTCCCTCATCCGCATGCGTAATAGCCAACTCCTGCATCTCGCGCACCCAGCGATACGCCTTGGGCGGCATATCCGGCACGTACACACGAGCCGCCTTCAGCAGGCCCGGGGCGCGCATCTCGGCCTCTTGCAGCAGCAGCGGCAACACTCCCATGTTGGAAGCAGTCGTGAAGGCCTGCAGGCAGAGAGCTGTGAAGCCTTTGGTTAGGCTGGAAAAACTGCATTTGAGCCCGGACGCGGGCCCGATCTCGTCGGAGATGTGGTTTAGCTTTAGGGTCTGCGCGAGCTCCAAGGCGCCGGGGGTGCCGGCGGCTGAGTTGAGTCGGTGAGGGCCCGAGACGGGGATGCTGGGCTGGCGCCATGTGATGTTGGTGGAGCTGGGGTTGGAGGATGGGGATGGGTCGGAGGAGGAGGTGGGCGATGGGGGGAGCCCGATGATGCCCCCGTCGATGAAGCGGATCGCGGGAGCGGAGGATTGGAAGAGCGCTGCGATCTCGCGGGCGGTGCGGGGAGAGACGGCGTTCAGATCGAGGTAGTAGAGGGGGGTTTGCTTCCCCTGGGCAGCGTTGAAGGCCGTCGTGATGCGTGTTGCTATGGTGAGGGCGTCACGCGGCGGCACGATGGAGAGGATGTAGTCTGCTTTCTCGACTAGAGAGATGTCCGTAGGGAGCGTCTCGATATTGCTCTTCCGGGCTCGAGCGTGCGTATCTTCACTTTGAAGAGTTAGCTTCAGACTGAACAGGATGGGCATCCAAGCCGCGGTTGGGTGGGATCTCGTCCCAAAAGCAAGTAGGGAAACTTGAGGGTTTGGATATTGATAAGAGTCAAGAATTGACAAACTTTTGGTCTTGGGCAATAACAGGGACTACGCTTGTAGACTACAACTAGCTCTCGAATGACAAATGCAAAATTCATAGAGAACGCAAAGAAAATCTTCAAGCATGGATGGATCTTCGTGAGATAGTACAGGAGGGAGGGGGGAAGAAAGACCCCACCTTCGACCCTCGATATTGGTCACGACGTGGAAGTTGTGAGCAATGAGCAGCTTTGCGATGCCCATCCCCATCTCTCCAATTGACAGAATACCTACGGTAGCTAAAGGAGCCATGTTGGAGGTGAGGATGGAGTTGATGACAAGATGAAGTTAAGAGGAGGCGGCTTCGTTCGTGTCTAAAAATCCCAAGGGGGGGTTTACCTTATCGGACTTCGTCGGAGTATCTCATCACGTGATGCTAATCGTCCCGTAACGTCAAGGGTCAACGACGAGCGCTGATGCGATGTGCAACAAAACCCCCCGTATCACGTCACTGCCATCGAGACCAAACGTCCAACACTCCCAAGATTATCGTTTCTGTTCCTAACTTTTATATTTTGATTTCGGCGCTGTAGGACTTGTTCGTTTAGTCGGGCTTACCCCTCTTGCCTCATAGCATAAGGTAGTCCTACGGGGTAATCACAAGTTACATTATACCTACTACTGCGATAACCTTTTGAAGAGTGCAGGCAAATGGAGGAGATTAGTTACCGAAAAGAAATGTCCGTGAAGTTGGTGGGTTTTTCTTTTTGGCAACCAATACAGGCTGACCACCGGTTTTTGTCCCTGAGAACCGTAACCGAAAGGGGAAAGAAGAAGAAAAGGGGGCGTTAGCGTCAGGCTTAGGCCAACACGCTCTTTTCCTCCCAGTCTCCCTTTCACACCACCTTTCCTATCAGCAAAATAACTATTGACAATACAATCTCATCTTTGAAAACCATCACCATGTCGTTGTTGGTTTACGCCTTCTCGCTCTATCCATGTATTTTTCATTCATCTTTATTCCTTCCCGCAAGCTCCGGTAACAAGTCATTGAATTGCAGGCTATGATTCATTATGCAGAAACGTCCAGGTCTATATCTTGAACTGCAGGTTTGATGGGTGACACTTCAGATAAAAAAGCCCGACCGTTTCACTACTACCAAGCTGCTCAAGCCCTGCTCGCCCAAATATCACTCCCGCAGACCTCTCGAATCTTGTCAATGACTACCCCTTCATCGTCAATGACCAACCCCTCACGCTTATCCTTATCAGTCTTTGATTTCCAAACCTTATCCAAAGGATCCTCAACATCCAGAACCCAGTGAAACTCCTCCCACATTCTATCCATCCTCATAGTCCCATCCGTCCATCGTCCAGCCCGCATCTCCTGTGCTCTTCTCCTCGCACGCCACTCCTCGCTCATCACCTCTTCAATCTTCCTCTTGGATTTGAGCCTCTTAGCAACTGGTGCAATTGAACAGCGCTCCAGGTGGCGTTTCTTCTTATTATCCCCATCATGATACGGCACACGAGCCCATTTCTCGACCTTTTCGTAGATCTCAATCGAGCTTAAATTCACCTGCTCCAAAAGAGATTCTCCATGACATCTTTCAAAAACAGCCTTCCTAGCCGCCCACCAACTGCCCGGTGCCCTCGCCCATCCCGATCTCTTAGCCGCGAACACCCTATCGAACATGCCTCCGAACTCCTCCGGATCCAAGTCTATCGGTCCTCGCTGCGCCCCAAGACTAAACGCCTTGAAAGCCTGCAGGATCTGGATATCCTCCTCGAGTTCGTTTTGGCCACGCTCAGCTTGCATCTGGCTCCGGATCTCGCGGAAGTGCTTCATGACGCTCCGGGCTCGCGTCCAGCCGTGATTCATGTCTTCTCCGGGGAAGGGGTTCTCTTGCTCTCTGAGCTCGCCGTCTGCTGCGAACGCGGCGTTGCTCCTCCACACGTCTAGAGCACGCTTGATTGCCGCGGGACTCATCTTGAGGATAGAAGCGCGACGGCGATCGGGCGGGAGGGGGGTGTCGACGGGCTGTATGACGTTGAACGAGGGCTTTGGAAAGAGATCGATTGGTTGGTAGTGGAAGAGGTCGGGGTGGAGTGGTTCTCGGGGGGTGAAACCGGTTCCTCGATCTGATGTGAAGTGAAAGTATCCAGGTGGTAGATCTTCGAGAATGAGGCTGGCGTAGAGAGGCTGGGTCCTCACAGGCAGAGGCGTTGGCTGCTCAATGGGAAGTGCTATAGGGTCTTCGACATCCGAGTAGATTGGTATATATGCCGCTAAGGGGGATGATTCAAGTTCGTGTTTAATTCGTGGTTGAGGTGTTGATGAAGGAGAAGTAGAGACTGGGAGATCTATTTTGGAGTTTGTTGACCCGGCCATCTTGATCTGTATTGCAATACTAGTTGCAAAACGAGAGAGACACGAAGCTTCTTCAAAGACTGGTGCAAAGATGCTCTGAAGATACAAGCAAGTTGTACAAAGCTGTGAGTTGTGCGAAGATAGGTGAGAAGGTCAACACGAAGGGTCTCCTAAGGAGATCGAAGATCTGAGTGGTAGGAAAAAAGGTGAGAAGATGAGCAAAAAGATCTAAGTAGTTCGAAGATGCAGATAGTGCAAAGATAAAAGCATTGTAAAGATTAATTGCGATGGTGTATGTACGTAGTAGGTAACATCTAGAAGAGTCAAGACAAATATAGATTCAAGGCAAGTATCCAAAAAATGTAGTTTACAACAGAACCTCTGAGAGAGTATTAATCTCTTGTTTTTTTTATGACTAGTTCATAAATTCTTTGCTTAAACTTCTAAGCCCTGTTAAATTACTGTTGCAAATTCTCAAAACATTGAAGACATAAGTATAGATGAAGAGACAGTAAGTTGAGGATAGCTTTAAGAGTGGAAGATGTACTTTGACAGACTGACTTGTTATACAATGCCTTTGGATATATACTAACCAGAGAGTTGAACTGCCAATAAGCATGGCCGTAAGCCTCCTTGATGTACTAGTAGTTCATAAGTCGAGCGATATTGTCGACATCCCTACAACAGTAAATGTTAGCCTAATCAGATCTTGAGGAAGATGATGACAGTAGTACGTACGACATCTTGATGCGGCTTTCCAGCTGATCGATCTTCCTGTCCATCTGGTTAAATCTCTGGTTAAAACCCTCGTCCGTTCGCCTTTCGATCAAGCCTTTGTTTAGAATGCCGAGCTACCGGGGCTGACATTCGATTCAAGTCTCCTCAATTACTCAATCAAAGGCAGATATCTAGAGCCACCTCAATCACTAGAAAGAGCATCGGTGGCTGAAACACAACGCATATACTCTCCCATTTTTGAATCATGTTAGTTCTTATTTTTTGGTATTCATCAGGGTATGTGGTATCGAAAAGTCGGCAACAAGACCGCTATACAGCCAAAACTACAGCTTTCCTCCCAATACTTGCTTCCAAAGCTCTAATCCAACAGATATCAACAATCACGAGTGCTGCGAACTCTCCGCCTCGGCTCTATACTCGACTCGTTATCGCCAATTGCCCTGGCTCAATGATAGCAACCCCTGGATACAATCCAGGTCTCCTTTCTTGCTGGGACTTATCTCACCACGCATAAACTGCTCTACCTCCTCGTTCACTTCACCCTTGTTCTCCTGGTCTTCAAAGATTTTAGACCCAGCATGTGCCGTCCTCCGGCCCCGGTTCCTAGTACCACCGAAATTGACGGCGTGTGTGGGAATCTTGTGATTCTCCCCAAGAATTGATTGCGACTGGGCTTGCCTGCCTGTCCTGGCCGAAGGTAGCGGCCGGCGTCTAAGATTACCACCATCACTATCAGGAATCCAATTCTCCTTGTCGGAATCTCCAGAAGGTGATCTCATAGAGTCATCTTTACCATTGCTAAATTGGGCTGGTTTTGAATATGGTTTTGCTGTACCTTGCAGTCTAGCAAGACTTGACATTGCCCTTTCCAATTTTGGCCTCTTCGCGTTGGTGTTAAGATCCTGCCTGGAAGGTGGTGCATTGCGCTTATTGCTGTTTAATTTGAGAGCGGCGCTACTGGCAGACCGGAGCAAGCTGATTGCTGCCACTGCCGAACCACTCGATTCATTTTCAGCCTGCGTGGTAAGCTCATCACGAGCCTCCGTGTCACAAAAAAGTTCCCAATTGCGTGCGTCTCTCGATCGACCTCTAGGAAGCCGAGGGATGCGGGGGATGTTGGTTGGAGACTGTCGCGTTAAAGGACCAAATGGAAGAGCACTGTGACTTCTTTGAAACCCTCTTATATGACGCTGTGATTCAGAAGAGGAAGGGTGTGCAAGATTCTCACGAGGAGGTGACAAGTCACTTGATACAAGTTCCGCCTTGCCATCAAGCGACATCGATAATCGCATTTTAGCGGGTGGCGGAGTGAAGTTGCCTGGAGTATTTATTCTCTCAGGGCAAGATGATGGTAAGTTTGGATTAGATCTGATTTTCAGTCAATATTTTGTTGGAATAAGACATGGAATTCCGCTTACATAGGAGGAGTTACTAAGGGGGCGTTTTGAGAAGACGAAGGTGTAGAAGCTGAACTGTTGGCCATGTTCCAACGGTTGGCCAGGTACCCTGGCGTAGATGAAAATGTCTTAATCACACTCTGAGTGGCAGAGAAGGGGCCAGCTTCCGTGCTCGAGGTCTCAGGTGATGATTGCGTCCGTAAATTCGACTGCGGTAGTGAGTTGTTGCTCTCCGAGTTTGCTGGTTCCTCTTTTGTAGATTCGCTGTATTCCTCTACAGTCGGGGGCTCTTGAGACACCAGATCATCCTGCACGTGAAGGCTCGTGGTTTCGTTATCTCGACTGCCGGTTGTACTCTCTTGAGAACGAACTGCCGGTTCCTCCAAACCCTGACTGCTACTAAAGCCCATTGCACATGCAGGGTCAGATGACAGCGCGGCCATACCTCCCAGTCCAAATGCCGCAAGCTCGTGTGGTAGAAGCGGCCGTGATTTCCTTCGATTTATTTGGCGTCGATTCTGGAACCATATCTATGGAAGTATTAGCAAATGAGCCTATTTTTGTCATATGGATGCAAAGCAACCACATCTGTATAGGAAGACAGACCTGTACCTCCTTCTCGTTCAAATCTACCTTCTCTACAATTAACGCACGCGCCGCTTTGTTTGGCTTTGGGTTCTGCTTGTATTCGGCTTCTAGAATGGCTTGGTCTTTGGGACTAGAGACAGAAGTTAGCATGATGGCCAAAGTAGTACTAAGAGTGAAGAAGAGCCGCCAGCCAGCGTTTCTGGGGCTTCAAAGGATACTATCCAAGCATACCTAGTCCTCTTCCGCTTTTGCTTATTACTCGGCCGTCCCTCGAGACCACCGGCACCGTCTTCATTTATGTTATGACCGGTAGATTGAGTAAATGATGTATCGGAACCGTGTTCGTGTTCGACAGCACTCGAGTCTGATCGATTGCCATCCCCAGTGGCTGGGGCCACAGAAGAGGAGCGGGGAGGAGGTAGAGTCGCGTCACTCATTGTGACGGATATTCATAATATACCGAACTATGAAGGGGGTATATCTATAGAGAAGAAAGATCGGAGTGCTCAGATGGAATTTTCGAGTGTTGCAGGCCTAAATAATGTTGTGATATGATATGAGGAGAGGAACGTTCACGCTGACCCGTGCATGTCGCGTTGGACGTGACGTGAAGCGAGGCGAGGCGGAGATCTCGCCTTGCCCAGAACAGGCTCCTCATCAACACGCCTACGCGGTATCGCGCCCTCAAACCAAGACAGTTTAATTATCGTAGCTCTGATTGAATCGGTAAGATGCTTCGGTAATCTTCACAGCAAGACATTCAGAAACGCATATGCTCTCGATTTCGTGGTCTAGTGTCCTTCTGGTGGAAACATTCTCAGGCAAAGTAACAGAGCCGCCCACCGTTCCAAACCTTGTTCGATATTAGTATACTTAGCAGTGAGTCAAGTAGGAGAATGACATTTGCTACTATCTCTTACTTTCGCACCATCTTTTTGACATGACTATTAATGGGCTATGGGTTATCTATTGCTACATTGACCCGTAGCTCTCAACCTGACAACCCCACCTCGACGAGCAATCCCCACGATCGACTTGACAGCCAACCTCGAAGTAAAAGTCCCGAAATAGAGAGCTGATCTTTACGCGGAGAATCTTGGCTGCCGAGGCTATGAGCTGCAGTCCAAGATGGCAAGGTCGAGTTCGGGTGTGAACTGCAAACGCATCAATCGTTGGAGTAGGGACGGACGGTCATGGCACCGGTCGTGGCACCGCTCAAGCTCGATCTGTTGCTCAGCGCAAATGTCACGTTTTCTATCTCAAAGAAATTGGGCGACTTTTAGTTACGAAGTTGGCCAAGCGGAGGTACCGACCAACGGCTTTTATGCGCTAGCTACTTAGGTTGCTCATTGCAACAATATCTCGAAGTTCCCTGCTACCTCAGGCTGATTCTTCGTCGCTCATCATAATCCCATTCCATCCCTCTCAACAAGCTCGCTGCCCTTGTGAGATTTATCTGTGCCCCCAATAAAGAGGGAATCAATGCCAACTCGCCTTCATCTGCAAGACTGACTGACAAAAATGCAAATATCGCCGAAAAAAAGAACTTTCTAAGATGCTAAGAACTGATCATAAGAGCTGGATTAGGCCAATCTACAGGTCTGCATCGTCCTCGTCTGGGAGTGGCATCTGTGCGGCATCCTGCATCTCCTTCTGGTATTGCTCGAGCAGGGCCTGGTCGACAGTGGCGGTGGGGGGAGCGAGAGCAGGGGCGGCAACGAATTCCTATTGAAATAGTCAGCCTTCAGGGCTAGGAAAGAGATTGCTATGAGCACTCACCAGAGTGGGGTTGCCAACAAGCTTCCGTGCCAACCACAAGAAAGGCTTCTCAAAGTTGTAGTTGGACTTAGCGGAGATATCGTAGTACTGGAGGTTCTTCTTTCTGTGGAAAGTGATGGTCTTGGCCTTCACTTTGCGCTCCTTAACATCAACCTTGTTTCCACAGAGGACGATGGGGATGTTCTCGCAGACACGGACCAAGTCACCTGAGCCATAAGGGTTAGTAATCCAGACACGGAAAGAGGGGTCCGGCTCAAGAACTTACGGTGCCAGTTGGGGACGTTCTTGTAGGTGATGCGGGAAGTAACATCGAACATGATGATACCGCATTGGCCGTTGATGTAGTATCCATCACGGAGACCTCCAAACTTCTCTTGTCCTGCAGTGTCCCAGACATCGAATTGAATGTTGCCCAAGTTCTATGTGATGTCAGTAGGGCCAAGGCACACTCTTCGAAGCAGACCTACCGTGCTGAATCCGAGGGGGTGAACCTCAACACCAAGGGTTGCAATGTATTTCTTCTCGAACTCTCCGGTCAAATGGCGCTTGACAAAAGTGGTCTATCAGGTATTAGTGTTTGAGCTTGTATCACATGCGCCACTACTGCTGGAATGGGGACGACACGACTAGCAGTAGTGGCGCACTCAACGAGATGGATGTAACTCGCCTTTCCAGTTCCTCCATCGCCGACGAGGACAAGCTTGAAGGTAGGGACGTTCGAAGCGGCTTCAGCCATGGCTGTTGATTTGTTGGTACGTTGGGAGGTTGTGTAAACACAGCTGAGCAGGTTATCTCAAGGCTGCGATATAAGTCAGCGCAAGTCAAGAGCAGCGATCGCAAAATGCCAGAGGCTCCCAACAAAGTGAGAAGAAAAGAAGAGATGGCTTACCTTATGTTGTGGGGATTCTGCGTCGTACGTGGTGTTGTGCGATTGATTCCAAAGATGTGTGTGATGATGTTTTGATCGGTGCAAGCCAGCCCAGAGGCGGTGGGCTCAAATTTTAGCGACTAATGGTCACGTGATGATTTACTGCTGCCTGAGGTGGGGGTGGGATGGGGTAGAGATGCCAAATCAAAAGCACGAGCAGCCAAGAAAATAACTCGGATTAATGTCTGCGACAAGAATATGCTTGCAGATATAAGTGGTTACAAGTTTATCTGGGAGGCGGAATGTCCGGGCTTGGTGCACACAAAGCTGTCGCGAGGAGTTGGAAATGAATATCTTGTGCGGGGTATACTCCAAGAAATGGCGCCGATATTTCTCTTTTTGACGGCATCGCCTGCTATGAAGATGATCGAGCTGTGAATCAGATAGCACGAACTTAAGCACACCTTTCACTGTAGCTGTAGAAAGAAGCCTCCCCCATTTTCCGAATACACTTTTGTGGAGACCAACGCCTTCCATAGAACACCAGCGCTCAAAAGAGGAAGCAAAGCAGATTTGCCCGAGACGATCATAACGGTAGAATATGACAACCAAGGAGCCCTCGACCTCCCCAATCTCGTTTAGGTTTTAAAGTTAGTTGTAGCTCCTGCCGCCGACCGCCTGAAGGTCGAGAGACCTTTACAAGGACATCGCGCTGCGTTCATTACTTAGTGCCGAACCCATGATTAGGAAGTGAGAAGAGCTTACTCCTTCATTCCCTTGCACGCATTCTCCCACTCTCCTCAGACCATCATGATTTGTATGATTGACGTATCCAAAATTTCTAATTTCATCTCCGGCCTTCAAGCCAGCAGACTCTGCTGGGCTTCCTGCTACTACACTGTTGACCTTCGCAAAAGGAGGTCCTAGAATCTGTGCAGGCTGTGATGGTGGTGAGGTTATACTTGCATTCGTTGGGACAGAAGTGCGTGTTGCTTCCTCCGTTGCACCATTCGCTGCTAGGTTTGCAAAATGTTCGTGTATGTGCTTTTCAATAACAGTCATAAGGGTTTTGTAATCGTTTCGAAGGTAAATAATGCGCGCTCTCGTTGTTCGAACTGCAAGTTCCTTTAGTAGGTTTTTGAGGCGTGTGAGCGTTGTGCGATATACTTTGCGCAACGTCCAAATCTGCCCGTGGAAATCCATCAGGGGTAATGAGGCTTGTATTCATATCGACGCCATGCTAGAGCCATCAGTATGAGCATCTTGTGGGGGTGGGTGACATATACAGAGTCCAAAACACTGCTCAAAGCACGGATCTCCGCTTCTATATTGTCCTTCTTGGCTTGCAATTGCGCAAAGGAGGTGATACCGTTGATTTGGGTTCCATTCGTTGTGCGTGAGGACGTTGGTCCCGAAGGCACTGTAGGGGCATGAAGATTCTCCATTCTTGCTCGCGACGCCATGATTAGTGAGGGATTCGGAGCAAGTTG
The DNA here is from genome assembly GCF_003019875.1 of Amorphotheca resinae ATCC 22711. Classification (NCBI taxonomy): domain Eukaryota; kingdom Fungi; phylum Ascomycota; class Leotiomycetes; order Helotiales; family Amorphothecaceae; genus Amorphotheca; species Amorphotheca resinae. The sequence goes on from NW_020194471.1 coordinate 2,454,798, forward strand.
TTGCCCAACGAAGCTTGCCACCAGGCTGCGAGGCGCGTTGTAGCGATCGTGGTGGAGGGGTAAAAATGGATGACTAAACATAGCTCGTGGATTTAACTCCTATCTGGGTACTCTGAACATAAAGAAAATAGCTGACAACTAAGGTACCTAAGGTAGATACTACCCAAACACAGCATCAGCGTGCTGATTACTCTATTAAATCTCAAATCGAGTTGTTGAGAAGGAGCAAGGCTCGCTCTTTCTTGCCCTGCGATGTTTATAAAATCCAAGAAATCTCAGCCTATGTTGTTTCCTCAGATCTATCCGTTGTCTCTATCTTCCGTCTCCCATGCCATTCTTCTCTTGCCCAGCATATTTTGGTGCTGCAATTAGATCTCTCTGTATTGCCCACTGGTCTTTCTTGGTCTTTTGAAGCAGTCTTGTATTTACATTTCTTGGTCCTTGGATTCTGCATGATGGATCAATCCAATACTCACGTTCAGAGCAAGGCTCCTCTTGACGTTTCTACACCAACATGCCCTCGCCGGGACTCTACACACATCTCCCGAAAGACTAGCTGGGGAACGCCGATTCCACCACCCTCAAACCAAAGGTCTACCAGCGAACTCCAGGGTGACGTCTTTGATGATGTTGACCTCAATGCTAATTGTGGTAGCTCTGCCACCAGTGAAGGCGGCGAGGCATGGAACACATTGGATAACATAGCTGCTTTGGGCCTGTCGTTCAATACAGATGACTCTGAAGCAGAATATACGCCTCAACGGAAAAGATTCTCATTAGATGATCTAGAACCCGTTCGTAATCGACCCTTGCCCTTGGAACCTGAGCGGCCCTTCAACAAATGGATGAGAACGCTTCAGAGGGGAGCTATACAACGGCGAAAAACGGTGAGTTGCGACTTGGACGGTTCGGCACTGGAAAGAGAGTTCTTCGATTTGCCATCCCAGCCAGGCAGGACTCGCCATAAGAAATCTTCGTCCGGATCTTCATTCGGATTTGTAACAGCAGTCAAAAGTGCCAGTATCAGTCTCGCCAGCTTGAGCATCGCCCCACGATCGAGAAAAACCGGGGTTTCATCTCGCCATCATAGGACAGACCGTAGCAGCAAGGCTTCGAACGTCGGGCGGCTTTCAGAAGACAGCTCCTATATGGTGCGTGATATTGCCATTGATCAGGAAGTCATGAACCGTCTACTCCAACGCCGTCGAGTGCTTGAAGAGATTATAACAACCGAAGAGAGCTATGTTGCCGACGTGAAATTCCTCATGAACGTAAGATTGTGAATCCTTCTGATTGGAACACTTCGCTAATCTTTTCTTAGGTTTATGCGACCCTCATGGCGACCATTCCGACCCTGTCTTTGAATCTTAGAGCGTCCATCAATCGGAACCTGAACGAAATTGTTGAGCTACACGAAGAGCTCCTAGGAGACCTCCATCGTGCCGTACCTCATTCTGAATACACACAATTAGAGTGCGCTGGCTCAACGTTGTCGCCATCAGCTCATGGGCACAATAGATGGCACAGCCTAGACGCTGTGCCAGAACATGCTGGAGGGGCTTCCTGGCTTCAGAAAATTCCCGGCATGACTGCCGAACCGAAAGTGGCAGCTTCGGTTGCGGCAGTATTTGAGAAAAAGGTGAACTGCGCCAATACAAGGGGGGGTATCATCTGCTTACATTTTCCTGAATAGATGAATCGTTTCTTCGTGTATGAGGAATATGGTGCCAAATATGAATTGATGCTCAAGGACGTGGCATCCGCATATAGGACCATGCCGCAGTGGGACGCATATCAAAGAGGGCTGGAGGCTTTGGCAACGTCACTATCCTCAATTAACACTCAACATGGCAACTCAAAGAAATCTTTGACTATCGGTGATCTACTTGTCAAAGTGAGTATCCCGTGCCTACTGCTCTCCATTGTTAATCGTCAAATAGCCAATCCAACGGGTGTGCAAATATCCACTTTTGTTCGCAGAGCTTTTAAAGCAAACCCCAGTTTGTGATTGCCCTGATTCTCATATGGCTATTGAAGATGTCCTTATTAGATTGAGGGAGGCCACTACGGAGATCAACCGAGCAACTGATGATCCTCGAATGAAGGCTACCATGGAAAAATCATGGCTGTTACAAGATCGTCTCCTGTTTCCTGACAAGGTGAGTTGTCGAGAGATTCCCAATCTTGTGCGTATACTTCAAGGCTTGGCTAATTCTCTATGCAGTCCGAAGCCCTCTCTAAGAATTTTGTTCGCAGTCTTGGACACATTTATCTTTGTGGCGTGCTTCACGTATCCTGGCAGACCAAGGATGGTGTAAATGGCCAATATTTCATCACCCTTCTATACCGTGACTTCATCTTACTAGCTTCCGCTAGCAAAGTCGACCAAAGATATACAGTTCAAGCTTGCATAGGATTAAATGAGCTTAGGGTCGAGGAGACTGATAATGGACGAGGTATGCATACAGCATCAGAGTCATCCGCAATGTTTATCAGTGAAACACTAAAATCCCACCGATATTTCATTCACTCCGGTTCCAACGTCTCTGGTGGCATCTTCCTGGAAGCTAATGGTATTCTAGGATTGCAATGTCACACAGCTCCATTCTCGTGGAAGCTCGTATTCGAATACGATCATCAACTCTTTGAGATTACTATGACTGCCTGCTCACCCAAAGAAGAGCTTGAATGGCGAAGCCGTCTCACTAATTGTTCTGGCAGGGATGGTCTGCATATAGGGGAACAAGCTGTGTGTGCATCACTATCACTTGATATCAAGCCGATGGGAACGGTATTTGGAAAACCTGGTGAGTGTAATAGCTTATCTATCTCCCGGCCAGCGTTTCTGCGCGCCTTCTGAAGGTCATGGCCATAGCTGACTTTTTGTAGGGACTATAGCGAGAAGAATCTCCATCCACAGAGCAACGACCGTAGGCCCAAAGTCAGGACTCTGCCAGGTTATCATCAAAAATACGAACTCCCGCAAAAGTATGCCCCATTCGGCATCATGTGCCTCTATTAGCAGGTCACAATCTCTTCTCACGACAAACCGCATCCCAGTCCTGGCACCGTCCCGTGCAGAACGAGTTCGACTTGAAACTCTTCTCGCTGATGTCTGGACCCGAGACATTCTTCCGTTCCCGGGAATGACAGGTCGAGCTCGCAGCGAACATCTCGTTCGTGCATCTGCCAGTTCCATGATGCGGAAATTGAGTGTTGCAAGTTTTGCTAGTAACTTCACAAAGCGGTCCAGTAGCATAGCAAGTCTGCACAAGGCTACAGAAGATGATTCGTCAACGGGTATCGACGCACAAAAGACTGCTCCAGCTCGAGGCGAGCATAGTTCAAGTGACGTGACGACACTGCAAGAGGCCGAGGACATGTCAAAGTCACGATTGTCAGTCATTCAAGATGAAAAGGAGAACGTTCAAAATGATTCCGTTGAGAGTCTCCCTTCAATCATGTTTGGGTCGGATGACAGCGGAGCAGCAACCCTGCGGAGATCTGCTACAAGAAAGATCCAAAGCAGTTGGACTCCTGATGGACAGAGGATTACCACCCCACCCTTGAGAACGTCAAGTGCGAACAGTTTTAATCAGAGCAGAACGACCCTATTATCAACGGTGTCCGGTGTTCCAATAGAAGCGAAGGAGAACGTACCGAGAGTGCAACCAATCCGGAAGGCACAGAAACATGGGAAACGGGGTAAAGGGGCAGGCAAAAACAGGGCCGTGGCAGAGGGTATTCTTAGCATTTTTCGTTAATATTATCTTGCTTGTGGGTCGGTTGTTGGATCGACATGTCCTTGAGGTTGACGGGGTAGAATTAGGTCTGGCCCAAATCTGTATATATAAAGCATACTTCTCGGGTTATGGCGATGGTAAGGGAAGTCGGTCTACGTCAATTTCGGATGATCGGGGTTTGGGGGGTAAACGTTTCTAGGTTTTGGGACGTTGGTACACGCTTGTAGGCATTGTTGCAGACCTATTACTGCGTATTGATTATTCTCTTTCGAGCACAATGAGAACCCCGCTACAAGTTAGGGTACCTTTTCGTACTGTATGTGACATGGTTTCCACGTTGAAGACTAAGGAAAGAAGACCCAAACGGAATGACCAGACGGGGATAGTACAGCAAACTCAATTGAAGATGTTACTTAAGATAGAGTTGTGCTTGATTGTTATCGCGCCCGTGCTCATCTGGCATCAGAGAGGAATGACGCGTCTTACGACAGGACTCGTGAATAGAGGAGGCGGTTGAATGCAGTCGGTCGTCAGTCAATCACATAGGAACTCGACGTTACGGGCGCTTCAAGGAAAAACCCAAGCTGCCATGGCGGGTGCCCCGCACTTTTCGAGGTTTGTCGGACCAATGAGAGGAGCGTTGGAAGCGCTGGAAGGTTGATGGGGCATGGGGGTGAGCGACACAAAAAGCGCCCAAACCCGAAATAGATTTGATGTCGAAGCAGATCAGATCATCGAGGCACGTACAGATAGATGCTCTGTATCTAAGATTCTACAAAATACGCAATGCGCATACATACAAGCATATATGTATCGACGCCATCGCCGCACCTTGAGGAATGCAAGATGATTCAATCGCACACCTCGGCTTTTCTCCGCTCTCGAAGGAGACATGCTCCCCTCGAGCAGCATTGCCGAATGAATGCGCGTGTACCGCTTTGTCGACCCGTTTGAAGTTGTCGGGTGAAAAAGCACGGCCGCACCTTGTCGCCGGCCAATTCCTCTAGGTAAGACGGAGTCCAGCCATGATCTGATGAAGATAATGCAACGGCTGTATTATTCTTTTCGTGACAATCTAGGTTTGAGATATGGTTTGGCGATAAAACGAGGGCGCTGGAGCCGCCTGTCTCAACCCCTTCACTCTTCTGCGACGGGTATCAGATATGGCAACCGAGCTCTCTAAACGGCTAATCGTGATTCAGGGCCAAAAGTAGAGGACATCATGCTGTTCCGAGACTCTGGGAATTCAGGCGATGAGCGGAGGGAACTCGTGTGTGTAATTGAGGGGATACCCAGTGCGAGGGGGTCTATTCCTCTGCAAAGTGGAGAAGAATCGAGGACCCTGGACGAAGGACGGGTGAGACAGTCTATTTTTTGCAAGTTCATCAGTATCTTTAGCATCATCACCAGGCGGCCTGTCCGTCTCATGCTGCCCGTCGGTTCATGCTGTGTTGTGTGTGTGAAGTTCTTGTCCCTCTGTAAGCACCGTCCTGTGTGGACTGTTCCTCTACGCGCCCAGCCCAGGATCGATATCAAGTGGCCCGGGCACCATCGCCAATCACCATCCACAACGACCTCCTTTGCTCCTCTTACCGCCAACCCACAGAGCCATTGGAGCCCGCCACTTTGGATCTCACAGCGGTCCCTGTCTGTGATAGGCTCGGGTCGAGACTCAATTGGGATTGTGAGGTTGCTGGGACGCCCATTGTCGCTTTACGCTATTTGCGTCCTCCATCCGCCTCGCTAGCCTTCTCCCGTGTTCTGAGAGCCTTCTGTGATGTCTGCGATGCATGGCCGGCACGCTCGTCACAAACCAAGAGACCAGCCGCCTCCAAGGCCTCCCCCCAGTCATGGGGGTACTGGTATCTCCGTAGACTTAGACTCCCAGGTCCCGCATCTGTGAAGATCATACTTGCTGCAACCTCCCCCCTCCTCAACCTTCAAACTCCAAGACGTCTCAACCTCAAGCTCCTCCAGATTCCAGACACTCCAGCAACACTATCTCCCCCAAATCTACCTCAGCTATAGTTCGGATCAGATGAAGCCGTGCAATCACTGACACAAGCCGCTCTGGTATCCCGTTCGATGGCATAACGGTATCCTCTGCTCTTCTGACACTGCCCTGCCCTTCCTCCACTTCGCGTTGCCTCACCATCGCTCGGATGTTATCTGTAATAGAAGATCAGATAACCATTCCATGGACTGACTACCCCTTCAAAAACATCCAATTTGGACAATCAAACCGGGATCGGATACAAAGTTGAAAGCGGACCCTTCTCTGTTGCCCGGTGATCTACCGTGTAGGTCCTGGTGCCCAGAGATATAGACCATCGAAACCCTCCCTGGAGAAGAAACTTCGTCGACAGCGCTGTGCACTCGTCGTCTTCGATAGCATTCTTTTCAGACCGGCCTCTTTTTCGCCTGGTCCCCCCTCCGCAGGTTCGGATACATTCACTCATTCCACCTTTTAATCATCTTTTGTGACCGAACCCTCAATCTTCCCCATTCGGACCCTGCTTGATCTTCAAAGGCGTTTAGAAAAAGTCAACAGATATCTAAGATATTATGGGGAAGCTCATCAAGAACCACTGGGCTCGACTAATAATCCTCACGGCCGCCGCATGTACGTCTTCATTCATTCCTCTCGACCACAAGTATCCAGACTAACCTAACCCCCTCGACAAGACCAAGTAGCAGCAGCCATTGAAGGATTCTTCTGGCCCAAGATCTTCTGGGACTTCCTAACGAAGAACCTCGACGGAGCAGTGAAGCCAGTGCCCATCCTCCAAATCATCAACCTGCTCTTCGGCATCTGGATGTTCGCCTGGGAATGGCCCCTCCCGCTCTTGGCTGGCACGGCTCTGCATCGAAGCATCGAGGCCCGCCTGGTCGTCCTCCCGCTCACGGCTCTGGCCGCCGCGCTGCTGTACCAGGCTACCAACCCAGCCATCTACTACTTGATTGGCCTGGGCGTCTATTTCTGGGCGTACAGTGAAGGAGAGGTAAGAAGATGCCGCTTGCTTTCCCAGTCCCAGTCCTCAAGAGTCAAAAAATGAACAGAGAGTAGTACTGACTCAACGCGTGAAAATCTAGGTTGTGGTTGCTCAGCCATGGTCTGTGCCTCGTAGACCAAGACTAGCTAAGGTCTAGATATGTACCTACCTACTTATCTCGTTGGGTCGAGAGATGGAGGAGGGATACCAATGGCTACAGATACCTAGATCTTTAGCAGGCTTCAGCGGGTACATACATGTATGCATACACCAATTTGGGTATGGGGTTCGGGATTTGAAAGCATCAGCGACGGCGTCCTTTTGATAATCGGAGAAAGAGAAATTTCTGCATAATCTGGGGGGAGATTGAGGGGATGCATTCGCTGAAGGGTTAATGCCAATCGATGATATCCAAGAGTCTGCTTTCAAGTTCTCGTGTTGTGGTGCTCGTGCTCGTGCCGTGACTTGCTTCCCTGTCATTCTACCTACCCAGATGACGAGCTTTCGATCACGGGGACGAAACGGATGTTTTGATAGGGGACAAATGAGTAAGGTAACCTACTCGCATTTGTGATTGTAAGTGGATTCCTCTTCTTGCCATGGTCGACAGACTTAGGGTCGGTACAATGATATCGATGGGCTGGGAAGTCCCCAGTACAGTCCACTCAGTCTACCTCACAGCCTCCAGTGAAGTGGAATAAGTACCAGCATCAGTGTATATGGGAGTTTGTCTCCGGAGAGGTTATTTTGACCTCTGTTTTTTTATTTTACACGGACCTGGTACTAGTTTCCATACTAGACCTAACGCCCATCGTCACCGCTCATGATATCGCCCTGAATCCCATCGCCAGCCAAACCAAGCACATAATGCAAGTATTCCCTCCGTCATGTTCTTTTGCTCAACCCCTTTTTTTCAACCTACGCATCTAGTGACCAAAGCGGGCGGGCACACTATCGTTCTTGGTACCGACCCTTTCAGGAAACTGTTGGTGGTCAGTACATTGACTGGTACACAAAGATGGTAGAGAAGGGAGGGAAGAAGAATGGCACGTACCTCGGACTCTTGAATGCTACCTTTCTCTAGGACTTGCTTGATGACTTCATCCTCGTCATGGGTGCCGAATTCGTTCTCGAGAGTTGCATGGGAGGCACCGTCAAATGTACCTTGGGCGCCGTGTCTGGCTCACAATCATTAGTAAATCCTCACCAAGATACTCCCAGTCTTGATGATTGCAGGAGCCCAAGCCATCATCTGCCTTGCGCAACCTCGGCGGAAGTGTGCAGGGCAGGCATCAGGCGATGTGGGGTAATGAGACTTCGGGAGGGGAATGCGAGCGAGCTTACCTGTGAGTGACGAAGACCTTGAACGAGCTCACGAAATGCGCCAGAGGGATGCTCTTGTCCTTCTTCCAGTCCTGGTATGCCTTCTGGTCATCGAGGAAGACGACGAAGTCCTCGTCCGCGCCCTTGTAGTGGACCTTGACCTGGTTTGCTTCTCCGCGAGTCATGATGGATATGGCTTTGTAGTAGATGTGGGAAAGTTGGATGGTTTTTCGAGGGTGTTCCTAGGAGGAGGTGGTGGTTCTTGTATTGGGAAGTTTGTGCGATTCAATGGTAGATGGTTGAATTCAGAAGTTCGAAAGGAGGCAGTGGTGTGGTTTTGTAGCTTCCTAAGTATATAAATGGTGACGGGTTCCTGGCGGTCTCCCCCCTTCGACATCTACGTCATTGTTCAAGGGTTCGATCGCGTGGACTCCTCCTACTATGAGTAAGAATCCCATTTACAAATATGCGCGATTCCGCCATTTCTCTGATCTTCCTTGGCTTAGAGTCATTACGGGAGGGGGCACGCTTGCAAATACGTGGGGTTTGTCTCAAGCTTGATGGTGGAAGCTGGAGCTGGAGCTCGCAACATACCGATAGTACGTACACATACGTCATAATTCAGGGTCCACCACGTCCCGGGGAATGTGTCTCCCATTCCGACGATCGAGCTTTAGAACATATATTCTTGTACTGAGTATATAACTACGTTCATGAAAAGCAATCAAAGTTTCGATTGCTTCACTGAAAGACAAAATATATTATTAATTGATTGATTGCAATGCTTCGAAGCCAGCTCTTTCCAGCCATAAGTAGTTTCTTCCAAGATCTTCTACCCCTCCGCCCCGCTCCGCCGCCCCGCCCCTGCAATCATTCAAAAATATACTCTTGCTCCCAGAACTCTATGATATTCCCCGCCACATCTGGAGACGGCTCTGTCAACCACTGTCTAAGCGCATCCTGACCATCCCGTGTCGTAGCAGCTTGAGCTAGTTCCGGAAGGCTGTGGCATATATCACTCAATACATTTCTGGCATGTTCAGGGATGGGCCCATTGACAGAACAGAATGGCAACAGGGCTGTGGTAGGGTTGATCTGCGGAGGACGGCCTGCAGATCGAGTCTGTGAGAGCTGTCGTTGAAATGAAGACAGCGTTTCCCGCAATGTCGAGACTGAGGACAATGGGATGATAGGCATCTCGAAACTAGAGAGCAAGCTGCTTCACATCAGAACTGCAAGCTTTGTCATGACAAACCAGAAGGCCGTACCTGAGTTGGAGAGCCATGAACGCTTTTGTACCATCCTCTGCGGAGTTACTCTCACGGAGAAGGAAAACAAGCCCCACGTGCCGTCCCCCTGTCTGATGATAAAGCCTCTCAATACGAGCCATGTAGTTCGATGGAGGTTGAGTATCTGCTGAAGAAAGCAGGAGGATGCGGAACCACTCCTTTTGATCTTGCCGGCGAAGTTGCGGAAGGGGGATAGCTAGATCATGAGTATCGAGTACTTGTTCTATGACAGTCATTAGCAACGAACCCTCAACGGTATCTGTTAACTATACTAACCTTTCCATCTGGGCTGCTGTTGGGATAGGAGATCAGAAGGCACCGACGCCCATTCGCGGCGCTTGCGTAAAGACGAGCAGAACATTTGGTGCCCGGCAAAGTACACTCTGAGATGGGTAAATGTAGGATTTGTAGGACTAAGGCTTCGGGATATCACACCGAGGGCTTGCCTTCCTTCCTGAATTGAACGTTCAAAGGTGGCCTGTAATATGAGATTATATTTCCATGTAGAGTAGAGTGTACATTGGTAAAGACGAGTTCCATGTCCACCATAACTTCATGAGGCTAAATACATTTGGAGAAGCGAAAAGTGCTTGTGTGCCCCTTGGAGATCAGAATTCGATTTATGAAAGCTCTGTTCCATACAACTGATCTGACAGAGCTTTGAGAACAGTACACTTTGTTCTCTAGGACCGACATAGTTGACTTCCCCCTATCGGAAGGTTCTTGTGGGCTACAGCAGATATAATGCTGATCATGAAGCCCATGCTATTGCCTTCTTCTTGTCACCGCCTTTCTTCATTTCTTCTAGAGCTTGCTCAAGGGCCTCGACCTGAGCCTGTCGTTTCTTCTCCGCCTCTTCCAGCTCGAGTTCTCGCTGTTCCAGCTCGTCGAGTTTCTTGGCCATCACGGCCAGTTTCTCTGCATTAGCATCTGGCTTCCCCTTCGACCTTACGTATTCGTACAAGATCAGACCTCCGGCGACGAACAGAATAAACGAGTCTCCAATAACATCTGCGAACAGGTCCACCGCTTTATTCTCTGGCAGCGGCCTAAATTTGCGCCTCCATACACTTTTCGGTACTTCCTTCTGTGCCGCCTTCTCTTTGGCCATCTTCTCTTTTGCCGCCTCCTCAGCCTTTGTCTGTTCCTCCGTCTTCACCGTAGGAGCTTCGGCCTTTTCTTTCGCTCGTTTCTCGGCTGCTAAATCTCGAAGCAGGGTGACCTGCATCCGCATGTTGAATTGATGCAACGACTGGCCATATCGAGCTGCAATAGTGCGGAATTTTGGGTGGTCGTGGGCCTGAGCTTTAATATAGTTCTGGGGAAGATTATTAGCCCAACTACAACAACTTGATTAGTAGTACTTACTGCGCCATATTTCGAGATGTGCCTCACGAAGAGAGACGCGAACTTGAACAGGGGAAGAGGAACCATTCTGAAAGCCAGTCAGGCTCACATCCGGGGTCGTGGCTAAAGGTTGGTTTAAATATCGATGCCTTGATAATGCACTGGGCGGCTTAGCTCCTATTTGCCGTTTGAGCCATGGTCCCCGTATTACGTGAATCCACCATGGGTCGTTGGCGGCGGGCATACTCGCTCGCATCTTTGCGATAATGCTCCATCGTGAATGTTAGTCAGCCTATGGTTGCCGTGCCAATGGTCCCACGACTAAAACGTTTACTTTGAAGTCTCCTACAACTGGAAGAGACAAGTGATGGCTCGACTAGCTTCGACGACCGAACGCCATCCTGTGTTGTGAATTCAATAATACACACTCGAATTCACTCGAATTCACTCGATGCCCGCCAACACCACCCACAACTCAGAACGATATCGACGAATAACACTCTTATTCGCAAGGGAATAGTAAGCTTCTTCACCATTTCATCCACCCCCACGAACCTTGCAATGGGCGACCTTATCCCCCAGGACCCGGTCAACTGGCTGTCCAAATCCATACGCAGGCAATGGAAGGAGGAGAACCAGGAGATGGGAATCCAGCTGGTTGATCCGAGTTCCCCAAACACGCCCGTTTCTCCATTTTCTTCACGTCCAGACATCTGGTGGCTCGAAATGCTCTACGTTCAAGCCTTGGGAAAGGACTACACATTTCCTGCCTACGTCTTCGAATTGTTCGCTCAGATTCTCTGCCAGACTCTCGGGGTCCCTCGAGACTGCGACAGAAAACTGCTTGCCGATCAAAATCATGATTTACGCTTCTTTACTAACCAACGTGTCCTGCAGATCTATTGCTGTCATAACATCCACGAAAGAAAAGCATACAACGAGCTTGTGGAACAAGATTTCTACTTCCGGCTGTGGCGACAAGACGATAAAATCGACGGTGTGGGCTACGAGAAGTTCACTGAACCAGCTTTCTGTCGATCGCGTCCATATTTGGCTTGGGAGTGCATCTTCCCTGACGGACTCGATATGGAAGCTCTGTCGCCAAGGGATGCAAATGCCCACATAAGAGCGAAGCAGCCTGCAGCAAAACCCAAAGTACCAGCAGCGAAGTTTTCGCAGAAAGAGAAAGACCACCCTCCGCCACCTCCCGCCGAAGTTAGGGAACCACCCAGTGCTGATCGTCGAAATGGAGCAATCTACCAGATGGGCCAATGCCTTGGCAAAGGAGGATTTGCGATATGCTATGAGGGTCGGCTTGCCGGCACGAAGCAGAACTACGCTCTGAAGATTGTCAAGAGCTACATGCCTCAGAAGAAGATGGAGCAAAAGGTTACCTCAACAACTGCGATCCTTGATGCATAAACTAACCTCTTCCCAGTTCCAAACTGAGCTTCAAATCCACTCAAAAATGAGACATGCCAACATCGTCCAATTCCACAGAGCTTTCTCTTACGAAAAATGCACATATATAGTATTAGAGCTCTGCCCGAACGGGTCCTTAATGGACATGGTGAAGAAGAGGAGATACATAACAGAACCAGAAGTAAGATTCTGGACTGTGCAGATGGCAGGTGCCATCAAGTATATGCATGCTAAAGGGATCATCCACCGTGATCTCAAGATGGGCAACATTTTCTTGGACAAGGACATGAACATCAAGATTGGAGATTTTGGCTTAGCTGCCCTGCTCATGTCGGGCAAAGATATGGTTGCAGTCCGTCGAACAACACTTTGCGGTACTCCAAATTATATCGCGCCTGAGATCTTGGAAAAGAATAAAGGGGGCCATGACCATGCAGTTGATATTTGGAGTCTGGGGATTATCATGTAAGATCTCCCGAGGTGTGGTCTCTTCTCTACTGACAATAATAGATTCGCAATGCTCACCGGGAAACCACCTTTCCAATCTACCACTGCGGACGAGATATATCGTAGAGCCCGAGAACGAGAGTACGACTGGCCAAAGTTGAATACATCGGAGAACTTCATCTCAGAGGAAACGAAAGATTTGGTGGCTGCCCTGCTGCAAAGTCCAGAGAAGAGGCCTGATCCTGATACTATTGTACAACATCCTTTCTTCACCTGTGGTTGGATGCCCGATTCCGAAGAAATCACACCAGAACTTCGGGATGAAGCGCCAAGCCCAACAAAGTTCCTTTCAGTTGGTGTTCGGGCAGGAAGATCAAATCTCTACACCCGAAACTTGAAGAAACTATGCATCAAATGCGAAGTTGGTCCCTGGAGTCCCACAGTGAAACATACGAGTACATATAGAGAAGTCGCTGCGGAGGAAAAAGCTGGCCTTACCCCGGCAGTGCCTCTCCCTGAGGACGTGGTCTATCGTCCCTTCAACCAATGGCTGAAAGAACAAGCCAACCAAGTCATGGAACGCGGAAAAGATATGGAGGCTGCATCGGAAGCATTGAATAAAATTTTGGAACCTCTTCCTATGTCAAAGACTAAGGACCAAGCAATTCTACCTTCTAGCAGACCCTCTACTCAAAGCTTTGCTGCCCAGCAACGGGCAAGGCCTCAAGCATCCAACCCCTCCAGTCGAACCACCAAGGCGCGCAAAGCTATTCCAGAGATTCAACCGGAGCAACAGAGCTCTCAAACTACAGCAGAGCCAAGGACACGCCCAACTATAGCCATTTCCAACAAGCGCGTTAAAGGAACTTCTCAAAACGTCGAGTCCAAGGTCGTAGAAGAAGTCGCCGATGTCGAAGACCGACTGGCAGCAGACCTAGCTAACAATCTGAACAAAGCGGCAGCAGAACGAAGAGCCGATCTGAACATGCCGCCCGTACTGGAATATCCTGTATCTCTGTTTAATCCTCGAGAGAGACTGGAATCGATATCTGGAACAAAACCTGACCACATACTAGATGGTCTTCGTAGCCTCCAGACTGAGTTGGATCGAGCCCTCAACAGCAGGTCTATTGCGATAGAATCTTATTCCGCCCCATCTAACCCGACGATTGTTGTGAAATGGGTCGACTATACTAATAAGTTCGGACTTGGATATATTCTTAGTAATGGCAGTGTTGGATGCATCTTCAAGGCAGCTCCTGTGGACCCCTCTGATTCAAGCAAAGGCTACGTCCCACCGGCATGTGTGGTAGTCCGTGATGCTGAACGTCACTTACAAAACCGAGGAAACGAGGCGTATCCGGATCGACACCAACTGGTTCCTATTTCTGGACCTAATATTGAATTCTACGAAAATAGAGGAGAACAAGGAATCTCTCGTGGGAAGGTCAATCCACAGAACTACAAGATTACTGTTGGAAAGAATGGCGAGGTTGGCAAGCTGTCACGAGGCCAAGACGAATGGGATGATAGAAAGCGGGAAAAGATCGTCTTATGGAAGAAGTTCGCAAACTACATGACTGCATATGGGAGAGATCAAGACTATCCCTACGATGATGCTGTTGCTCGGAAGCCCCATGAAAGGGGTTCGGAGATTGTAGCTGCTGGCAACGTAGTGACTTTCTACCAGCGGTTTGGGGACGTGGGCTGCTGGGGCTTCTGTGACGGACACTTTCAGGCAAGTCTTGGCTTCTATTCCAAAATGATTTATTGCTAACCATCTCCAGTTCAATTTCCCAGACCACACAAAGATTGTGATCTCCGCAGATGGCAAGTGGTGCGATTTCTATCATCTGCCTTTAGAAGCCGCACGGGACCTGGCTACAAAAGGAACACTCCCTCCATCCGCTCTCGACGACCGTCAACACCTTTCATACCCTCTGCAGACACTTCTCAACTTTATGGCCAAGCCGTCACGTCTAGGCAAATCCACAACTCGCAAGCGCCCCGAGATCGATCCAATGATCCAGGGCATTCCGCAAGCGAATGACTTCCGCAAGAAGGTCGAATTCATCCGGCTGGTCGTCAAGGAATGGGTCACGAATGGCGGTTTAGGAAACAGCAACATGGAGCCAGAAGGACGGTTACGATGGACGGGACAGAGAGAAATCGTCAACGTCAAGGTGCCATATAAGCACGTCTGGGTGACGGTTGGTGCCAGGAACGGAGATGATAGAAGGGTTGCTTGGTTCGACCCAAGGAAACCCGAGGCTACGATTCCTGATATCCAGTGAAGAACGTGGAACACCTCCACGATTATTGCTTGCTTTGGATCCTCTACTTCACTTGGTCCGATGGATATGCGATATCGAGTTTTTTGGGCGAGAAATTGAGCGTCGTCGTTTCTGGTTTATCAGGAGTTTTGGTTTTCAATTTTTTAATTGGCGTCTATCCGGGGCGTTTGGATGGACTGATGCATGGCGCTACGCGTGTTTGGCGCAAGGGGCGTATCATTCATAGGAGGGTGTTCTTCTTATTCACTCATACAGTTTTCAGACCCGGCAGCGTCCGAGGTCTTGTTTTAGGAGCATAGCATTAGTATTACTCAAGGGGATTGGACGGGGATGGGGGTAGAAATTTTCAGGACAATCCAATAATGAACAATTGAACAAAAAACGTAATCTCAATCTTCTCACACACTGTGGCACTCGAAATGATTCGTTCGTATCTTCAACATTATCTATTATGACTGCGAGACATGCCATCTGTCATCCACCCTTTTGGTAACTACCTAAGTCCCTTCGTTCGTTCGTTCGTTCGTTCCTTTTTTTATCCATGCATGCAGAAAGAGCAGAAAAAGAAAAAAAGAAAAAAAAAAGGAAGAACGCCACTGATGTATAAAAACATCTATGCATGCATATGCAGAAGAGACATCAAAAGCTCCCCCTTCCCCGCCTCCCCGCCTCCCCTCCTCCAAAATGCCCCACATATGTACAATGAGATAGAATAAGATAGGTGGGTGGTCATTTCCCAACATCGATTTTTATGTCATCCCAGGTCTCCTGGGATAGCTAAGGAAGGGAAGGGTGCGCATCGGAGGCTTCCTGCGCTTCTTCTTCTACTTCTTCGATGTTGATGATGATATTGATGATGAATGATGACAGATATTCTTCACATGACGATGCAATCCTTGTCGTTCTGCCCCGTCTTTTCGTTCCCACTGCCGCTCTTCTTGAGTTTGGATCCGTCCTTCGGGACGGCGTCCCCGGGCGCGCCTCCACTGGCTGCAAGGCGGATGGCAGCTAGGCGCTGCTTCGCGCGCTGGTCGCCCGCCTCGGCTGCTTTCACGTACCACACGTTGGCTTCCAAGGGGTCGCGTCGACACCCAATGCCCATCTCCGTGAAGTAACCCACGGCGTACTCGGCTTTCGTGAGCCCTATTTGTTTGTTCATGTCAGTTGAGTTGAGATGATAAAAGGGGGGGAGGTAGGGGAATAAATAGGTCAGAGACTTACCGCACTCGGCTGCTTGGCGCGCCCATTCGTATGCCTCGTTCTCGTCCTTTTCGAGGACGGGCTCTGCGCCAACCATGTACCACGCACACAGAGCCATCATGGCTCCCGCATGGCCCCGTTGGGCTGCTCCCGTGTAGAAATGCACACTGAGCGCTGGGTCTCGCGGACAGCAGAGCTTCCCATGCTCGTATGCGTCTCCCATACGGTAGCTAGCTTCTGCGTGGCCAAGATCTGCTGCCTGTGTGAAGAGCTTTGCCGCATAGGCCTCATCCCGGAATACATCGTCCCCATATCCGGTCTCGTAGAGGAGACCTAGATGGTAGGGCGCTGCGTTGTACTGCATATCTGCCGATTCTGTTCCACGGTTGAGCCATTTCAGCCCTTCTCTATACTTATTCATGCCAAGATCGCCGGATAGGCATGCTCGACCAAGACGAGTCATTGAGCCCGGGTGGTTTTTGGAAGCCGACTGTCTGTAGAATTGCACTGCCTTGGCCGGATCTTTCCTACAGCCCCATCCAAATTCATAACATAGAGCAGCTCGGTATCCAGATTCCGCGTGACCGTGTTTGCTAGCCGCTACGAAAAGGGGGAATGCCGTCCCGTAATCCTCCTTTCCTTTGTTGAAGAGTCCAGACGCATAACCATCTGCAAGGTAATACTGCGCAAATGGATAGCTTCTATCTGCCAGTTTCTGCAAGATCTGTTTTGCTTCACGAAGCAGTTCCTCAGGGGACGATTGGGGACCCTCGATATAGGGACTATCGTGATCACGTCCCCCTTTCGTGCTGGATTTGCGAGAAGCATCCGCTCCCTGCCCGAGCCCCAACTCCTGAGCACATTTTATAAGGAAGATAGCAAACGCGTACTGCGTCTCGGGATCGTTCATCTTCTTGACATTTTCTCGATACATTGCGAGAGTCTTTCCCATGCTCAGCAATGAGGCATTATTTCCAACAGCAGATCTCAATTGGGAATTATCCATCGCAATAGGAGGCGGGGGTGCTTGAGGGTATGAGACATTCTGGAGATCGATATATGAGAGCGGCCTGCTATCATAAGATCGTCTGGAGGAGTGGGCTGAGGGAGCTCTCATGTTTGGCGATGGAGAGTTGTATCCACTTGGAGAGCGACCGCGGGACCCAGTATCAGAATATGTAGACTGCGGCCGCTGGAGTGGCGTCCGCCGTGCCATCTGTAAGGTCGGGGTTAGATGCCGATTTATAGATGGGCCTGCTTCTGCCGGATCATTTGGTCCGTATGGATTGTGAGACCCTCGCGCACTATTATGCATACCGGAGCTACCTTCAGAAGAATGTGACTGATGGTAGTAGTGGAGTTTGGGAGCCGGCTTCTCTGCTTGTTGAATTTCAATCTCATCTGTACGACCAGGAGTCAGGTTCCTAATCCCATGGGAAGAGGAACCGTTGGAGAATGATCTCGAGCTTGAGGTTTCTGGTGACGATATGGTGGCCGCTTGTGGCTGTACCTGTCTTGCTTGGCCTGTTGCATAACTTGGTCGGTATGGAATATCTTGTATTACAGGCCGCTGCTGCTTTGGTTCATAGTCGGAGCCGCTGGAAGCCCTCCCAGCCTGACTATCCCCTCCCTCGATCATAGCACTGGACGCATGAGGCGGCCAGTCTTCAGGCTGCACATTGATCCTAACTGGGGACAATGGCGCTTCTTGTATGCGTCCAGACGCGGGAATAGGTATTGGAGGCATAGGTTTCCGCCTAGCATTGTCCATATATTCTCCCTCTTCATGGAGTCCAGGCTGCGAGTACTCTGAATCGGCTATAGACAGCCTGGCCGGAGCTTCGGGAGAAGACGGTGCTGACATGGCGGCGCCTCGAATGCCAGGTGGACTTGGCTGCTTGCCACAAGAATTCCGTCACCCTATGCTCCCACAAGGCCGCAATCAAATCTTTGTTATCCCTTCAAGGGCCAGTTCGCTTCTGTTGTGACTGACAGCACTAATTTGAGGTTCAATCTGCGGCGATTTTGTTGGAGGACAAGCCGCAGGATTCGTCTGGCGGGGTACTTCTTTATTCCTTTCGAGGAGGGGAGGCGTGAAAAGGCTTTTGAAGCCCGCAAAAAATCGAGCGCACAGCTGCTAGAAGACCAAAACGAGAGCCTGCACTGCAATTTACGAATTAACACTGCTTCAAAAGTCTTAGGCACGGCTCTGAGAGGGTGTAATGTATGTGCCGTGAGGTGATGAAAACTCACCTCTGCAATTCCACAGTCTAAGGTAGGACGCTTCACGACAGCAAGATCAGGGCCAGGACGAATAGAGGCAGGTTGAACACTGCCCGGGATACAGGGGAAGGGTATATTCAGACCAGGAGAGAAATGTTCGGGCCAGCCAAAAGATATTGGGTTGATGTTAAATGTCCATGAGCTCGTGTAGTAGTTTGAAAGAATACTCTGTTAATGCCTGCTTGCTGTACGACTGACTGTTAGTGATCAACACCCCTGGAAGAGACCCCGGAACGGTGACGGTGCGCGGCAGCGGGGGGAACACTTTACCCCTACGCCGTGGATGACGATGCGAATCCGCCCAAATCCGACGACAGGAAAGAGGAAGAAGTCGAACAACTTGCCAGCAACGGAGACGGAGACGGAGATGGAGATGGAGATGGAGATGGCGGGGCGAGGGGCAAGGGGCAAACTGGGGGGCTGCAATTGAAGCGGTCTGTTCTGTGAGGAATCGCGTAGTCCAGTTCTTTTGTCGACGAGAGAGTCAGGCTCAGAGGAATGCGGCGGGTCTGCAAGAATGCAGAAAGAATTGGACGCAAGCACGTCACTTATGTAAGAGCTGGTCGAGCAATTCCTAATCTCTTCTCTCCTTTTTTCCCTCTTTTCCTTTCTTTCCTTTTCTTCTCCTCTCCTCTGATCCTCCAGGGCGCCCAAGGAGCTTTTGGGACCGTGAGCGGCTTTGCTGATGTTGTTCAAGCCCCAACTCCACCAAGACCCAACTACTCGACGTGCTACGACTACGACTACTCCTATCCCCGTGCCAATGCCAATGCCAATAGTGGCCTGACCAGGGCTAAATGAAAGGAAGCTCTCTCCCATGCAGCGTTTCCATGGTTTCTTAGGGGATCTTCTGAATGTTTTGTTTCTGTCCGCTTCTGGTAGTTTCGCTATCGATATCAGGGCATGGCGGCTTCACAGTAAGACAAACGACGTATGAGTGAGATTTACTAGAGAGCGGTAGGCCGGCCTCTGTTGTACTGCGTATACAGAGTAGGGTACAGAGGTCTACTGGGGCTTTTCCGGGTATCGAGTCCAACACAATGTACAATAAGGCCTGGCAAGAGATGCAATCGCAGAATCAGGTGCTGGTGGCGCCGCGCAAGACTCGACTCGTATACGGAATCGGTGATGGCTGGCCAGTCTGTTCTTTGCGGCTGAGGGACGTCGGGATCTTCGGGTACGAGGGGGGAACGTCGATAACAGCCCACCAGCCCACCAGGCTCCCAGCCCACCTAGGTACATACATGTACCTAGGGATACTATCATGAATGCTAGGACGAAGGGAAAGACAAGAGACGAAAGACAAGAGACGAAAGACAAGAGACAAAACACAAAGCACAAAGCACAAGGCACAAGGCACAAGGCACAAGGCACAAAATAAACACAAAGTACAAAACACAAAACACAAAACATAATTAAACTTTATTATTCTCCTTGGCCTGGTTTCGGAGGCTCCAAAAGGTACGACGGAGTACGGAGTGTACTAGGCGGAGTTCATTGTAAAAGCTATTGCTCTAACTGGCGATCAGACGAACCAAGTTACCAGGCCAAAGAGCGGCTCCGCACCAACCACACGAACACAAGGACTCAAGGACACAAAGGCGGGCAGTGATGGCGTCAGGTCTCCAGCAAGGCTGCGCGCAATACGATAACATGGCATCATGCTCCTCGCCCGCCACCGCTTGCAGATGTGACAATATGCGTGACAATGCGTGCCGCAACCTCTTTCGCCTCCTCCTCCTCGTATAGCTCCGCCTAGCCTCACCATCCACGAAGTAGCCGGAACCGTTACGAAGAGACGACCCTATCCGCAGACAGGCACACTGTACGCAGGAGAATGCGATTGTTGTGACTGTATGAAATATGCCCAGAGGTGGATTATAGATATCTATCCGGCTGAACCACGCCCCAACCCAACTAGGCAAACGGACAAACAGAGCAGACGTCGAATGATATTCCGCGTCTCCTGGCCAACCCCTCCCACAAAGCGATCTAAACTCTTCTGATGCTATTCTTAGCCGTTTTGGTCCTTTCTTCCGCTGACTAAAACCCCATCGTTGCCCCTTGGGCGTGTGGATCGCTTGGCAAGCAAAAACATCACCAGCCAACCAATCCAGGGGTTCGTGGTTCGTTTGGCCCCCCCCAAAGCCAGAGCACCACCTTCAATAATACGGAGTACTCCGGATTGTGTACATCATTCATTCATTCTTCATTCCTCCTCTCCACAATCCTGAAGGCCTACTCATCAAGGTGGGTGACGGGCGCCAATCTCCATCGCCAGCATCTGGCCCTCACTACCACCCACGCACTCGTTTCCTCTATGGCCTTTCCGTCCGCTCGCTGATCTACTGTGGTCGAAACAAAAACACCATCGCTTTCTCCTACATTCTGCCAGCCTGTCGCTGTCCCTGGAGGAGACCATCATTGTTTGCTCATCGGTGTTGGGAGCCGAATCCTCCAACTCTCTACACCCGTTGTCCTCTGATCCACCTTTCTTCTGCTGAAGCCCACCACCTCCTATCGAGAGACAAAGGCAACGGAATCCAGCTCTACCTTCTGGCAAGGCATTGCCTCCAGAATTCGGGTGGACTAAGGAACGTGCCCCCGCTTACTTGATACCCCATAAGCTGGGGTTACATAACCACAAAACAAACACTCTTTCCCATCTCCAGGGCCCTCTGGAAACACCACTGTACGTTTGGTCACATTCCGGTTCTTGTTTTACTTCATTCTGCTGCGGATCAACGCGCGCCGTCCAGGCGTCGAAACGCGACATTCGACTGGCTCTCCCCTGAACCTTAATCCTGCATCCCGCATCATACAAGTTATGACCAAACTGAAGGAATACTAATCATGGGATTTTTCCGCATTTGCTGACGGTTTCCGTGTACAGAGCCATGGAACTTCCTCAGCGCCCCGAGGCCAGTCAGTCTCCCCTGCGCGACCAGCACAACCCATTCCGCCATTCCCCCCGCCGATCTCGACCACAAGATGAAGAAGCAGGATTCATGCCGACGAGCCCAGCATCGCATTCAAGGCACCAGCGTATTCTATCAAATTCATCCTACGTTGAGACTTTGGCATCCCCTGTCTCGCCCGTACCAACGACAGAAGGTATGGTCTCGCCACGCACGGGTACCCCAGTTGCAGGTGAATTTCAACGAAAGCGAAGTTTGATTCGCCCAGAGCGGAACAGAATCGACCGAGACCATCCAAATTATTACTATAGACAGCATGCTGCGAACATGGATGTTCTACCGTCCTCGACAGGGAACGATCCGATTATGGAAGACATACATGCGGAACCAACTCCGACAGAGACCTCCGGGCTACGAACATCTAATGAAGGCGAATCTGACGGACGGATCTCTCTAAAACAGTCTCCACTTGACGGTGATACAGCAGATCGCACATCCACGGAGAAGGGCGGCTTCTCATCTACGCATCGAAAGGTAAAGAAACGTAAGATGACGAAGGAGGAGAAGGCAAGACAGAAGGAACTCGAAGCTCTAAAGCCACCGAGTCTATGGAATGTTTACTGCGCTGTCGTTACGTTTTGGTGCCCTGACTTTCTCCTGGGGTGCTTTGGGATGCCTGCCAAGGAACAGCGAAGAGCCTGGAGGGAGAAGATGGGGTTGATCAGTATCATTCTGATGATTATGGCATTTGTTGGTTTCCTGACCTTTGGTTTCACTGCAACTGTCTGCGGTGCCCCAACGGTTCGATTACAGGTCAATCATGTGTCAAGCGGATACATGATCTTCCACGGCAGTGCATATGACTTATCGCAGTCTCATCATCCAGCTGCACTGGGGATCCCAGCTGGCGCCAATGTTCTGTATGACTTGCCTGAAAAGCACGGTGGCCAAGACGGGAGCTTTCTGTTCCAGAATGTCAATGGCAAATGCAAGGGTCTCATCACATTGTCACCGGGATCCGATGTACCGACGAATGACAATGGAGATCTTGCATGGTATTTCCCGTGCAATACCTTCAATCAAGATGGATCAAGTCCTATCAACAAGACTATTCCTAACTATCTAGGTTACGCCTGTCATACTACGGCTAACGCTCGTGAGACGTTCTACCATGGCCTCAAAAGCGTTGGTGATGTGTATTTCACCTGGGATGACATCAGGAATGTATCAAGGAACTTGATGGTCTATTCTGGTACCGTGCTTGATCTCGATCTCCTGAAGTGGTTCAACGGGACACAAGTCACTGTTCCGTCTCGATTTGTTGAGCTCAGCGACCGCTCGACAGCCACCAACGCAGCAGTCCACGGCCGGGATGTTACTCATTCTTTCCAGTCCTCTGAAGACAAGCAAATAGCTCAATGTCTGGAACAAATCATCAAAGTCGGTTCGGTTGACACGGAGACTATCGGATGTATCGCCTCCAAAGTTGTCCTTTACGTCTCCTTGGTGTTTATTCTGTCTATTGTGATCTCGAAGTTCATCCTCGCGCTCATATTCCAGTGGTTCATCTGCCGCAAGTATGCACCTGCTCGCACATCGCAATCTTCCGATGCGAAAAAACGGAATCAACAAATTGAAGAATGGTCTGATGATATCTACCGTGCTCCACCACGACTCCCTGGTGATGTTGGAAGTACTATTGGGGGGTCTGATAGAACGAGCAAGAGAGCGAGCTTCCTCCCCACGACGTCCCGCTTCACCAGCCCCTATGCTGGAGACAGGTTATCACGTGGCGGCCGTACAATGCCAACCACTATGGCAAGCCAGAGTTCTACAGCGCTTCTTCGTCCCGGCTCTATGTTCAAACAGCCAAACGGTAGTCGAAGCAGCTTCTTACGACCCGAATCAAAAGTGTACAGCACTACTGGCAGCGACTCTGAAGGACCCGGTCCTGCTGGCTTCATCCACGAAGCTGTAGTGCCTCAACCCCCTGCTGATTGGCAGCCTTTCGGTTTTCCTCTTGCCCATGCCATATGCCTTGTCACCGCCTACTCAGAAGGTGAGATGGGTATTCGATCGACTCTTGATTCTGTAGCTACGACAGATTACCCCAACAGCCACAAGACCATCCTTGTCATTTGTGACGGTATCATCAAGGGCCATGGCGAGACGGTATCAACTCCCGATATCGTTCTAAGCATGATGAAAGATCACGCTATCCCCCCGGACGAGGTAGCTCCCTTCTCGTATGTGGCCGTTGCCAGTGGATCCAAGAGGCACAACATGGCGAAGGTTTACGCAGGTTTCTACGACTATGGCGCCGACTCTGCAATACCCCCAGAAAAGCAACAGCGCGTGCCAATGATGTGCGTGGTCAAGTGTGGTACTCCCGAGGAGGCCAACAAGAGCAAGCCTGGGAACCGAGGAAAGCGTGACAGTCAGATCATCCTGATGTCCTTCTTACAAAAGGTTATGTTCGATGAACGCATGACGGAACTGGAGTTCGAAATGTTCAACAACTTCTGGAAGATCACTGGGATTTCGCCGGACTTCTTCGAGATTGTGCTCATGGTTGATGCCGATACCAAGGTGTTCCCCGACAGCTTGACCCACATGATCTCGGCCATGGTCAAAGACCCCGAGATTATGGGGCTCTGCGGCGAGACCAAAATTTCCAACAAGAGGCAAAGCTGGACTTCTGCTATCCAGGTCTTTGAATACTTCATCTCGCATCACCTGTCAAAGTCTTTCGAGTCAATCTTTGGTGGTGTTACTTGTCTCCCTGGATGTTTCTGCATGTATCGAATTAAAGCCCCCAAGGGAGGCCAAAACTACTGGGTTCCCATCCTTGCCAACCCCGACGTGGTCGAACATTATTCCGAAAACGTTGTGGATACCCTGCACAAGAAGAACCTACTGCTGCTGGGAGAAGACCGATATCTCTCCACCCTCATGCTGCGGACTTTCCCCAAGCGCAAACAGGTCTTCGTTCCGCAGGCAGTGTGCAAAACCACAGTGCCCGACACTTTCTCCGTCCTCCTCTCGCAGAGACGTAGATGGATCAACAGTACTGTACACAACCTGATGGAGCTTATCCTCGTGCGAGACCTCTGCGGGACGTTCTGCTTCAGTATGCAATTCGTCGTCTTCATCGATCTGGTTGGTACGCTGGTTCTCCCGGCCGCCATCGCCTTCACGTTCTACGTCGGTAAGTAGTCATGATCCGCCCGCCTAATGTATAGGAGATGCTAACCCTCTGCCCGCAGTCATCATCTCTATTGTCCGCAGACCTCCTCAGATCATCCCTCTCGTGCTGCTGGCGCTGATTCTTGGTCTTCCTGCGGTTCTGATCGTGCTCACGGCGCACCGCTGGTCCTACGTCGCCTGGATGTTCATCTATCTCCTCTCCCTCCCCATCTGGAACTTTGTCCTCCCGGTGTACGCGTTCTGGAAGTTCGACGACTTCTCCTGGGGAGACACGCGCAAGACGGCCGGAGACACGAAGGGTGGGGGACACGACGACGCGGACGGCGAGTTTGACAGCTCGAAGATCACGATGAAGAGATGGGGAGAGTTTGAGAAGGAGCGGCGAGTCCGATCGCACGCGGGGTGGACGAGCAGCGCTTACGGCAGCAAGGAGGGCAGCACGATCTGGCCGGCGCAGCGCTCACAGAGTGGGTACGACGAGTTCTCGGACATGTGAGGGGCGGGGTGCATTTAGGGGGGGGGGGGGAGGGAGTGGCCAGCTCGAGATACAAAACCAAAATTGGCTTCTGGAAGCGCAGGGGCCTCGGCGTTGAGGAGGGAGGGGGGAATTGTGTATGCGATGACTTTTTGACCTTTTGCCCGACTACTGTTTGCACTGTATGTATGTAATAAACTCTCTCGACGACCAAGCATAGGATAGGTCGGTGTTGGACTAGCGATTTAAGGGTAGTTTTGATAGAAGGACGTCAGCGATAATTGAGAATAATGATTGTGCGCATGTACCTTATGTAGGTATGCAGATATCTTATGTCAGAGGGTTTTATGCATGTGCATGTAAGGTAGGTAAGATATGTCCGTTCATTACCTTATTGTAGCGCGTACCTGACGGAGTGGCCCGAGTAAGGTAAGGTAAGTTTAGCATCCCGTGGGCGGTGGGAACACAGGCGCCATGCCGCATGCCGCCTAGCGGGGCCTTCGGGCAGACCACAGGCGCCGGCACCGCATCTTGGGAGCCTTCACAAGTTCACCCCCTTCTTCACGTTCTTAATTTCCCGCGCTGCACGGAGATCACGGATCACCAGGGCGGTCCTCATCTTACTCCTGAGGATCCGCCCCATCCAATCTCTCAGCTCCCATCGTCGAAAAAATCCCGCCTCCCACCTCTGCGGATG
>NW_020194471.1:2480577-2777314 GCF_003019875.1 Amorphotheca resinae ATCC 22711
AAGGGTAGTTTTGATAGAAGGACGTCAGCGATAATTGAGAATAATGATTGTGCGCATGTACCTTATGTAGGTATGCAGATATCTTATGTCAGAGGGTTTTATGCATGTGCATGTAAGGTAGGTAAGATATGTCCGTTCATTACCTTATTGTAGCGCGTACCTGACGGAGTGGCCCGAGTAAGGTAAGGTAAGTTTAGCATCCCGTGGGCGGTGGGAACACAGGCGCCATGCCGCATGCCGCCTAGCGGGGCCTTCGGGCAGACCACAGGCGCCGGCACCGCATCTTGGGAGCCTTCACAAGTTCACCCCCTTCTTCACGTTCTTAATTTCCCGCGCTGCACGGAGATCACGGATCACCAGGGCGGTCCTCATCTTACTCCTGAGGATCCGCCCCATCCAATCTCTCAGCTCCCATCGTCGAAAAAATCCCGCCTCCCACCTCTGCGGATGCGGATTCGATGATGGGGAAGTTCTGCGAGATTGAGGGTTGAGATGAAAAGTTGTCAGTGCTCTGGAGGGGACGTTTCTCGTGCATGATTCGTACCTCGAGGCGCGGTGAGATGGACAACGGGTCTGGGCCAGCTGGGCGGGCTGGTTCCTGACTAGAAGCAAGCGAGGATGCGGGAACCCACAGCTGCCCGTCCGAGTTAGCGTCTGGATCCTAACGGCATCGGGACTAGAGCAGGGGCATGCCGAGGGGTCGAGAGCTATCCAGGTCCCTGGCTAGTCCCGACCTGGTATATATATTTATAGGCTAAGTGCGCATCGGGACGGTGCCTTTTCCCTTCTGGGCGGGCCCTGGGCGTTATCATCTATTGATTCTGCCTTCTGCATCGACCCCGTTGACTTGTGCAGCGATTTTATCTAGGGCCGAGGAGGACGGAGGACGGTTTATGCTGTCATAATAATGGCCGAGGGAAGAAGCGTTTAGTCTGGAGATGACGGATGACTGATGACTGATGACCGGTGATCAAATCATCATCTCGGAGCGGCACTTGCCTCTTCGGACCCTTCCTCCTGCCCCTGGCTCCTTCCCTCCCACCGCCCCCCGTGGCTGACGCTGGCCCGCTCTGATTGGCCCAGCAGCGGGCACACAACACGAGAAGGAAATTGTGGCTTCCCCCGCAAATGCGCCCCATCCACGCGGCGTTCCTGCATTCGGCCTCGCTGCTGTGATCCTGACCCCATGGCCTCTCCTTTTCTGGACGCCTTTCCCCTTTGTCCCTAGCGCCGCTTGCTCTCTCGCTTCCCTCGCTTCCCTCGCTTCCCGCCCGTCCCTTTCGCCCTTCATCTCGTCTCTCCCTCCATCTCCTCTCCTCTTCTTCTCCTCTCGTTGTCGACGTCGTGATCCCCTCGCCCTCCTCACCCAGTCCCTCCTTGTCCCTCCTCCCCCCCCAAACCACCGCTTCACTCTTTCAGCGGGCATTCGTTTACTCCTCCATACCAACATCAGAAGATAACAACAGTCCGTCCGTCGACCGATTAACCCGCAGTCCTACACTCGAGAGCGCATTAGCCAACTTTCACCATGAAGGCCGGAGTTCTTGCGATCGCTGCGGCGATTGCTACCGGCGTCGCCGCTGACAACCACCATGCTCGCCGTCATGACCACGCTGCTTTCCACGCCGCCAGATGGTTGTCGTCCGACTCGGCGCCAGAGGCAACCTGTGGCTGCACGACAGTCTACTACACCACCACTGGCGAGGCTACCCGTACGTTGAGAAGACCCCTACTCTCCGCTTCTGCGGTTTGCTCTTAATCGAGAAGAGCGATGTGCTGACAGAACTGCTTTTGTTCAGTCTACTTCCCACCTGCCCCGTCCACTTCCTCTGTCTTCACTCCGTCGCCTGTCCCGACAACCTCGACGACTCCCGTCCCTCCACCGGTCACCTTTTCGTCCAACTCCTCGACGATCGCGACCCCAACCCCGACGCCCACGCCAAGCACTTCGTCGACTCCTTCTCCTCTCCCCACTACGCACGCCACGCCTAGCAGCTCGCCTGCTCCAGTCGTCCCAACTCCTTTCGTGACCACTTGCTCGACCACGGGTGTCTACACCATTCCCGCGACTACCCTGACCATCACTGAGGAGACGACCGTCTGCGCTGCCACCTCGACCGCTATCCCATCCAGTGGAACATACACCGTTGGAGGTGTCACGACTGTCGTTGAGACCGCGACCACCGTTGTCTGCCCATATGCGACTACCACCACCTCGGCCGGAGAGGTCACCAGCACCATCCTGACCACCACCTACGTCTGCCCATCGGCTGGTACATACACCATTGCTCCCTTGACCACCACCTACACCGAGTCCACCGTCTGGGTCTACCCAACCCCAGCTTCGTACCCGGCCGGCACCTACACCCAGCCTGAGGTCGTGACCACCGTTACCGAGACCGGCTTCGTCTTCTTCTGCCCCTTCAGCACCCCGACCCCGAGCCCGGCCCCTGTTCTCTCAACTTCGCCTGCTCCAGCGCCCCCGGCTATCTCATCTCCAGCTATCTCATCTCCGGCTGCCCCATCCCCTGTCGCCTCTTCCCCATCTGCCTCGTCCCCAGCTCCTGTCGCGACTTCCTCCCCTGCCAGCTCTGGATCCAACAACGGCCAGCTTGGAACCGCCGGACCCCAGTGGGCCATCACCTACACTCCCTACGCCAACAACGGAAACTGCAAGAGCGCCAGCGACGTCGACTCTGATATCGCAGACATCGCTAGCAAGGGGTTCACCAGTGTCCGCGTCTACAGCACCGACTGCTCCAGTCTCGAGAACATCGGAGCTGCCTGCAAGGCCCACGGCCTCAAGATGATCCTTGGTGTCTTCATCAGCGACACTGGCTGCTCCGGCGCCGAAGAGCAAGTCTCCCAGATCATCTCCTGGGCTCAGTGGCCTCTCGTCGAGCTGATTGTCATTGGTAACGAGGCCGTTCTCTCCGGTTACGCGACCGCCAGCGAGCTCGCCGGTTTCATCTCTTCCTCCGCCTCAAAGTTCCAGGCCGCAGGATACAACGGACCTTACACCACTACCGAGCCCCTTAACATCTGGCAAGAGAACACCGAGACTCTCTGCGCTGTCGTCGATGTTGTCGGCTGCAACATCCACCCCTTCTTCAACCCCGCCATCGATGCTGAGCACGCCGGTTCCTTCGTCGCCAGCCAGCTCAAGCTCGTCGACGCCCTGTGCCCCGGCAAGTACGGTATCAACCTGGAGACCGGATGGCCTTCCGGCGGTATCTGCAACGGTATCGCATGCCCCGGCGCTTCTGAGCAAGCCACCGCCATCAAGGGCATCACTGCCGCCGCTGGAGGCAAGTCCGTCATGTTCTCGTACTCCAACGATGAGTGGAAGGCCCCTGGTCAATTCGACTGCGAGCAGAGCTGGGGTGCCATCCAGCTGTTCACACTGTAAGAGAAGTCATCGCGACGGATTTGATTAGGTCTTCTCTCCGAAAGGAATTTTTTCTGGATGAATGGATAAAAGATAATGGGATTTGGGCTATGGACGTTCTGAAATAGTTCTTGTCTGATTACTAAAGATGTCTTGGACCTTATGAGGAATGTGGAGGAGAAGCGTTGTGGAGCACCTTGGATTAGTGGAATTTGGCTTCCTTTGTGCCCTCTTTGAGTTGTAACTTGTAGTGTTTATTATTCTGGTCGATCATATGCTCCCTTGCGTCTGTGTGTCTGCTCTGTGAAGCTGCTCTGGCCGAGTCTCGGGTCGTGCCATGTAATGCTTTGATAGGGTCTGCAATGTGGGGTGCATGCATCTCCTCTCGTCCGTGTTCGCATCCCACCCTCTTCCCCACCCCCTTCTTCCATCCACGGCACTGACCGTACTGTACCAGTCCCTCATTCATCAATCCCTTACTTTCTCACTGCCAGCCTTACTTTCTCACTGCCAGATTCCAACAGAAGAGTACGCATGGCGCGAGGATGTTTCTTTCCTGCATTATAGTATTATCTATCTCCTCCCCTCTTCTCCTCTTCTGCTTCGTTTTCGCCTTTCTTCTCTCCGCAGCCCTAGGTACTATAACCCACCCAACCTAACTATCACGACTGGCTCCCTCGGACTTCCTTCCTGTCTTTCTTCCGCATGAGTGAGTTATATAACCTACCTATCCTCCCCAGGCGCGCTTCTCTTCTTCTGCTGCTTTCTTCCGCTCCGCGCAATCAAAGTTAAAGTATCCAGACTCAATCCCATTCCAATCCCTTCCCTTCCAATCCATTTCCTAACTTATGATAAGATAAGATAAGATATAAATATGCGTATAAACCGCGCGCCCTCGCCCTATCCATCAATCAATCCATTCGGCCTTTCCTTCCTTCCTTCCTTCCTTCCATGCACTTCATTTCTTTTCATTTCATTCTCCCTCCCTCCCTCCTCCGACTTCCGACCTCCACATGCAAATGCAAATGCAATGATGATGATGATGATGATGATGATGATGATGATGATGATGGTCTCTCGCGATGATGATGATGAAAAAACGATGATGTATGGTTCGTAAGATGAAGATGATGAACGCCTGAGAAATGCCTGCGTGAAAGGAGGAAGAAGAAGAAGAAGAAAAGGAGGAATTGGTTGAATAGGTACAATGAAGGAAGGAAGGGAGGGGAGGCGAGGGGAGAGGGTATTCCCGGTATATTCATAGCCACACGCCAGGACGCCGTGCTCGTCGATCCTCGAGCTGTGGTATCATCGTAAAATGGAGAGAGCAAGGAAAGGCCTGGCTGGGTTGGGGTGAGGTGTGGGCGAAGGATGGGAGGGTAGTTGGTTATGAGGTCGAGGTTGAAAGGTCGGGGGAGTGCACATCCTTAGAGCCCTCCAAGTTGTGTAAATGCTGGTCTGTCACGAACAGTTCCACCACTCAGAAAGGCGCCATCGTGGTTCCCAACATTGCCGGCATCCGAGCGCGATGCATAGCCGTCCCTCGAGACTTCGGATGGCTTATAATCTCCTCGTCCGAAGCATCCCAATCATATCCGTAAGCTTTCTGCATAGCCTCGGCTCGATGTCTCTGCTTTCCACCCCCTCTGAGTCCATAGAGCGCCTCGCTCGCGTGATCACATCTCTCGAACTCCATGATGCCGCCCCTCATGTTATCGCAGTTCCCAATAAAGAGGTCTTGCCCGTCGTTCGTGAAGTCTACACCCCCAATCTCACCAAAGAAGTTGAGTGTCTGCTTGCTCGAGAACGTCTCGGCATTGATGATACTGACGAAGTCCGCCGGTTCAGCTGCGACCAGCACCCTCTTGCCGGAACCGCAAGGAGAGAATTTCAATTTCCTCACACCTGCCATCTCCGCTGCAATGGTCGCGATAGGAGAAGCAACCCCTTGGCTTGTTGTCCACTTCCGCGCATCCCAAATCTTGACCTGCATATCTTGGTTTCCGGTAGCGACGGTCCAACCATCATCAGCCCAGTCACACGCAAATCCAAAGTCTCGGTGGCCTTCCAACTGTTGGAGAATCTCGCCAGTATCTGAGTTGCAAATCAGAACTTTTCGGTCGTCGCCGACCAGAGCTCGCAGCCGCTGGTCTGGAGAGATAGTCGAGCAGTTTATGGCGTGCTCGTACTTGTGTTCGGCGATGAATTTGTTGGTGCTGATGTCTAGGATTCGTACGGAGTTGTCATTGGATGAAAAGGCAGCGAGAGGCAAAGAGGAACTGCGCGATAGGTGGACCTGAACGTGGTTTGTTATGCTGTTGGGATGGTCGGATATGAGACCTTCGGTGTGTTTGGTATGCCGGCTAGCTCTGAGGTTCACCATGCCGTACTCTCCACAGAAGCCACCTGCAACAAGCATGTCGTGTGCAACTGTTAATGTTGAGATCTGGATTCCGCCGCTGAAGGAATGGTATGGTTGAACGACAGGGTCCGTAAGATCCATAGCCGTAGCAGCGGGACCAGTCGAGTTCG
The DNA here is from genome assembly GCF_003019875.1 of Amorphotheca resinae ATCC 22711. Lineage (NCBI taxonomy): Eukaryota > Fungi > Ascomycota > Leotiomycetes > Helotiales > Amorphothecaceae > Amorphotheca > Amorphotheca resinae. The sequence continues at coordinate 2,486,498 of NW_020194471.1, forward strand.
ACCCTCTCGTGGGGGTGTATTGCAGAACTTTCGATTTGCCAGCATAGAAGATGTGATCACGTGAAGCACAAGCCATCAGGTTTCGAAGTTGGAAATGTGACAGATGAATTTCGTGGTCAAAATCCATTCGTCGAAACTTGAAGTAGTTCTCATTATCTGGCAACCGAGCACCATGCAAACGTGGCTAGTGGTAAGGTCAGCGAGAGGCTCAAACTAATGTCCTAGCAGATCTACTCACATGCCACTGTAGGGGAAGCCGTAGGTTAGTGTAGTTCTTGTATGTCCGTCGACGCATTTGTGTTGCCTCTGATCTGGAAACTCCCAGTTCCGTCCAATTGATCCTTTGAATATCACACCTCTCTCCATTCAGATCCCTCCGCTCTGTTGGCCGAAGTTCTCTCAGATCCCTCTGTCTAATGATTGCTGGTAGGGAGGGTCCCTTGCCCATCTTTCTGTGTGCTTCGTCCTCCCGTGAAGAGATCCTTCCCCAAGTATAGAGGAAGTCCACTAAACTGAGATTAAACTGGTCATCCACTTCAATCGGGTCAGCTTCAGATACGAGCTCATCATCTGTGATAACGTCTGTATAGTTGAATTGAGAAATGGCCTGGTGGCTCTGGTCTGGCATCAAGACCTCTGTCCCGGGTGGAGGTGTCCATCCCCCGTGGACCCAGACATGCGGCACATTATTTGGCCCCAGAGCCAAACCCACCGCATGTGGAGTGGCAGCGGATATCTCCGCCAACGAAATGAAACCATTCTGTATATAATTGACAGGCTCCCCAACACCCGCAGAAGACAGAGTAGGAAAGGGAGGGGGTAGTATACTGTGGGCTGCGATACCATCATGCTGCGCGCCTTGGCCATCTGTGGGTTCCGTACCCTCTTCTCCATCTTGAAGATGCTCTGATTCTAGAGACTCTTCCGACGTGGCTGCCGGCATATTGGTAGCGTCTGCTTCTTGAGGGATGAATCCATCATATTCTAGATCATCCTCGAAGTCGGCAGAGGGTTGCGCAAATTGGGGGTTAGGCCCATGAACGGGATCGGGGTAGTAAAGTGGAAGTTCCCCGGCCATCATTGAATGATGGAAATGCGCATCCAGAAATAAGTCATCCAGGTTGTCCTGGCCCATAACCTCGGCGTCCAGCATATCCATCTCAGCATTTAGCTGTTCCGCATGCGATAGTGTTGTGTCTGAAGGGTCTCCATCATGAGGTGAATCTTCAGTCAAAGCGGCACCGCCATCCGACATATCTGACATATCTTGGTCTTCATCGTCGATAAGGTGGTGGTGATCTAATCTATCGTCGGGGTCTGATCTCTCATCGGAACTGTCCAACCCTATACTGTCGCTGCTAGGGGGCGCAACAGTATAACCCTGGCCAGTCTGGATCATTGCTGCGATATGGGAGACGGAGGGAGGGGGCATTGGGCAATGCGATCCCATCGCGAGCGAGACGCCATTGTCTGTATGCGAAGCCTCGGCCGATTCATCGGTAGGCGGGTTCAAAAGGTTCGGGAGCATGGCCAGACTGCTGCTCTCGCTGCAGAGCTCAATATCATAGATGGAACAAGGCTTGGAAGGCGCTTGCAGTGTTGCGCTGTGATGCGTCGTGATGCGATGTGCCGTGTAAGGGGTTCTAAGTGCGCGCGCGACTGTCGAGGCGGATATTGAATGGTTATGTGACGCTCGGGCGAATGAGGGATTTGGGGGGGAGGGTCGCTGATCGCGGGTGAGGGGTGCAACAATGCAAGATGTCACACGGGGATTGGGCCAACGAGCTGGATTTGATGTGCGCACCACCTGAGCCCGTGCTGTTCCGGTACCAAGTAGACGTCGTCGTCGAAGTTGAAGGCTGAAGGTATGGTTCGGCTTGGGTTGGTCTGGGAGGAGAGGCAGAAGAGGGCGGAAGCGGTTTCAGCGACCGCGGAAAGGCTCAGATAGTATGGGTAGCGCAACCATACCAGACTCCGCAGACCAGATTGTCGTATGCTCGGTAGTATTACTCTATTGTGCGCTCTAGGAGTTGGTGGTGGGGCAGAGAACGTGGGATGTGATACTGTTCCGTATGGAAGGGTTCAGGCGTGGCTAGAGAGGCGACAGGTGAGCGAAGCGAGCGGCGATCGACGAGCGGCGACTGGCGCAAGAGACGGTTAGTTAGAGGAGGGCCAAGGACCAGGGATAGGGGGGGGGGAGAGGAGAGGAGGACAGGACAGGGACAGGAGAGGGGAAGGGAAAAGAAGGAAAGGAGAAAGAGGGAAAAGAGAAGAGAAGTGAGCGAGACTATTCACATACTGACGCCAGACAGCCGACAACCGACAAGACAGACATCCAGACAGTCTTTTTTGCAGCTATTGCCAAAGGACCTAAGGACCTCCCTCCTTAGGCTCTCCTCCGTCGTATTGTACGCGTCCCCCACACTTCACCTTCCAGTTTGCGGCCTGGGCGATGGCTGCCACAGACTAAAGCGCCACTCTACGACAGCGCGAGAGCTTAGAGCCTATAGCATCCCCGGCGTGTCCACCTATCTAGCCTGTTCTCCTGTTATTATTCGCCGCCTTGGATCTGCAGATGCACTAGGAAGAGAAGGGAAGGGGAGGGCAAGAGAATGCGATTTGACTTATTATTACTCACTGGTGTACAGTGCTGGATATTGTCGCTGTTGTTATTATTATCACGACCAGCGTGTCCAGCCCAGCCAGCTATGATCGAGATTCGAGGCAGTCCTACGCTGCACCTTGTAAGAGTTGTATACACCGAGCCCTGGTACACGAACACGTCTAGGCCAGCTTCCGTGCTCTGTCGCTGTGGCTTGGGATGTCGAGGATGGAGCCTCACGAATATCTAGGTAAGGTAGGTAAGGTATGTAAGGTAGTCGTAGGTAGAGGTGCATCGCATTAAACAAGAGGCATGTACCGAGGTGGGATGAAGTATAAACTAGTAGGAATGGATGCAGGTAATAGCTATGGGTGCAGGTGTTCTTGGTGGGTGTGAACCACGTTTGTCACTTTTACCTCCATTCCAGTACATCACAAGTCAGACAACAACACCTTCCTGCCTGAGATATGATATAAAATACATACTAGGCACAAAATACAACATGACCATATTTACTAGATGATACGATATAACCAATGTACACGTTGTAAGGGCCAAGTACTGTGTCCTTGGTGCAGCGATCAGCAATCAGCAAGCAGTTGGAATTAATATCCCTTATTACTACATGCATTGGCTGCACACATGGACATCGCACGTGGATGTTCTCTCGCCATGAACAAACACCACTCGTGTCGCTTCAGCAGACAAAGGGTACCTCGTGTATACATCCTTCGTAAGTCACTCCAATCGTAGAATTCACAGAAATGGTAGTGACCTGCCCCCTCGCTCTCCAGGAAAAGAATCACCAAAAAAAAGACTGGACAAAGAAAAGGAAAAGAGACGACCCCCCCCTTTTGCGGATATCCGCGTCGGCTGGCTGCACGCTCCCTTTCCCCGTCATCTCTCAGTTTCGAGCAGCCTCCACATCACATTCGAGAAGCCGGGGAGCTACACCTCCTTCTTGGTCGCCGAGTCTCCGCCGTCGTATAGGACCTATCATCTTCTTCGATCCTCATCCGCTCTCCCCTCCTCTCGCCTTCTCCAAACCCCGGGTCATCATCCCATATCACGTGATGCCCCCTTGGCCAGGGAAGAACTCCGACTGTTTCTGCACCAGATGTAAGGGTCCTCAACCTTATCCCAAATCCACGAAAGTTACGAAACCCCCATCCCACTTATGAATCCGATCTTGTCCGTCCGCCGACCTGGCTTTGCGGGGCCGATGATCGGAGACGGGCGATTATCCCCTTTCTTATCAGTTATCACTCAGGGCCTCCGAGAGTATACGGAGTATTATGTGTGTGTGTGCATTGTGCATTGTGCATGCTGCGTTGCGTTACGACTTACATACAATCTGCAGCAGCCAAAGCCCTAAGAAGAAATACCAGAAAGTACGAGAACTTACTACATCTCTAATGACCCCCTACACATCTTGGAAGAGGAATCAAAAATAAACGATAGGATGGGGGAGAACGCCTTGAAGAAGTCGAAGTCTCAGCTCCATCCAGGTCGGGCCAGACCGCAGCCGAGATCTAGACGAGGCACCCCCCTTATTGACGTTCTAGAAGGGCTGTGGCGTGCTGGTGGCCAATGCTTTGTTCAAAGGAACCCCAGCAGACAATGGAGAGAATCGCCAAGCCGAGGATGCGATGCTGGCTTGGACTAGGACTCGGAGGAGCCGAGATAGATGTTTTTCTTTGGTGAAGAGATCGGATCGGATCTGATCTACGGTGGTACGTAGATCTGTCTGGTCGAGCAGCTACAGTATAGGACCCGAGGTGTATATCCCTCACATGGCTCAGAGCTGGAAAAGGATGATGCCCCCCTATTCCGGTAACAAGAGGTCCCGGACGTGAGTTACAAAGTCGCTTCTTGTGGTACGCTCCCCCGATTTGACGACCTCTTTCAATGCTTTCTTATCCAGTGCTCAGTTCAAGGACTCCAAGTAACGCTCACTGACGAAGTCATTAACCAGTCCATTAAAACACCCCAGACTATGCTCCTATCTACTATCCCTCTTCTCTGGTTACTGAATAATATTAGATGATAAAACCCACAGGCCATCCTAAGCACTGGAATTGAAATGACTTTTGGAAAAAAGCTCTCACTGTATCTCTCCTGCTCCCTTCTATACAGGACTCCATCTCCCCCTGAACCCCCCCCCAGAAGCAAAACCGCCTAACGTCCACCTCACGCAACCATCAACATCCCCAGCACCCCCACAACCGCTATCGACACCATCGACGCCTATGTTCGCTCATCAGTCCACACGCACTTCTCCAGACCAAACAAAACTAAAAAAATCTATCACTCACCGAAGCTGTCACGAACCCCGCTGTTCCAGCGGCCTGGAAAGGCGTAGGGACCATCATCGTCGTGGGGGGACTGGGAAGGGCTGCGCTGGTGGAGAAAGGGGGGAGGAAGCTTGAGGAATTGGAGGACGGAGGAGTTAGGGCGGCGCGGAGGCTGGTTGGGGACGATAATGGTGTGGTGGTGTTGGTGCTGGTGGGTGGGGTGGTACTGATGAATATGCTTGGGGTCGGGGTTGAGTATAGGGTTGAACTAGTGCTCGTGCTGGTGCTGGTGCTTGTTCTGGTGCTCGTGCTGGTGCTCGTGCTGGTGCTGGTGCTCCTACTTGACCTGATGTTGGAAGTAGAAGTGGACAGGGAGGACGAGGACGAGGACGAAGACGAGGAGGAGGTAGAGGAAGTAGAACCAGTAGTACTGATCCCAGTACTGAAGCCGAACGAAGAAGTCCCCGCCGAAACCGCAATAACAGAAGATCCCGCCGTCGACGCCACCTCAAGACTCGAACTCTCACTCGTCGACAAGCTATCCGACACAGCAGCGACCGTGGAGGTAGATTCCAAAACCGGGATAATTGTGATCGCAGCCCCGAAGCCTAGGAGCAGCGTCCAGGGTATGAAAACAATCATCTGTCCACGCATCCTCATATCTATACCTATCTAGGTATTCTCCAGATTATTATAATATAATACTGTACGCTGTTGTTGTGGTTGAGAATAAACACAGCCTTCGCGAATAACAACACCTCAAGAAAGAAAGAAAGAACGGGGACAGAAAACAATGCAGAACAAACACCACTCAGGGGGTGCGTAGATAGATGATAGAGATTCTCGTTTTCTTTCAGAACAAACAAAGACAGAGAAGGCCCCGACTCTTCTTCTTATGTAGTTCTGCTGCCATGGCATGTTGTCTCGGTTGTCCGAGCTGCGCACATATTTAGTAGCATTCCTGGCCCCGAAACGGGAAGGGAACCATTTATGGGGCGCTGAAATATGTTGGAAGATGACTAGAAGCGGTGCTCTTGAATACGATGGTGAGGAAAATGTGACTTGTTGGAATATTGCTGCATTCAATCAGCCCCGGCCACCCCCCCTTGCAAAATGCCTGTATAAGACACGACGATACGGTAATCTTATGTAAGAGACACTTCTCGACAAAACCTGGAACTTGATAGATAATAGGATTCCCGGATATAAGGATTGGATTATGTATAATATTGATACAAGAGTATTGTTACAAGAGGGGTAACTGAGTTGTCCCGAGAATTATCCAATCCATGTAATCGGAACGTTTGATGAGACCCCCTATCAGAGAGTCCCGCTCTCCGCAGAATCTAGGCGTCGAAGAGCCTTGACAAATATATGCTGTTGGTAGACGTTCACGTCTGCCAATTCTACCTCGAGCTTGTCTCCGGGTCTGAAATCAGCAGGACTAGCCCATGTTGGCATTGCACACGTCGCTCCGGCGAGGAAGGTCCCCATTACTCCAAGGATATTACCATTTACATGATCTACACCTCTGACCACGAATGGGAACTTGGAGGGGATCTTAGCCTCTTTGAATTTCCAAGCGCGGAGGAGAAACAGACAGAGCCAGTGTCGATTTGATGCCCGTTTACCATAAGCTATGACCCTCTCTCTAGTATCCAGGCGAGGCAAGAGTGCATCCACCTGAGCTCGTGTGAATGGTAAGAAGTCGTCTTTTGTGTTGCCAACTAGTGACCGACCCAATCGAGCCTCCTCTAGAAGAGCGGACTCAACCTGCCAGTGCAGAAGCAAATCCCCATATCGACGCAACGGGCTTGTGCATCTTGCGAACATATCAAGGCCCATGGTGGCGTGTGGTCCGGGAGTTGTAGATGGTTGAACAGCACCTAACAACTGAATGTAAGCCATTTCCTGAGAAGGATCAACCTTTCCTTGCTCATCCATCGTTGGCAGGACATTCTGGACAAAAAAGTCCGCAGGGTTGGGTTTGTCGAGATTTCGAGGGGTAACGCGATAAACAATAGGAATGCCTCGATCGTTACACCACCGTGCCGCAACTTCCCCAGCTATTAGCATGAAAGATTCCACTGTCCTGAAATTTCCAGCCTGTGGGAGATCTTTCGCTGCATTGTCCATATCTTCACTGGAAACTTGGATTGTCGGATCTCCATAGTAACGGAGGCAAAGACCCGCACTTTGTTTTCCGGCTGGGAGTGGGCCATTGAATGATACTGATACAGAGAAGCCTGCTTGGCCGGAAGTAACCCCGCCTCTGGCTTTTCTTTGTTCTGCCCGAGCAGCTCCAATGGCATGAAGAAGACGAAGCTTCTCTTTGTCGGAATCGGCAATTTCGTGACTCGCGAGCATACGTCTGGAAGCGGATACAGGAGGCATATGCGACCCGACCACGCGAACTGTTTCTTTGCTCGCTGGAACAGACCCCTCAACAACCTCCCTCAAAACCCGAGGGCTAATGAACTGTACATTGCGGACTGTGCCTGGTGTCACTTTGTAGTCTAATAGATCGCCGCTTGTATTCATCCTGGCACTGAAAGTCAAGCTGGGCCGATTTGGCGCAAGACTGAGGGTTGATTGAACAAAGTCTGATGCGAGCATGCTGACAACCCGCTCCGGCATATAGATATTCTCGATCAATGTCTCAGCATATTTTGCTGCTCGGCCTTTCGGATCCATATGAGCAGCCGGGTCTGCCGTGTGAACGTGTACCCAATATTCATCGGGAGTATTGGTTGCCTCTATCGAGATGCCATCATCTATTTCATGAGCACTAGGGTCATCGATACAATAGACAGGAAGATCTCCCCAGTCGTGCCGGATATCCTGCAGCCTATCTGCTACGAAGTCTTGGCTTCCCAAGGCAGGTCCAGCAGGAAGATGCCGTCCAACTTCGGGCACCCGCATCTCATAAGCTGCTCGATTTTGCCAAGGGGCAATGGCACCAATTTCCTGCAGGAAAGTCCACGCTGTTGCTTGGTCTAGATCGACTCCTTCGTACCTGTCTACCGCGCGCAGAATGATGGATCCTATGCCATTCAGCGAAGAATGAGCCCCGATAGACCGCAAGGCCGCCCATGACTCTAAAAATCTGATGATGGACACATCAGCCGAATCAAATTCTTCTTCCTGGCCCAACACCACAAATTTTCCACCTTTTGCCTTTACCGAGGATGGCCCAATGGCGCCATGGGCAGTGAACTTTCGTGTCTTCCGGCTCAGGTCAATGAGCCGCCGAGCTTTGGTAACGAAACGTTGGAGTGCTCTTGGTCGAGAATATCTAGTATTCGCTTTGGTAGTCATCCCATCCTCAATATACGCACGAACAACATTTCTTACTGATTCGATGGTCCCGATCTCCTTTGTTGAACTGATTTCATATTGACCGCCCGCCCGAAGTGTTCCTCTCACCTGTGGGCGGAAACCTAAGCCGTCAATAAGGAGGGATCGGTGGACAGCATATAAAACGGGGTATGGAAACCGTCCGTCCTGTTTCCTTGCGGTAGATTTCGGTAACAACAGATCAGCAATTTCCTCAAGCCCGGCGTATCTGAATCGATCCGGATATGCCGCATATTTGTGAGCATTGTCTAGTATGTACGCAGCAGATTGGTATGCCGCATCTGACGCAGTCCAAAAGTTGAGCATCTTACGGATGAGCGGTTGCCCGATATGTCTAGGGACTATCTGAGGCATGCTGTGGAGTATGTCTTGCATTGAATGAGGGACATCTGCGGTTGGGAGATATGGCCGTAGCTCGTCCAGCTCTTCACGCTTCACGAAATCAGGAACGTAGAAAAGTGCTGACTTCGACTGCCGGTGCAGCCACCTGCCAGACATGGTATAAAACTGGGATTGAGTTGCAAATTCTCTTACGAATATAGCCAGCTCTTGATGTTGACCGCCTAAGCTCCTGAATCGCTCGTATCAGCATCCAAAATACAAATTCTGTAGGTCTGAAAGACTTACCGCAACTCCACAAGATCACCAGGACGAAGGAAAACACGGCTGTCGCCGACATCAAGCAGCTCTTCGCGATCGAATACTTGTGTATGCAGATTTTCATTCACATCCTCCACGTTAGGATCTGCCTTAAACTCCCCATCCATCGGTCGAGTCAATGAATTGCGAACCTCGCCAGGCTTAGGACTATCACTGAGCTCTAAAGAAGGAGGTAAAAGAGAGGCATTTTCGAGTTCCCATTTTCGTAATCGCTGGCGGATGCCAGGTTTTGGATCCGAATCTTGGAAGGGAGGGCGCTGGTCTGCAAAAGGTTCGATCGACTGAGTTTCTGCTATGGCAGAACGCTATGAATGAATTTAGCACGCCAAAACCCATCCCTGAGAGAGAATCATACCGCAAAATAAGTACTGAACTGTCTCTTTGAACTCTGATGAGGCTCTAATGTGCCATTTCTAAGCCTTGGAGACCATGGCTGACGAGGTCTTGCAGCTGTTGCTTGCCGTGTATTCTCAGGGGGGGTGGAATGGAATTTGGAGAGACATCTCCAGCATATGAATTGTTGAGAGGCCTTTCTTCTGGATTGAGCCGACCGCAGCATACTTAAAGGTCTCTTTGCCAGGAGCGGCTCGATCGCAAGTTGCCAGTGAAGAATGGACTAATAAAGCGAATCTTCACGGCGCGACATTTTTCCTCGTTCAGTCTTCACGTCCGCACGTGATAGCTGCATTAATGGCTTATATAAGCAGAACGAAATAATGCCTATTTAAACGAATTCAAAAGGCGCAACATCAAAGTTCTCCTTCTCACACGTTGGACACTTTGCTTGTAAGTTCATTTTCTGTTAACCCCTCTATACCAATAGTTTGTATGATGAATAAAAATAGCATGTATTACCAGAATGGAATTGCCTACAAAGCTTTCCAATGCTGACTACACCAAGATCTCTGACTCTTCAATACATCCCACCTTCCTGTTATTCGACTCGTGTGTGCGTTAGAAGCTAACGACATCAGATCCAGGAGCATTAACAATATGTCTATATCTTCAAAGGCATCCGCGGGGCATTTCACCATCCTATATTTTGCCTCCGCAAGCTCCTATACGTCGAAGGATTCGGAGATCTTGCAGGCCCCTCTTCCGCTGTCGAAGTTATTCGAGACACTCGAGGAACGATATCCTGGAATAAAAGCTAAGGTATTGGAGAGCTGTCTAGTCACAGTAAATCTGGAGTATGTTGATGTGACCGGAGAAAGCGCTGGAGACCAAACCATAATCCAGGAAGGTGACGAGGTTGCAATCATCCCCCCTGTGAGCTCCGGTTGAGCAACATATCGAGACTATGCCTATTCTAAGGCATAAGTTTGTTCTGGACCTTCTCACTTGAATTATTATCAGCCAGGGGACCTGAAGGTTTGAAAAACATGTATTAGCGGGGTTTCGTCTACAGTGCCGGTTCTGGAGTTATTGCTGGGATAATGCTGGGACTGATTACAATACTTGGCAAGATCATGATTATGAACAAGCCTGTAGGGCGCCACTCGTCCTGCCGGAAATTAGGATGATGAACGGCTGGCATATTCCAGGGCACGATGATGGACCTCAGCAGAACCCAAATGCTACGGTATATATATATATATATACCTGGGTATCTAGGGTTGGAATTTCATGCGTCTCCTAACAATGGGCGCTGCTCTCCCGAATCATCCTGTTCCCTTAGGTTCACCAGTCTAAATCTCCAACTCCACCAATCTCCTCGATACAATTTCCATGCTTTCCACCAACCATCCGAACGGGCGTTCCACCTCCTTTGAACCTCTATTCCTGCTTTAACTGCAACTGCAACAAGTCCGATCACCAGAAACGTTGAACAGACCGAGACGATACAGGTGAGGAGCGTGATAGTCGAGACATGGCACCCAAGGCATCGAGCTCTGAGTTCCCATCGCTCTGACCACAGGGGGCAGATATCGGCATTGGATATAGGGGCTAGTAGATGGATTTTATACATGTTTGGAACGCAAGTGGAGGACTGTGGTGTCAGTCGGCGGCTGGGATGTGAATAGTGCGGGACCGCAGCTTACTGTTGGACACCAGGAGCATGGGCCTTGCTTCAGACAGCTCGAGCATTCTTGATGTGGCCAGCATACGTGCAAGAGGTCGTCAAATTGGTCGTCCTCCGGCTTTCGATTCTGCTTGTTGAGGGACATCAGATCGGAGGATCGGCTGAGACTGTAGACGTGCGAATCCAGCCCCTCGGTTGTCCTAATTGATTTTCTACGTACCGCCCCGTCAACCGCATAGATGTGAATGTGAATGATCCAAGCCTCCTAGGCGTTGATATAGATGACCTTGATGGTGCTACTGTCTTAGATGCTACTGTATCGTCGAGTCCCTCCCTGTTCTCACGTGGGGTTGTTACAGAGACAAGCCGACCTCGAGTCTCGAAGCGACGGCCATCGGGGATGTCAAGAGCGAGATTACGGCGGACCATAGCGTCGCGATGTACCATGCAGACAATGAAAGAGCTCGACCACCAGCAGTCACAATTTTCCACCCTTTGATGCCCTTCTCCTTGCATTTTTCTTGTGGAGAAAGCATAAGGTAGGAAGAGGACGTCAAGAGTAAAGGCGAGGGAGCGAGGACTTTGCCCGCGTGAGCGGCTATTCATTATGGCGTGAACCCCGTACTTGGCCCTCGAGTGAATCAATCCTCTGCCATTATTTTTGACAGACGAGGCTCAGTCGCGCGACATAGCATGGAGATTCCAAGTCGCCGTCGCCGACACCAGAACGTACCTAAGGACGGATTATCAACGCATCGGCCATGTCTTCGTCCATTAATGAAATCGATCCTCGACTGAGAGAGACGTCTACTGTCGCCGTCCCCTTCTCCCAGCGCCCGACTTTCTCAACGCCACAGCCCGCCAACTCGACAATATCGCAAGCCACGCCGCAGTATCCTCCAATTCAAGAGGACCAGTCTCATCAGAATATCTATCCCAACACCCCTCAATCTGCCGGCAACGTGACAGATCATGATGGCGCCAATGGCCTCGATGGGGGCGCAAATGATCCAAAGCGACCCCGCGCCTGCGAGGCTTGTCGCGGACTCAAAGTGCGTTGCGAACCTGACCCCAACAACGCAGATGGACCTTGCAAGAGATGCGCGAAGGCGCATCGCAACTGTGTGGTCACTGTACCTAGCCGCAAGAGACAGAAGAAGACAGACAGCCGGGTAGCAGAACTGGAGAAGAAGATCGACGCGCTGACTGCCAGTCTTCAAGCAACGAAATCTGTCCCTGGCTCTGCGCCCTACAGTAGTGAGAATGGCTTGGAAGAAAACATGAATATCCAAGGCCGGTCAAATCCCTACCAGCAGGTCACTAACGGTGGTTACGGGCCTCCTTTCGCGGGCCGCCCTGAGGCTCGAATGACCAGCGAATGGGCTGCTTACCCTAGAGCCCCAGAATATGAAATGAGAAAGCCTTCAGTCCCGCCAATGGTCGTTGCAGGACAAAAGAGAAAGCACATGGAGACTCGCGAGTATTCCGCAGCCTCCCAGTCTCGATCTCCATCCGCTGGAGGAGCGATCCGAAAATCGACAGACGGTGGTTCTGGGCCCCAGCGGGGCTCTTTGTGTGAACCCTTAGCGGGGCAGTCGTCTCAGAAACATACCGTAGCACATGAGTACGCGGATGTCATTGACAGGGAATTGATCACAGCAGATATGGCAACTAAGATGTTCAACTGGTATGTTGAGAAAATGGCTCCTCATATGCCAGCTGTTGTCTTTCCTCCTGGTACAACCGCCGCCGAAGTTCGCAAGTCGAAACCTACCCTCTTCCTGGCTATACTCAGTGCAAGTTCTACGATGAATTATCCTGAGATACAGAGAGTATTGACAAAGGAAATCATGAGCATATATGCTGACCGCATTATTTGCAATGGAGAGAAGACCTTGGAGCTCATACAAGCCTTGCACATCAGCACACTCTGGTACTGGCCCCCAGAGCACTTTGAGGAGATCAAATTCTATCAGCTCATTCATATTGCGGCTGTTATGGCGATCGATATTGGTATGGGGAAGAAGTCAAAGTCTACAAAAAGTAAGAATGCAGGGCTATGGAGAGACCATCCATGGCGACGAACTCCATATCCTGATCCAGAGAGTATTGAAGCTAGACGAGCGTGGTTGGGCTGTTATTTCCTGTGCTGTAACGCCTCTATGGGGCTTCGCAGACCGAACTTGATTCGCTGGACTCAGTTCATGGCTGATTCTGTTGATATTCTTGAACATTCGCCTGATGCTGCTCCCACTGATAAAATATTATGTCAGTGGGTCCGTAGTCAACACATCGCGGAAGAAATTGGGACACAATTTTCGATGGATGACCCTGTTGCCAACGTCAGTATTGCCGATCCAAAGGTTCAACATGCTCTGAAGGGGTTTGAGAGAGACCTCGAGAAATGGAGTAGCCAAATACCGCCAGAAGTACGATCTCGTAAGTTCGACAATCTTCAACTCAGACGAATATAGATCTCACTAACAATGTTGTAGCGACTCTAAAGATTACAGAGCATGTTATCAACCTTTATATGCATGAAGTTGCTATGCATGTTGATCATAACGTTGACGACTTTAAGCCTCCTTTTACTGAAGCCAATCTACGTACTGAAGAGCCTGATTCCCTCACTGCTGCACATATCAGTGCTCTTTCAGTCTGCTTGGCCTCAATTGATGGCATATTTGACACATTTCTGAAGCTCGATGTTGAGACTATCCGATGTCTACCTGTCGCACATTTCGTCCAAATTGCATACGCGGTTGTCATCCTTATCAAAATGTATTTCGCTGCTGCTACTCCTAATAGCGAGCTTGGTAAGATCATTAACAAGGATGACATGAAGGTTGAGCAATATCTGGACGGATTTGTGAATATTTTCAGGGCATCTGCTGCTGAGGACAAGTCAAGACCGGCAGCCAAGTTCTTAATGGTTCTAATCATGTTGAAGACATGGTTTCACCGCCAAAGAGAAGCAGGTAAACTGCCACCAGCAACTAACCAAGCGGAGTCATCCACGGCCTCAACTGTTCCAACGTCGAAGTCAGATGCGGAGCATCCCGCCGATATGCCAACTGACAGCAACAAAAGTGGAGTCCATCCAAGTCTTCAACAGCGACCAGGACAACAGCATAGCTACGGCCCTGCCAATACCCCCCTTCAGTTACTTAGCGAGGTCGCAACAGGAAACTCAGGAGGGCAACCTCGCACTGGGAGTGTCAGCACCTACCCAGGTTCCTCGAATGATTGGCAGCAGACACAGCAGCAACCACAATCATTCCAGAACTACGATCCGGCCCTGAACCAAATGCCTTCAACGGTCACACCAGGGTACGGCAACATGAACATGGGAGCAAACATCGATCCATCGTTCGGCATGGATTTTGAATACTCGATGGGCGATGGTTTTGAGCAAGCAATGGGCATGACGCTCGGAGTTGCAGATTTCGGAACTTACTTCAGTGACGATGCGTTCTTCGGCAACCTTATGGACTCGGTTGGGGGAGCAGGGCCTGGCTTTGAAGGATTCTGATCATCAAAGGCCGCATTCTCTTCTCGGGGGTTAGCCGGAAGATTGCAGTTGAGCCATGGGAAAAGGGTCGATTGCCCCTCTGGTTTTGTAAAGTAGCATTTTCCTCCTTCTCATGACGTTACGCACCACGCATGAGCCCTTTTAGTAGAGATACCACTTGATACCCAGGGACGAGTAGCGTCCAGAAAATCTCACTGAGGGTAATTCTTTCCTCAGCAGACTATCGATTCTACGGAGTATTCCCGCCGCCACTTCTGGCAATAGCCTCAATGACGGAGCTCACCGAAAAGCAATTATATGCAGTATTATTTTCCCTGCTGCATGCATGCATGGGGAAAAGTGCAGGGGAGGGGGGTAAGAAAAGAATAGAAAAAAAAAGAGAAAAAAAAGTCTGCCGTCCTCGTTGGCGATAGAAAAGCCAAATATACGATGGATGCAGCAAGGATAAATCAGATCTTTTGTGTTCCGAATTCCCAGTGACCCGCTAACTGATAAGCTTCCCCCTGTTAGCGGCCGCGGCCATGTGCATCTGCCTCGGACCCTCCCCTCCTCGACATGAAGCTTTACTCTGTAGGAGGAGGGGAATGGCCAGGCGCCTGACTGTCAATTCTTTTTTTTTCTTTGCTCCTCCCATGTTCCCTAATATCACCACTGTATATATTATACCTCCATGTGCGGCCAATTGATCATCATATCTATACGCCTGTCCAAGGACTCAATTCTGACGCAATAGCCGTGATAGCTTCAAGCTTGGCCACTACCTAAAGCCTGACAACCACGGAAACATCCCATTTACTCGGAACCATCAGGGACATCTAGGCATCATGTCCTTGTCCCGAATTACATCCTACGGTTCTCTATCCCCGGAGAGAGGGAGATCCCCTTCCGGCGAAAATGTCCCAAGACTTCGCAGGCTGAGCTTCAGTCCCTTACCGGACTCGTGGGACCACCCGATCGTCCAGGACACCGTCCCATCCGTTGGAGCCTTTGAAGTGCCTAAAGCACGGAGATTATGTGGGTTTTGTCTCCTTAGCAATTTATGCGCGTTGCGTCCCTTGTACAAGATACTAACATCTTGAAACAGTGCAAATCATCGTTTCGGTGATCTATTGTCTCTTCGCAGCCGGAATCGTTTTTGGCTATGCTGCACTCAAGCCGGTCCTCATCCGCGAACATGTATACCGAAACCTCTGCACGGAGGATGAGCTGAAGAGAGGAGTTCGGACTTGCTACGATCAGGAAATACATCTGAATTTGATGTTCACGGTTGCTGCTGTTGGAACAAACGTGGCTGCTCTGCCCGTGGGGGCTATATTGGACAAATTCGGCCCCCGGGTCTGCGGAATTATTGGCAGTTTCCTGCTGACAGTTGGATCTCTCCTCTTTGCTTTCGCATGGCAATTACCCTTCGACGGCTATGTATTGGGATACCTCTTCCTGGCTCTCGGAGGCCCATTCATCTACATATCATCTTTCCATCTGTCAAACGCCTTTCCCAAACACTCAGGTCTTATATTGGCCTTGCTCACGGGAGCTTTCGATTCCTCATCTGCCGTCTTTCTGATCTATCGACTCATATACGCGTGGAGCAATGGCGCATTTTGGCCTAAATACTTCTTCCTCCTCTATCTTGTCGTGCCAGCATTCATCCTTGCTGTCCAAATATTCCTCATGCCCAAGGCATCCTACAAAACTGTCGCTGAGCTAGTGGAACAAGTTGAAGAAGCCGACGATGTCTTGGACGACCAGATGGATGAGAATACCGCTCTGCTCATTGACGAGCGCCGCCAACGCCAGCAATCTGTAGTTTCAGAGATCACGGATTTGATTGGGTCCAAGTCGGGAGCAAAGCACCTCAAAAAGGAAAACAAAAAGAACAAGATCTCTGGCGTGTGGGGTGCTATGCATGGCAAGAGCGTCCGGCAACAGATCCTCTCCCCTTGGTTCATCCTTATCGCGCTCTTCACCGTCATTCAAATGACGCGCATCAATTTCTTTGTTGCAACCATTCGGCCCCAATACGAGTATCTCCTACACTCGTACGATAAGGCGGTTGAGATCAATACCTTCTTCGACATCGCCCTTCCCCTCGGCGGCATCCTTGCGATTCCTTTCATCGGTGTGGTGCTGGATCACACGAGCACGCCCACCGTACTCACTGCACTCGTCACAATCGCAACGACCATTGGTGTTCTGGGCTGCCTCCCTTATACGTGGGCCGCGTATGCGAACGTCAGCCTTTTTGTACTCTACCGGCCCTTCTACTACACCGCGGTTTCCGACTACGCGGCCAAGGTGTTCGGCTTCCGAACTTTCGGGACCGTATATGGAACCATTATCTGCTTAGCGGGACTCTTCAACTTCAGCCAGAGCGGTCTCGATGCATTACTGCATAAGGTCTTCAAAGGGGACCCGGTACCGGTTAATCTGCTCTTGTTAGGGACTGCGTTCGTGATTGGCTGTGCGCTTTGCGTCTTTGTAGGGATCAGAGCGTATAAGATGCGCAGGCAGGACTTAGAGGAGGAGGCAGAATATGCTAGAGAAACTCCAATGCCGGGTGCACTTAGTCCCGAGAGGCTGTGACGAGCTAGCTGGACACATGGCACACAAGATGAGATGTCTTCCAGTATTATGAGAATGATGATATATTTGTTTGGGCATTAGCAAGGAGTTCATCCTAATTGGATCTGGCGGCAAAAAGTTGATTCGGAGTCGTTGGCTATAAGGTATATATATTTATCTGTAAATACGTTTCCGGATCGAAAAGATCTGAACGTTCATAGTATATTATTTTCCTGTCCCCTACATGGCAATGACATGTCATTCTTGCTAGCAGTGCAAGATACCGCAGAAAATATCCAGTTCTGCTATGCAATACCAGTGTTGCGACTCCAGGATTGCCCCCCTAGATTTCATGTTGGAGGGGAAGAGAAGCAACCACGACAGGCCGATGTGTAGAACCAGATCTCTGGTTCGTAGGCTTGGTTGGGATGACCTCCCAGCCACCTTTATCTTTGTCCTGAAACAAGTGCATCCCTTCACGCAAGTCCTCAATCCTCCGGATCATTGTTTTTAATCCACTCATCCAACCTGCCTTGTAGCGGGAAAGGAGGTCCTGTCCTCTTGTACACACCCCGATTCCGTAACCGCTCTACGAAGCTATTAACGTTAGGATCCGAGTCAACGAGGACCTCCACCGCAGGTGCATCTGCGAAAGTGACAGCCGTCGGCTTCTCCAGACATATCTTGATCCGTTCATGCATGCCGCCATCCCACGTATTCCTTCTCGGGAGTAGGAAGTACTTGATGACACGTTGAGCGATATGCGTAGCCAGGGCTTCCAGGGTCTGGAATGACGACTCTTCGATCGTCTATAGAATGGATTTCTTTCTTTTAGCCTTAATCTTGCAAAACGGTGGAGGATGCCATCCATGTATATTATATTATATGTAACATACCTTAACGACGATCTCCTCGAACTCGTTATACGAATCAGACGAAGGCGAGTCGCTGGCCCACGGCTCCAACTCGACATTCGCGACCACGATCTGTTTCGCTAGGCGTTCATTGGGATTAACCCCGATGAGGGTTGGGATCCTAAGACCATGGAGCTTCAGACTCATACTATATGCTTTACAAGCGCCGGAAGACGCGTAGAGAGTCGTCCCGGAAAGACTAGCTCCAGATCCAATGAGCGATGCTTTAGGGAGCAGGACCTCGAGCTTCAGAGACGTCATCACCGATCGGTCAACGACAGGATGATGCGGATTCGCTGCCGCCGGGGGCACAGGCTCTATCGTTATGCATTCCCCCGTCAGATGTCTCGAGATATGGTTCAGCAGTGCTCGGACTGTGGTGTGGCCGGTACTCTCAGTCCGGAAGGACTCGGCCGCTTCGAGGATCGCCTTGCTGAGAATCCCATAGTGCACCGTGCTTTTGTTATTGACTGAATCCGCGGCGGAGGCTTCGTCGAATGGGGCGCGTAGTGAGAGCGTTGCTGAGATCAGTACGGGCTGCGCTTTGCCTGCCCGTCCCCATGCATCTCGTCCCACCTCGACGACGGCTTGGAGATTTCGCACTCGGATTGTCGTGTGAGGCTCTCCTGCTGCGGCGGCGAGTTGCCAGGAGGTCTTGAGAGTGGCCATCTTGTGGAAAAGTATTTCGGTTTGTTCAGGGGCCAACGAGGGGTTCTCAGGGGAGCTTTCCTTTACGTATGGCTCGTGGAAAAGTTTCGTGGGGTGAAGGCGGTGGGCTGATAAAACCGGTAGAATTACCGGATTCGATAAATACCGCCTTCACGGGATAGAGGGGTCACGGAATCTAATCAACATCGTATCGTATGTGCTTATGTTGTGAAAGGTCGTCTGTTTTTCTATTCAGACGTAGTCATATGCTCATGAGCCATGCTTCTAAGCTGGCCGTTCCTCAAAATTCAAAAGGCTTCCTGCCTTATTACAGAACTCCTCCAGATAGTATCCAGCCCAAATCCCCCCAAACGCCATGCTAACAGTCAAATTCGTCCTCCCAACTGCGAGCCAACCAATAACTATTTTTTGTTGTTTTTGGTACAGACGGGGCATATCCAGGTCCCTACTGGCTCGCTCTTCAGACCAACGCATGTCCAATGAAACCATTCATATGGACATTGCTCATTATCGCAAGCCACCATATCACCATAGCTGACACTTTGGCATATGCAATACTTCTTGTCATCTCCTCCCTCATCTTCATCAACGTCGACCATATCTTCATCTCCTTCTGCATCTCTTCCCGGCGGTGGGGGTGTAGTAACCTCGTCTTCTTCGTCCCCAGATCCAGACTCTGCTTCGCTAAGCTCACTGTCGTTCGTGGATGATGGAGAATTCTTGTTGCCGGTACGTTTCAATCTGCTGAGACCTGACTTGCCGGGCTTGTTCTTCCGTGGAGCACCACTCTGCCTGCTCCCATATGGAGCAACCTTCTTCTGGGCAGTCGTCTTTTGTGACGTTCGTGGTTGTGCGCTTCCGGCTCGCGCAGTAGTGGGTGTACCAGCCCTCGGAGTACCGGGAGTCATCGAAGAGTGACGGGCAAGTCCACTTGAGTTTGCTGGGAGACTCCCTAATCCTCCTGTTAATCTCTGCCGCTTGTTCGCCGCTGCCACTGCTCCTAACGACGATTCCCTGGTTTGACGGTTGAGCATCATCGCGGCAGCAGGTGTCGCAGGAGCCGAGGAGGTTGTTGCACTAGCAGCGGCCTGAGTCTGCGTCGGCAGCATACGACTAGGATGTTGATTGGGGTGTCGTTGGTGCGCAATGGTAGCGGAGTTGGAGACTTGGCCTAGAGGCATCACAGCAGCACTTGGTTCGGCACGGGCGGTACGGTCTGGTGGCTGTGGTCGCAATATCGAAGGAATATCTGGTTCATCGGGGAATTCACCTCGTTCCTGCAAAGCCTTGATGTGTCCATCGAGCCATCGAGTGTGCTTGTCGATGATAGCTTGGGCCTTCTGAGCTAACGCGACCTTCTCTTCCTGGAGAATCGTGGCTTTATCGTAATTCTCCATCACTGCCTTGCGGTGAATCTCTTCTTTGGGGTTCTGAATGTGGCTCCCATTGATTTTGATCCATTTCTGGATGGCGTTGTCGTTTCTAGTGATGATCTGAAGACATTCGTTCATCTGCCTGTCCTTTTCCGCGATCTCCTCCTGCATGAACGCAATTTCAGCAGGCAGGTTCGCGGTTCGATTTGTCCATTCATCGAGGACTGCGGCGCAGTCTTGATGCTCAGCCAGAGGCATCTTCCTGCCGACGAAATCGATGGTGAGGTCGTCTCTAGGCATGGTGGTTAATGACGTTGCCTTGCACAGTGCGCCAACAGGGTAGTCAAAGATCCCATAAACAAACGTCGCAATTCCGCACCTAAGGTAAGCTCACCTGTGGGGGGAACAAAAGAAAGGTTATCCAGCGCTTGCTCCTCTTTTTTTTTTTGCCTTTTCGGATAGCGAGTCTCGGCCCCTGGCTCCTTGCGCGTCGGTGAGGGTGAAAAGTTTGGAGAGTGGAAATTCGAAGGCGGGGACGAAAGCGAGGGAGCCTCCCTCAGCCTTGTGGCGCTAAGTCGTGAACATCCAGGCGGAGAAGCGTGATGAGTAAGGCCCGCCATGCCCTTGATGATCTTGGATGATCTGCGCCGAGGCCTCGAAAAACAGTCGTCGCATCGACCAAGGTGCTTCGAGTCGAGCCCACAAAGGTAGAGGCATCCTGTTTTGTTTCGCCAATATCTGTCCTTCTCCACTCCGTCCCACGATACGCAAAGCCCAGACAGAACAAGAGCGAAGCGCTTCCCATCGGCGACTACAAAATACGAGGTCTATACTGCGGCGCGCATGAGGACAACGATTATCTCGTTATGAAGGTGAGATGTCTTTGCCCTCGAGATGGTCTAGCATCTCTTGACCTCGACGTGACCTTGGTTGACTCTTCTTCTGCTGCGTTAGAACTGGCTATTTCAGCTTGAACAACCCCCTCATCCCCTCCGAATTTCCAGGCTCTAGAACCAGACGGCCCATACCGCTTCGTCCCATCGGTGGAACAAGATGGTCCTCTCCAACAGCAACATCGTACAAGAGTATGGGGTCCCTCTGACCCAACAAGGAGACCCCCACAACGCCAGTTTTCTTGCAAAAATTAAGCAAGAAATTCTGGCGAATGGGATTGTGCGCCCAAAAGGATACAATGTGTCGTGGCACGTCAATCCAGAGATTGAGAAGCATCACTTTGGAAATTCTCATCCGATGAAGCCTTGGCGCCTCACTCTCTCGAAAGGGCTCATCATGTCATATGGAATGCATGCTGCGATGGATACTTTTGTCACCAGGCAGGCAACTGAGGAAGAGATGCGGGACTTCCATACTGAAGACTATCTCGAGTATCTCAAGACTGCTAAGGTCGCTATGCCTGATGATGACACGCCAATGCCCTACAATCTTGGAGGCTCTGATTGTCCGGTTTTCGAAGGCCTGTTCAACTATTGTTCAATGTATTCTGGCGCATCCATCGACGCAGCACGGAAGCTCTGTAACAACGAGTCTGATATCGCTATCAATTGGTCTGGTGGGCTACACCATGCTAAAAAAGCTGAAGCCTCTGGGTTCTGTTACGCGAACGATATTGTATTGGCAATACTCCAGATCTTGCGAAAGTATCCACGAGTCTTGTACGTCGACATTGACGTGCATCATGGAGATGGCGTAGAAGAGGCATTCTGGTCGACCGATCGAGTAATGACTCTCTCGATTCACAAATACGACGGATTAAGTTTCTTTCCTGGCACTGGTGATCTTGAGAGAACAGGACCACCCGATGAAAACAATCCCGGTGCTCACCATGCCCTCAACGTTCCACTTTCTGACGGCATCAATGATGAACAATACATATGGCTGTTCAAAACCCTTGTAGGAAAATGTGTCGAACGCTTCCGTCCCAACGCGATCGTTCTACAATGCGGTGCCGATTCCCTCGCTGGAGACCGTCTCGGCCGCTTCAATGTACAAGTCCAGGGCCATGGAGCTTGTGTCGCATACTGCAAATCTTTAAAGATACCTTTGATGCTTGTTGGCGGAGGTGGCTATACGCCTCGCAACGTCGCTCGAGCATGGGCACACGAAACTAGTATTGCAATAGGGTGCGACCAAACAATCGATCCCATCATCCCAATGCACACTCCTTACCGATCTCATTTCCGTCACGAGACCCTCTTCCCTACGTTAGAGCAAATCCTTGGCGATCCACGGCCGAACAGGAACACTCCGAAGAAACTCGACGATATAGTCCAACACGTCACAGAGCAGCTTCGATTCGTGAATGCAGCCCCTAGCGTCCAGAGTATGCATATACCTCCAGATCTCACTGGATATAAGGAGGAGGTAGAGCAAAGACTGATGGAGGAGAGGGAAGAGCATGATGACAGCATTAGGCGAGACAAAGAAGAAGGGCTGGGAGTAGCAATGGAATTCTAAAACGGAAGACCATGAGAGGACGCTGTAGCTCTTTACTCAAAAGCGTGGCGTTTGGCGATTTCATAGAGTTGGTTTGGATTTTGAGCATTGCGGGGTTGTACAGAGGGCTTTACCTATCGAAAGGATATATGGGCTGGAGTTTGGAGGAGCCATCTGTATACGTAGCTTGTATCTGCTAATGATAAGGTGAACAGATCACTTTTGGTTAGAAGCAAGTCCAGTGTAGTAGTATTAGATTTTTATCTATGGCATGCCTCTAATTCTATCTAATCGCTGAGAACGCTATGCAAATCTTCTAGCCAAACGCCAGACCCTTCAAGGGGCTCTCACATCTTCTCGAGATCCCTTTCCTCGTCAAACCTTCTGGCTTAACGGAATATCTCCATTGGTGATCTCCTTCACGAACTCTGGATCAACGTCATACAGCATGACATGAAAATGCTCCACGGCATGAATTGACTTCAGGGTCTTCCAATTCTTGAACCAGATGACCTAGTTACCCTCGTCAGTTGCATAAGGTACCGCAGAGGGATGTATCACGTGACCCTTACCTTCTCCTTTCCTACTCTCTTGCAAAAGGTCTCATTCACAAAATCATCAATTTCCTTTCTAGCCTGGGGGGTCAGATCGTCGGTGGCCGGATCATCCTCGAGCTCGAACTTGGTCCAGACGACGAGGTGCACGATCTTCTCGTCGATGCCGTACGGCCAATCGTTCCACAGGATCTTCAAGTCCTCGGGCTTCTCAAAGGGCCTCCCTTCGGCCTGGACGGGGACCTTCCAGCCCAGTCTTTTGGATAGCACGAACTCCATGACGCTGCCATACTCCTGCTTCAGCTTCCAATTGTAGGCCAGGTAGCGGCGGAGCTCGGAAGGGACACGCTGGAAGAGATCGAGACGGTTGTCGGCGATTATCTGCTGGACCTCGGGCCAGGTCATGACGTGATACTGGGAGTCTGGGGTGCTAATAATGCCGAGATCTTTGGCATTGAGGTTTGCCAGGAACTCGGGACATTCTGGGGTGCGGAGGGGTTCGGGCACGTTGACTTGCCAGAAGGGAAGAGCCTCGTTGCTGCCCATATTGGACGGAGAGTCGAATCGAGAATACTGTTTGTTATATATATACTTCGTACCTGGGCCCTTTGATACTTTGTTCCCCCCGATTATTGTCGAGACTGTCAAATGCCACAACCTCTTCGCAGGATTGTAACTCTGTAGTGCAAGGTTCAATCAATCTGTTATCGCTTACATACAGGGGTTGTTTCTGGAGGTTGCCTTTGTCCCGCCTCTCCTTAAGCCTAAGGCAAGAGCTGAACTGGGTACCTTATCTTGCGTCTGGTTCTGGACCCTCCTCTGCACAAGGGACTTGTTCTCATCTGCAAGAGCCAAAAGCCAGAGCCTTTTCAACGTTGCAGTACTTCAGTACATACGGTAAGCAGCCAAGAGAGCCCCACGATGATCGTTGTATGTAACAAATACCTTGCTAACCTTAACTGCTCTTTAGGGAATACCAGGCTACCATTTACGGACATCTTGTACACAATGCAATCTCCCCTACTGGTTCGGTGGGGGTCCAGAACTTGAAGTCCCTGTCCATCTCATTTCGGCTGGAAAGCTTTGACGGCAAGGCGCCGCCTTGTAACCTTATAAGTCGTGCATGCCCATCTCTGATTGGCTGTTCTGGAACCGCACGAGTGTTTGGCGCTTTCTACTGGCCAGCCAAGACTCCTTCGTTTTGATCCTCCAGAGTCCTCCCCAGCATCTTGTACTTTTCTATATATGTACACATATATGGAGCACGGTACAACGTTGTAGGTATATATATCTCCATCTCCCGGCATCTGGTATCTTGAAGAGAGGTTTGCGCGTCCGTTCCTTACTTTCCCCCACCTTCGTTTTGCTTTATACCTTTCCAAAGCTTGCGTCACTGCGGCCTCACACTCCTTTCTTGGTCTCGTCGACGCATCCACTCGTTTATGCGCGCGAAGTCCATTATTATCTCCCGCTCAATCGCCTGCGCTCGGAATCTGTGGATAAGGTGTCCTCGAGGCTCTGAATCGTTCGCTCGCGCATGAGTGAACATTGTTGAATTCTCCTTCCGGCCCTTGCACTTACTTTCCTTTTGTATCTCCGATTCTCGACCCGGCTCTCATCATGCCTCCTCCACGCCGCACAAAGGTGCAGCGACCCTCGCCGCTGCAGCAAGTCCATTCCACAAGAGACCTCGCGCAAGCCCCGCCCGGTTACGGACTGGTCCGCGATCCAGCGTTTTGGAAAAGGTTCTCGACTGCTGTGCATATATCAGAGATAGAGACCGGCCTGAAGAGTGCTGCCAGTAGTGTTGAAATGAAATACGGGTATGTTTCTGTCATTTCCCAAGGCTAGGAAGAGACTGGACTTGGAGCTTGGGTTTCTGGGCGTTTGCAGTCGTAGCTGACTGGCAGAAATAGAGATGACTGGCTAGCCCAGCAGCACAAGGAGAAGCGGAGATGCCGGATTCTCTTCGCGGGCATCGCACTCACTGTGAGCATCCTCATAGTGGCAATTGTTTTGGTGTTGTATTATTTCTTGAAGGTCCGAAAATGAGAGATGAATTGAGTATCATGAAGAATGAGAAATGCAATAAATGGCGTTTTGGGGAGGGCGAAGGCAAATTTGGGATCCCGCGAAGACAAAATACAGAGATCGGGATATCGGGCACAAGGCATGTGAAAATGGGACATGCTTCATGGAGTGCTTCATGGAGATAAGGAAAGAGGAACGGGGTAGAGATGGGGGATGTGTATATATGCTTGATACATACTACATAACATCCTTCATTACACTCGTATGAACCCGTGTACTTGTCTTTCATTTCTTCTCTTCCAGCGCCTTCGCTTTCCACGCTGGAGGAGTCCACATGAATATCCCGCCTCCACGACCGAGGAAATCCGCATAAGGATCCTGCTCAAACCTACCCAGGAGTTCAAATCCAAGACTTCTGTACTAATGAGGGCATTAATAACTGCGCAGTCGAAATGGACAATGGGAAATGATCTACACGCCGTGGGTAGTATCACTCCTGGCAAGCGATCTCTGGAGTAAGGAAGAATCCATAACTCACGAATCCGCCTATAACAAGAAACGCATGAACTTACCAAAGCCTCGCCCTCCTCACTCGACTCCAGGCCCACAACGACATTCTCCCTCTCGGCCCTCCTCAGCACCTCCCCCAGCAACCTCCTCCCAATGCCCAACCTCTGAAACTCTTTCCTTACCACACAAGACTGCACATACCACCTATTTCTCCTCTCCCCAAACCCCTCCCAATACCTCCTCTCATCCCTCTTATTCCAGCCCTCAAACAGCAATCCCGCCTCTCCATCCTCACTCCTATTGCCCCCCACCAACCTATCCCGTAGCCGAAACCAGCGCCACACCAACCACCGCAAGCACCTGCGCCCCAAGTTGCTCTCCCGCTCCCGCATCAGCTCTTGCGCCGCGGCATCCGATCCTAGACGCTTGCACTGCACATAGCCCACGATGACATCGGGCCGCGCCGTTTCGACAGCCACGAAACTGAGACTGCGCGCGTCGAGCAAGCGCAGGAGCGCGGGCTGCGTGAACCGTCGTGTGTAGGCGCGCGGGTGCGCGACGCGGTACGGTGCGAGGAATTGCGTGAGCGGCGTGTGCGAGTAGGTCGTGGCGGCGAGCTCGCCGATGGCTTGGTAGTCGCTGAGATGCGCGGGGCGGATCGTGAAGCGTTGGGAGGAAGGGGCCGCGGGGCTGGCCATGGTGGAAGGAGGGAGGACTGCGGGGTGGCTTGTGTTAGGTAGGTAGGTAGGTATCTAGGTAGATTAGAGACTCAAGGTTGATCTTTCTTGAATGGAGGAGAGAAAAGTAATAGAGAAATGAATGCGGTTTTCATCTTATATGCCTTGCGCGTTATAGGATCCTGCCTCCGAGGCTAATAAAGCCATGGAGGAGGGGTCGCTTTGTCGGCGATGACTCAAGCCTAGGATACTTGAACTGCTTGGCGATAGAGACCTTTCGTAGAGCCTTATTATTCGTTTGCTATATGATTTCTCCTTTCCTATCTGAACTTTGATGGATTTTGCTGGGAATGAAAATGCGGTGCCTTTCCATGTGTTTAAGAAGGGGTTGTCAGGCGTCATTAGGACGAAGGGTCTAGGACCGAGCGTGGAGAAGTACCTAGGTAAGTTTTACCCCGCCAATCTCGTGATCTTTTAGGTGATTCCTCCACATTACAATCCAGCTAAGATAGCGGGTGTCAATAACTGAGGCTATTCGACTACTTGAATGACGTTATATAAGGTATAAGCCAATTTGGTTGAAGATTCTTAAACTTGGCTTGGTATTCGAGTAATAGGACCCGGAATTGAAAGTGAATCGGAACCCGCTTTTAAAACATCAGGTTACTATCGAATCCTCGATGATTATTTGAATTGATCGGTTGATATCATGTATTCCGGTTTCTGCATACCTGTGCCACCTGGCTTTTGACTCCCAAATGCATTATCATTGTGGAAAGGAGTTGTTGCAAAGCACATATCTTTGTCGCTGGCAGCGCCTGATAGAGACCACAAGATGTGATACGAGATGAGAAATGAGAAGAATATTACTCGAGGGAGTTTGTTGAAAACCTCGACGAGGGGACGAGGAAAGAAGATAGGCTTTGGTTGGTTTGGGGTAGGGGGAAGGGGTTTGTGTTGGGAGGAGCAAGCATATTGCAATCAGGGTAGCAAGATAAGCTGCCTACCTCCTCATGAGGAGCTGAGCCGAGAGAACCTTGAAATATTGATCAGGGATGACAGCTGAAAGATAGCATATAGCAGCTCAGCTGTTCTTCCGTCGAGGCTTGGGAGTTCTGTCGAAGACCGCATCCCTACATCTTCCATGATAGTCCATCCCTTATCTATGCATGAAGCATCTTTTGGAAACGCAGCTCACACATCTGATCACTGCACTCTCACTCAGCTCTTCTTTCATCCAAGGCGCTCCAGGGGCAGCAGCAGCTACAATGCCAGTGCCAGCACACCAGCTTCGAGCATTGGCCGGCTGAACTACGGCCGACAATGACTGGGAGGGTTCTGACTGGGAGAGATCCGAGTGGGAGAGGAGAAGATACGCGAAAAGCAAGCCGCCGGCATTACCGACGCCTGAATGTACATTCAAATCCTACCTACTTGGAGGATTGAGAATTGCAAGAGGAAACCAAAGGATAGGGTTTGAAAGTTGAAAGAAGTACAAGACGGTGAAAGAGGGTCCTCAACCAGGCTGACGACGACTTGGAGCTTTCGCGAGCTTACAGGAGCACAAGGTAAAGAAAAGTTGGACCCCTACGCTTCATGGAAACGGCCAGGTCTTTAGTGTTCTGGAAGTCGACGAAACACGAAGGGCGTTTAAGGGGGGCGATGACCCCCACGTGATGGAGTTGACCACTTTGGAAGTTTTGTTGCACATCGCAAGAAACATCTGCGCTAGATATGCTTTCAGGTGCGAGTGCTCTCCCGTAGCCCATCTCTCCTCGAGGGTCCGGCGTAACGCGGTGGCGCCCGATCTTTGAGTGGCCTACCTATCGGTTGAGCGATCAAGACGACGTGCAAGTCTCAACGCATGAGGAGATTCCGGGACTCCACAGCAGAGCCCACACCAGGCCAGGAGAGCTCCGTTGGGACCCGCTGGATTCCAATACGTTCATATTACGCATATTACACAGCGGACGGGGTGTATATGGGGGTGTGTAGCTACGCTGCTACAGTACAGTGCGGTACATTCATTGTACATATCTACATGCAGTTCATGTAGCTGCAGATGGGTGTTACGCTGCTACGAACTTGCAATCAGGTTTCCGGGCAATCTGCAAGAGGCAAAAAGCTGCCCGACGATCGAAGAAGAAACCCCTCCCCAGGGGCCAGAGCTGTACGGAAGATATCAATCAAAGAGCCTTTGATTAATTGATTAACGGAGCCCGCTTTGGGCTCTACGGGTGTTTAATCATCTCAACTCAATCAACAGCTATTCTCCTATTTTGGGGCCCTGAGCCGGTGTGTAGCCCATGGCACGCTACCCTGCCATGCAACGGGGCGCCTTACCCACTATTACTCCAGCCTCCCGGGGCGCTTTCGAGACGATGGTTTGACAATAATTTCGAGGCAACTCTGTCCCCGTCTGCACGGCTCTTATTATAGAATACCGTAGAAGTCCATAACAACTACTGTCGCTGTCCTCTCTGGCTGTCTGTCTCTGGCTGCCCTCTCTGTCCTCTGCCTCCTGCCTCCTGCCTCCTTGCTCCCTCTCTCCATCTCTCCAACTCTCTCTGCTCCCCCCAAGCAAAGCGTCAAGCTATAGCTGTGAGTGCTCCCGCGCTGATCGACACCCATTCCACGACCTTTCAAGGGCCCGTTAATCCCTGCTCATCTGGGTCGCCCTCGAAATTACGTCAATTACCCATACGAAGTGCCCTGTACACAGGTCCCATCGGCTAAATACAGGGTAACGACAAGCTGTCTTCTCCTCCATCAACCATTCCATCCTCCAAGAATCCCTTCTTGACACATCTTCTTCGACTTACCTGCCTGCCTCTGACACAACAATGGCCTCTACATTGAAGAGCGCGCTCCCGGCGCATTTGAAGCCCTCGAATCTTGGAAATGGTGATGCGAGCGCTGAGTTCGCCCGCAAGCATCATGGAAAGACCCAATCCCATATGGTGAGTGCCCATTTCACTACCTCTGCACCTATTCAATCCGCGCATGGCAGACGTCGCAAGCAGCTCCCGAGTGAATGTTGCCCCCTCTGAACTTATGCCCCCTAGCGAGAGAGAAGCCGCTGGGTGTCGTCTAGCTACCTGGCTGGATTGTCGAGAGCTTGTCCAGAGAGCTTGCCTCCTCTCAAAGGGAAGGATCGCAACGTTGTTGTCTCGTGGCATGACATGGTCGCGAATCACATATACAAATGGAGCAGCTACAGTGGTGCCTGTACTTGCCTGGCTTCTGTGTCCATGTGGTTCCTGCTACTCCCTACCGCGACGAGCTCCATCACGTTCTACCCAACTTGACGGACACTCTCACTGTCCAACCTTTTCACACAGCCATTCATGAGCATCCTGTATCTAACCAACCATCACCCCCAAATCATTCTCCCTCTTCAGTCATGTCTTCCTCTGCTTCGATTACTTCAGAGCCAGGCCTCCCCGAACTCGCAAAGCTAATCAGTCACGACAAGGCCTTCGAGAACACTTCTACCTCTGTGGCTGCAAGCCAAATGCGAAATGCCCTCAACAACCTCGCAGACACCGTGAAAGATCCCGAGCAGAAGAAGGTACGTGCCGCCTCTGCCAGTCTATATTGGTACAAAACTGACGTCTCCTAGCTCTTCGAAACCGAGATGGACAACTTCTTCGCGCTTTTCCGAAGATACTTGAACGACAAAGCCAAGGGAAACACACTGTAAGATCCATGACAATGCGGGTATGATTATGATCGGGGCTGATTTGCTATAGGGACTGGGATCGCATTGCCCCACCCGCGCAGAACCAGGTCGTCGACTACAATGAGCTTGCCAACTCTGAGTCCGTCTCTTTCTTGAACAAGCTTGCGGTGCTCAAGCTGAATGGCGGTCTCGGTACTTCAATGGGATGTGTTGGTCCAAAGTCAGTCATTGAAGTACGTGATGGCATGTCCTTCCTCGATCTCTCTGTCCGACAAATCGAGTACCTCAACCGCACATATGATGTCAACGTCCCATTCGTTCTCATGAACTCCTTCAACACAGACGATGACACCCAAAATATCATCAAAAAATACGAGGGTCACAACATTGATATCTTGACCTTTAACCAATCCAGATACCCTAGAATCTTGAAGGATTCGCTTCTTCCAGCACCAAAGTCATTCGACTCCCCTATCTCTGACTGGTACCCTCCAGGACACGGAGATGTCTTCGAGTCCCTGTACAACTCTGGTATCCTCGATAAGCTCATAGAGCGAGGCGTTGAGATTCTCTTCCTGTCCAACGTTGACAACTTGGGCGCTGTCGTTGATCTCCGAATCTTGCAACATATGGTCGAGACGAAGGCCGAATATATCATGGAATTGACCGACAAGACCAAGGCTGATGTCAAGGGTGGTACTATCATTGACTACGAGGGATCTGTCCGTCTTCTTGAGATCGCTCAAGTGCCAAAAGAGCACACCAACGAGTTCAAGTCAATTAAGAAGTTCAAGTACTTCAACACCAACAACATCTGGTTGAACCTGAAGGCCGTCAAGCGAATTGTGGAGAACAACGAGCTCGAGATGGAGATTATCCCTAACAACAAGTCCATTCCGGCCGACAAGAAGGGGGAATCAGACATTTCCATTGTCCAACTTGAGACCGCAGTCGGAGCTGCTATCCGCCACTTCCACAATGCTCACGGAGTGAACGTTCCCCGAAGACGTTTCTTGCCAGTCAAGACTTGCTCAGATCTGATGCTCGTCAAGTCAGACTTGTACTCACTGAAGCACGGTCAACTCCAAATTGACCCCAACCGTTTTGGTCCCGCCCCTCTCATCAAGCTTGGTAACGATTTCAAGAAGGTCTCGGATTTCCAGAAGCGCATCCCCAGCATTCCTAAGATTATCGAGCTCGACCACTTGACTATCACTGGTGCTGTGAACCTTGGCAGAGGCGTTACGCTTAAGGGTACGGTCATCATTGTTGCTACGGAGGGCAGCACTATTGATATTCCCCCGGGATCCATCCTGGAGAACGTTGTCGTGCAAGGCTCATTGAGACTATTGGAGCATTAAAAGGGGTGTACAAAAGTATGCGTGGAGGTATGGATGGGTAGCTGCGCGCTGGGTTTTTCTATTACCGGCTGGGTCACGGTTTAGCATGGGTACGCTGTGGATACTAGATCTCTGAGTAGACCCGTCTTTCGGCGATTGCCTTCTTGTACCAGTCTTTTTCATGATCCGTTGATCTACATAATTCGTTGTCAACCTGTGACCAATTCTCTTTGAAAAGGTCTTTTTAATGACATATCAATGGTTAATACCTCGAGAAAATGAAATCGCTTTATAATACTATCTGTGCATCTTATATAGCAGAGGTCTCAGCTTTTATATTCAGGAGAGGGATGAACATGTCTTCACCTATGCGGTCAAAATGAACATTCAGTACTGACTTTGGGGATTCCTAAATCTTCTGGCACGTCCATTTCTTCTTTTACACTTGCCAATCGGTCTAAAGCCCCGTGAGATGGCGTTATTCCAAGAAGGGGGATCTTTAAAACATAAAAGTGGATTGAATGTCTCCAACCAAGGCCGTCGTCGTTGGCCATCGTTAAGGGACATGGGATGCCGGTGTTATTCCGACGCTAGTGAGTTCTTATCGCTATCGGGAATATTTGGGCAGTCTCACCACGCCTTGTCGCGTGGTCACCCCAACTATTTCCTCCAACTAGGTCAACGCCGATGAGAATATCGATCTGCTTTCCTGTCGTTGTTTAGCCCTGCCTTTTACTGTATTCTGGGGTTTGGGGATCACCAGGCCCTGTACGACAACTTCCTCAACAGACCGAGACACTTGCCATCGCTGACAAAACAACTTCGATCTATGTCGATAGCCAAAAGGAGTTGACCCCTCACTGGCGATCGCATAAGTTCCTAGTATAGGTATATGTGCGACTCGCATTTCCATTAGTATCTTCAGAACATAGCTGACTCTTTCTGCTGCAGTTGTCACCGATCTCAACCCTGCTACGATCAGACCCTCGAGCCTCCTGCCCTTACTCGAGAACCAAACTCACGTACTGTGAGATTCTGCCACTCGTTCGAAGCAGTCGGTCATTGCCCGGATCAATTATACCACTACTGGCTTCCATTCCGAAGCAAGATTGCGGGAAGCCTTAATTGCCGCTCGGTGAACAGAGTCCCTTTACCCACGTTGTGTGGGCCCGAATCATAAGAGGGGTAGTTTGTTGGATCTGTGAACCCAATACACTCAGATTGCTATTGTAGGATGAGTGGTCAAGGAGCAGATGCTGCAACAGCGGCATCTCATGAGGGCAGAGAAGAGCAGGCCTCTATCCTCCCGAATCCAGCTTCCACCCCCAACTTTGGTTCGGGAGCACAAACCGGAATGCAAAGCAGTGGCGGATCCCATCCTACCCATGAGTCTGTCTTGCCACCCTTTGACTCAAACCAGTCGATCCGAGATCACTCGACGTCTCCGTCGAATTCCAGGAGCCCGAGGAGGAGGCGGCGAGAAGGGAAAGCGCCTGAGGGATCAAACTTTTCCATGGAGCGAGCTGGCAGCTCTGACAGCAAGGTGCCCTCTTCTCATGAGACTTCACCTAGGCGAGGGGAGGGCCTTGGAGAATCGAATGATCCGGAATCATTCGATGTAAGAAGGACCCGACCAAAATCTGGTAAATTGCCAGAGGATGGAAACATGGGTTCAGCTCGCCAGCCATCTACCAAACCGGAGGGTTCAGCAACTAGGGCGGGTCCCTTTCAGGAAGGAGAAATATCAAGGAGTACGGAAAACCGCTTTAACGGTGAAGGATCTTATAGAAGTGCCGCAACAATCGATCAACCTAGTGGGAGCACCTCCCAAGCGCCTATAATAGGAGCCGCCGAGGCACTGGAATCTAGACAAGACGCCGTATCTGGTTCTGAACACGCCTTTGGATCTAGCATGGTTCCGCCTCCAGCCCCACCAAAGGATGATAAAGATTTGAATAGAGCAAGAAATAGGGGTAAGAGCAACGCTAGTAGCCGTAGCTCAAGAGTTCTTAATACCAACATGGCTTTTGGAACTCCAAGACAAGATGGGGGAAGCCGAGAAGATAGTTATGAGGGCGTTGGCTCTGTTGATGCTCCCGCATCAGCATCCATTAGAACTAGAGCATCTTCAAACTCATCTTCCCATAACGAAGACTCATCTTCGTTTAGGAGACATACCCCTATTTTTCCACAAACCCCGCCAAGCCAAAGTCGACATCCACCACCACGTCCGGAGGTCATTCTACCACGATGGCAGCCGGATGCTGAAGTAACTCTCTGTCCTATCTGCAGAACACAATTCAGTATGGATCTCTCGTTTCCTACTTCTTCACTCCTTACTGACAACGTGTGACAGGTTTCTTTGTTCGCAAGCATCATTGCAGGTATGTTTAGTCTTCAGCTACCTTATGAGGGAATTTGCTGTAGTGTCTAAATAACGATCCTAACGTGTCTCGCAGGAAATGTGGCAGAGTAGTCTGTAGTTCGTGTTCGCCTCATCGCATCACGATTCCGTACCAATTCATCGTACAACCTCCCACGGACAATCCACCTTCTGGCGCTAGCTCTACCACTCGTCCCGTCACAAATTCTTCGAATTCTGGCAACCCGTGGGATTTTGCAGGCCTTGGAGGTGGAGAGAGAGTTCGCCTTTGCAATCCCTGTGTTCCGGATCCGAATATAGCACCTCCCCAAACTTCACCACTTGATACCTCCCTCCGCCCTTCACTATCACCCTCTCATAACCGCTCCTCTAGTCTAGCTGCAAATTCCTACATCTCTTTTCCGCGTACCCCAGGCACTACTCCACACTTCCAGCGTCAACAAAGACAATCATCTCTCCTGGGCAGGTGGTCTACTGACTCCTCCATACAAGGCAGCAGCCAATCTGCGAGTTTAGACGCGAACAATGGCTCCAACAATCAACACCTTCCTCTTCTTGAGGCTGCAGGGAGTCGCATTCGCAGTAGTACGGTAAGTTTTCCTTGTGTTGGGCGGCGTTGCTCGGCATCACAAGAAAGCTTTAGGATTTACTAATTCCATTACAGACCAGTGGTAGTTACGGTGGTGCTCCAAGGCAGATACCGGAAGATGAGAGGACCTCTTCAAGCGGCAATGCGCCGCAACACGGCCGTCCTGCTGTCCCGCGAGATCGACGACCGCTCCCAATGCCGCCACAAGGGCGCATTGACGACGCCGACCTTTGCCCTGTTTGCCACCGAGAACTGCCCAGCAGCACCTTACCAGGTGCAGAGGCGTTGAGGGAAGCTCACATCAACGAGTGCATCGAAGCAGCTCTCCGAGGGACCACCTCACCACCCATCCGACCGTCCAACCCCTCCTCCCAATCTACGAGCGCAACCGCCACCCCCCTATCCCCATCTTCCGCTGCGACCCCTATCCCCAACACGCCCGAAGCGCGGGCCGCAGCGCGCGAACAAGCACACGCCGCCGTCGTCCTCGGCGCATCCTCCTCGTCCACTATGCACCGGCGCCGCACGGGCGTCTTCCCCTACAAAGCCACCGAGAAGGACTGTATCGACGACGCGGAGTGCACGATCTGCTTCGAGGAGTTCGAGGTCGGCGTCGACATGGGCCGTCTGGAGTGCTTCTGCCGCTTTCATCTGCGCTGCATCAGGAAATGGTTCGAGACCCGGCCGGGTCAGTGTCCGGTGCATCAGCATGATGGCGGGGGCTTCTAAGCTAGCATGTTTGCTTTTCTTTTTCCTTTTTCTTTTCGTCTTGTCTCTCGTGGTCCTGGCGTTTCTTTTTCTTTTTTGCATGTTGCATGTGTGTGTACAGCGATCGTTGATTATGGGAAGGATACCTACATATTGCTTCTAGGAAATCGAGTGTCTTTTAAATACCCCCTCTATTTTATATCCGTCTGATCTGATCTGATGAATTGAGTTAGTGATGATAAAGACAACAAATAAGTGATCATTTGCGTAAACCCCCCTCTCTTCACTTCTCTTTAACACAACAGTACCTATCCCCCTAGAGTTGCTATAAAAAAGAAACACTCTTCACTCTTCACCCCCCCCCCCCCCCAAAACACCCCTTCCTTCCCTACACTACACTAACTATCCAAGAAAGATAAGATAAGATAAAAAAGGAAGGACGGGATATATTGAGTAAGTCAGGATTAAGAATATTTTATCTTGTATTTGTGGGCGCCGCCGGGAGAGAGAGGGGGGGGGGGTTAGGAAAGAGGGGGGTGGGGTTTGAGTAGAAAGAAAGAGAGCACTACGTATGTATGTATGATACCTTCCTTACTCTACAACTCCTTATACATACATACATACATACATCTTCTATCTTCCTTTTATCTTTACTTTACTTTCAACGCACTCAGAGGAACCAGCAGGGGGATCAGGTAATTGATTAACCATATCATTTATTGGCTACTTACTTAGTTAGTATACTACTACTGTCTTTCTTTGCGAATAGGTATTCATTAATTAGAGAGGCGCGGTGTAATAAGGGTTCTAATCGACACTCTTTTCTTTTTTTACCCCGCCAGGTTTGATTTATTTATTTATTTTATTTATCCCATGCCTGGATTCTTTTGCAGGCTGCCCCTTTTTTAGACCATCGGTGAAGCAAGTTGTGTCGTCGTTTGTCCGTCAGCCTTGACAGCGTCGTCACGCTGAGTTATATCGCAAATTGCTTGAAAAAAAAAAGCAAAAGAAAACAATCCTTCGAAATTTTGCGCGCACCCTATCTATCAGTGCTTACTGGGGTGTTGGGGTAGTATCCCGACTGGTTCGCCCGTTCTCCCTCTTCGTCAGGAGACTTCGTCGCAACATACCACTGCCTTTCGGGCTATCGGCCATCCCATTTTGCTCTGAGTAAACGAAGTTACTCTTCACGACGACTTGCCCACTACCAGCTTTGACAACCTTCTCCTGACCAGTTCCAGACTCATCAACGAAGAACAAGGCCTCTCCAAGGTCATCATCACTTCCAAATGTATTGTGGCCCTTGACTTGGATCTGGAATTGCGTGTCTGCTGAACATGCGCACTTGAAGTTCTCCTTCTTATCGGCGAAGCTCACCGTTCCAGACGAGGACTTGATATGATCAGTCTTGTGGATGACTTTCGGCTTTGGTCCTAATTGCTTTACGTAGACCATGACGCTGGATGATGGAGGGTAGCCCGTCGCAGAGATGATGGTGAAGTGCGCAGTGCCCGTTGGAGGAGCGAGCGTGCCCACGGCTGTGCTGTGTACTGAGGAACCGCCGAAACTTTTCGTCCGACTATGTGGAGAGGAGCCAATGGTGCCTCCTGGAGGGGTGACAGGTGTGGTAGGAAGCGTGCTTTCTGTCTGCGGTATGGATAACCCACCAGAGCGTTGGAGTGAACTGGCGCTATCACTATTGGCTGCCTCGAGACCCTCGGCGTCGACAGTACCTGATCCGTTGGTGCCATCGTTCTTCTTGCTCTTAAACCCATGTCGAATAAATGACGCGCCTATACCGATACCATGTGCCGCCGCACCGACTCCTTTGATAGGTGCTCCAGCCACACCAGTGACAATCTTTCCTGGGGTGGCAAACGTGCCTGAGAAGGTTGACGACCCCTGTCGAGAACGAGTGACATAATCTGGCCGGAAAAGGAGGCGCAATCTAACAGATCCCGACTTTCCATCGAGCTTGAGAGTGCACTCCTGTGCCTTGAATGGATCAAGTGATTCAAGATTGATGTCTGCTCCCCCCAAGAAATCTGCCTTTTCACCAAAGTCCCAGTCATACACGTTGCAAGTAAACTTGGCGGCTGTCCTCGAAGGGATAGGAACCTCGAAGAATTCGTTCCAGGCTGGGTGTAATGTCTTCTTTTGCACCTTGGTCTTGAAGACCGTATGCCCATTGAGATCAAACTTGCAGTAGGGGTCACTGTACCCATTTCTGTCGGCTGATGGGAGGTCCGTAGCGTCGAGGACGTCAACTCGGAGCTTGCCCATGTTGTTGATGCTCTCGCTTGGGTCTAGGTCCATCTTGACAGGAATGTACTTCAAACTGACCTTGATGCTGCTTGTCTGGCCCTGCTCATCCTTGAGCCTGAGGATAGTTGGGTTGTTCTGTAATTCCATTAGTTCTGATAGTCATAATGTGGACTGAAAACGTACAAGACATTGCTTGAGCGTGTCAAGCGTGTTTCCTGTGAGTCGGGCGATGGTATTGTCTTTCTTCTCGTCACCCTTGCTCTCCCCCTTTTCTCGAATACGAAGAGTAATCTTTGAGAAATCAAGCTCTCGGACGAAGCAATCTCCGATTTCATCAAGCTCCATCCTCTTGGACCTCACCATTGAGGATGTGTAAGATGGGAAGGCCATGTCATCCATGAGTACTTCGATATGGACATTGCTGCGCGTAAGCTCGCAATCAAGAATCTTGAAAATGATGAGACCTGACCCGTACTTGACCAGCTCTTCGGGAGTGAGCCGAATCTTTGGAGGTGTCTTCTCTTTTGGTGTCTCCTCTTGTTGCTCAGCAGTAGCGACCTCGGTGCTGTCGTCCCCTACTTTTCCATTCGTTGTGGCTACCGCATCTTTCCCGTCTGCTGGCTCACCGTTGTCGGCGGATTTGCGACTGTTGTCGTCGGCGGATTTGCGACCTGCTTCCAACGATTTCTTCTCCTCTTCATCCTCTGGATCGGCAATGTTCAGGCAAGGGTAGAATGCCGCTGTATAGTTCAGGGTACCTCTCGGTGAGCCCTTCCCATGCATACGCAGAAGAGCCGCGTGAGGAACCTTGGCGTCATTCACGAGGAACTCGCCATTTTCGTCCTGGGAAATGTAATCCGAGGCTTGAACCTCTACCAGCCCCAGACTGCGATCGGCATTGATCGTCTCCTGATCCATGACCTCGAGTACCAACCTCTCTCGAACGCTGTGTACTGGCACATAGATGACTTCATCCCAGTCCGGATCAAGGTTGCTCTGGAAGGTGACAGTACGGCCCTTCTCTACGCCGGAGAGAAGTACTCGAACATATGGATCCGACTTGCCTAGAGTTTCTAGGTTGCGCAGATCTCGAGCATTCTTGAAATGGAATCTCATGACACCGATTGGCGTGACATACCCGCCAGTACCGCTACCAACACCCGACAGTGCGACCGGCTTCCACTGCAAGGTCATTTTAGCGCGACCAGTTTTGGCGCCGGCAAGGTTATACCACTCTTGACCCTTTTCCATCAACTGCAGCATGTCGTCGAGTTTGATCTGATATGAACCTAGTATAGGATTTGTACCCAGATCCCGGTCATCCTTGATTACCAGTCCAAGCTTCGCCGACTTTCGGTCAGTGATGAGAACTTCTTTGGATCCATTGTCCCAGATAGGATTGTTTGTTCGCTTCAACTTCCTCGTGGTATGAATCTCCTTGTTATTGAGAAGTAATACCGCATATGGGTTTAGCTGCCCGATAAGACTCTTTGTACCATCGAGATCCTTGGCCTGTTCGACTGTGAAGCGAGCAATACCGGTGTTCGATTCTGGTGGTGGCTCTTTCTTGCCGTCAGCGAGCTCTCGCCCTTCAAGAACCGGGAAAAATCTAATGTCCGCAACTACAGCTCCACGAGGTTTGCCATTGGAAACTATTTCAAGTTGTTCGTTCTCATAGTCGGTAATTTCTTCAACCCTTTCCAGAGGGAAGCTCGCAGTGCCCAACTCCTTATCCTTTCTGTATTCGTTGTAATCGAATATCTGCAAGGTGAGGGTGTCATTGAACGAAGTGACAATAACGAATTTTGTCTCGTTCCATTTTGGATTAGCGTTTTCCTTGATAACCTTTGTTTGTGCCAGCTCTGCCCCATTGTTGAACGAGACAACAGCATACGGGTCAGGTGTTCCAGAAAACTTATCAGGATTCTTTAAACCCTGAGCCCCGTGAATAGTAACTGCCAGAACACCGATGGCCTGGTCGACCGCAGATCCGGAAAGCATCTTGGCCACTTCAATAGGGAAGACATTCGGAGCATACATGATCGGGCCGATATTCGCATGAATTTGCTCCAAGATGAATGATTCCAGTCCAGGGATGAAGTTGATGTCGAAACCCAGGGTTTCACCCCCAATAGGTTTACAGACATAATCGATAGTTGGACGCTCCAGAAAGCAAACCTCAATCTTCTCAACATGAGGGAAAGGAATTTGGAGCTTAATCTTGACGCGCATGAGCCCAGAGAAAGCCATGTCCTCCACAATTACGTCGAGACCCTTGCTGATCATTGCCTTGCCAATTCTGATTTCGAGCACAACCTTCGGGTTCACCTTGTTCTTGATCTGGCGGGCGGTCATGTCTGCGTGATCATTCGGCGTGAAACTAAATTTCCAGTCCATAAGCACAATGTCATCATCAGCTTTGGGATAGGTTTTAACATGTTCCATGCGCGGAGGCTTGCTGCCCAGCGTGAACGTCTTCATGCGGAGACTGTCTAAGAAAGCCGGAGTCGAGGTACTCAAGACCTGGTCGACAGAGTTAATAACCGTTTCCGCAAGGACTGGCTGGAAGATTGGCCAGAATTTGGCCATGAAGCTATTGATCCACTCCAAACTTTCCGTGTCTGTCTCGATCTTGTGCATGGCAAGTTCTCTGTGAACATCGTCTCGAAAATTCCGTCGCACCCTTCGGATTGAGGTTCGGTAATATGTGGCACAAATAGCCATGATTATGAAGACCCAGGCAAGTCCACCACCTAAGGTGGCCACTACCCATGAGGCAAGGCAGGCAAATACGATGACCGCCGTGTTATGGTACCAGTCTGGCAAGGAAGGCATTAGAATCCCATCTTTCCGTTATGATTCTGGAAGCTCACCTCCAAAGAACTTATCATCCAGCTTGCTCTCAACCCAAGTTTGGTGGTCTGCTAAGGTCTCGCCTTCAGTTGGCTCGTCCAAAACCCCGTTACCAAATCTCGGCGCCCAACCAGTCCGCTCGACCCAACGCTCATTGTCATCTGCATCTGTAACTGATTTCCCAGTCTCGTCCTTGCCCGGCGCGGCAGCAGCCAAAGCTCCAGCCGTGGTGGGCGAAGGAAGGTCATACGCTCCCGGCTGGCCATCGTCGAGATCTGTAGCAATAGCGACGGCCTTCGACTTGTGCTCGTGATGGAATCCTTCTGGCACGCGCTATGTGACATCGCTATCAGCAAGAGACCTCTAGCTGGGAAATTGGGGGGTCACTCACCGCTCGAGCTTGGGCAGCTTTCTCCTCCGGACTGGCGTCCGGATCAAAGGTGAAAGCTGCGACACCAGCCCTTCGACTCTCATCCACCAGCTTCTTCTGCGCATCTTCAGCGGTCACGGAGGTGTTGGGATCGTTTGCCATCTCAACGGCGCCCTGGGCTTTGATCTCGGCGGTGGCGGACGCCATGTTGCCGGGTGGAGGTACTGTGCGATGCCAATCTGATGTTGTTGATCCCGATTGAGTTCGAGGGCTGGCCAGATGCGGCGGTGGGGTGGATCAAATGAATCCAGGAAGAAGGAAGGTTGGGGGTGCAAGAGAGCGACTGGGTAGATGGCAACAACAAGGGACGTGAGCACTGGCGTGAAGGAGGGTGAGTGTGCGTGGGAGAAGGAGAGGGAGGAGGAGAGGAGAGGGGAGGAAGGGAGATGGTGAGATGGAGAGATTGTGAGGGAGCCAGCAGTGGTGGTGATGGGCGTGAAAGTAAATAATATTGTAGGCAGGGCGTCGAGCGAGGACTGACTAGTCGAGTTAGTTTGTATTGGCGTTGGAGGGAGAGTATTGCGTGGTCTCGGGTCCTGTGAAGCTGAAGCTTAAGCTCAGGTACAGGACTTCGCCTCACTCCAAGATGGTGATGATTCGCAGCGGGATGGAGGGGTTGGTGGATGGAAGATGGTGAAGACACGCTCTCTGCTCCGTATCGTCGTCCAGTTCGCAGACGTCCGCCGGGAGCTTTCTCTTGCGGAGTAGATAATATCGCGGAGGTACAGAATATACGAATATACGAATATAATTTACCCCGTACACAGCATCTCTAACCGAATTACCAGGGACGGGCCCAAGATTTCCGACAACCCAGCTCCGTTGTCAGGGAATCGCGTAGATCAACCCCAACCATTCCGCTCTGGTTGCTCTAAGCCCTTCACTACTTGCTAAGCACTTGATCGCAGTGGCCGCTCGCTGTAGATCATACATCATCGTGCTGGGAACTGGGAAGCCTTTTCAGCAGCACAGGGCGTTGACGGATGAGATTGGTTATTGGGAGCTGCTCCTGTACGATAAACCACTCTGGGCTCTGGAGTCAGTTGGCAAGTTGGTATCGTGGGAAATGCAGAGAGTCTTCGCGGAAGTCCTCAAGAGCAGATACTATCAAGAACAAGTCGAGTGGTGATGGGTTCTGCCAGTATCATTTATCATCGACGGCCCAACCCCCGGAATCTCATATATGATGGGAGCCCTATATGATAGGTACGATATGACGACCTACAGAGAACTGCAAGCCTGTTCCCTCACCGCAAAAGGTAGCATGGATCCATCGGTCACTGTCTGTGTGTCTCTGGAGAAGATCGAGCAACTAGCAGACGACTTGCAGTGCCCGTCGATTAATCGCCGATTAATTACTGCTTTATCTCCTCCTGGCGTCCGGCTGGCGGTGCCCTCGCAATAGTCCCGTCCCGGGCTGGGAGTGGGCCGAGGGCGGTGGGACGGGTGGCCCTGATCTGTGATGGTGAATCTCGATTATGATTTTCTTCTTCGTGCCGTCTGCGTCGCGCCGCCTTCTTCGCGCCGTCTCCCAGGCGATGATGGGGCAGTGATGGCATCGCGGATGGGCTGGGCAGCTAGGACCGTTCCGTCCGGGTAGTACGTACTGTGCCTGGAGTAAGGTGGTCTGTAATAACGATAGGCATCTGAGGGAATAATCATCGCGATACTTTCCGACCGCCAATTAAGTATACAGTAGGCAATCGGACAAGTGGCTCTGGCTGCATCCTGTGGTCACATCCTCCTGCCGCACTCAACACGGCCAGTCGACAATAATAATGCCCTGATAACGCATCATCCAAGCCTCGATCCAGCCTCTGAACTTCTGAAGGCGCAGTCACTCTGAACGACATGCGGCTCTGCTCTTCCGGACCCCGTCACGTGCCCCCACCCCCTGAGATGCGAGCCGATTCGGTGCTTTGCCCCCTTTGCCCCTCACCCCCTGGTGGGCAGTGGTACGTACCTACGTACCACTACTACGGAGGCACCTTTCCTAGTCGTTATTATGGACCACGCCATGAGACAGAGGACCCTCCTCCAGTTTCACCCTCTCTCGACGAACCTTGCAGACGGGGCTCGTCAGTCGGTCAATCAAATCAGTCACTGTGCCCTCTAGCAACGTATGTCCCTCTCCAACCCATATTCCTTCTGTACCGCTGTACACCTCTGTCATCTCCCTCTCTACCTCTCGCCCTGCCCGTATACTGGATGGATTCCCCGCAGCTAATCCAGCTCGTTCAGCCACCACCACTCAAGCTTTGCACTGATTCTATTTCACCCGCATGCTAGCCTCGGGGCTCCCGCATCGTCCCCAGCCCCACTCCTCCTTTGGTTGAGCGCTTCACCCAGGTCCCATGCGCGGAGATGGAAGGGAAGGACAAGGAGACCAAACCCAAACATCGATTGAAAGGTCTCTTCAGTAAAGAACAGAAGGCCACGACCGTCGAGGAGGTCAATGATTTCCTCCATGGCACTTCCGACAAATTGAATTTCCCCGCCCCGGCCCCTCCTCGTCCTCCCCCTCCTCCTACCGCGACCGCGCAGACTCCACGGTTGACACCACTCGATACAACCAACGCACGCCGATGGCCACCCGCCGAAGAAGTCCAGAATGCGAGAATAGCGAGGGGCCGATCTGCGAGTCCAAAACGGAGCAGGAAAGGGTTGGTAGTTCAATTCACAAATGAGAAGCCCGAGATTATTGGATTTGGCGGGGATTTTGCAGAACTGCCAACCATCTCACTGAGAACCCGAGCCAACAGCCACCCACCAGATCGAGAAGGACCTTCAACAGGATACAGAGATGTACGACCGCCCGGCTCTAAAAAAGCGTATGTGGGGGAGAGCGGGGACAGCGAGACCTTTCGACCTGGACCGCTTCGACGTACTCCAACCAGATATTCGTCGATATCAGAAGCGCAAGGAGCTCCGGAGGTTAACTCAACTCAAGGCGGAGATATCCACACTGAGTCTCACCAGCCATCCTCCTTTGCCGCGATGATTCAGAGAGAGATGCGGGCTGATGAAGGTCGTGCTCTGGTGCGGGCTGCTTCGAACCCCGCTACAGATGAGCTCTTTTTACGAGGCGAGTCACCCGAAACACCAACTGTTGATAGCAACTCTCCATTGGACGAACTTCACCTCAATACTGTGAAGACTGTGCACTCGCCTCCGTCTTCTAGCCTTCCCCCACAACTGACTCCTGGGCGCGTCTCGACATCGAAGGGACCGCCACAATCGACTTCTCCTCCTTCCATGATGAATAAGTTACAGCCAAATTCTCGCTCCTCAATCTCCACTGACGCGATCGATGGCCCGAAGCCTATCTCGAGGTCTCAAACTTCGGTACAAACCTTCGAACCCCCGATGCATTTATCCAGATCAGCAACCGTCACTCTGCATGGCGCGGCAGCTGGTGTGGGGGATGACGCTCTGAACGAGTTCACATCACGAATCATGCATTTATTTACCCTGTTTCGCCTGTCTACCGAATCCGTGAAGCCTCTTTCTAAGTGCTCCCCAGAAGAAATCATAAGAGCAGCTATGTGGTGGTTTCTGAAGGGCCGGCTGAACTTGGAAGCCACAGTTCGAGATCGACCTACCAGCCCAGGGGCCGTGCAAGCCAACTTCTTCGCACGTCAACAAGCATACGCGGATCTAGCGAAAGCGTGGTGGATTGTAGATACGGTCATGCCTCAGCTGCCTGAACTCTCGAGCCAACAGAGTGCGAAAGATCCCAGAATGGTTGAGATTCAAGACGCTCGGCAAGGCATTATATCCAGTTTGAGGAAATTGGCCATGTCAATGAAACGTAATAATTTCCTCCCTCCGGAAGAAGCCCCACTGCCACAAGGCCTTGACAACTCAATATTCTTCCGGGAAGACGCGGCCCATCCGTTCCTCCTGAGTCAGAAACAAAACATGCCCCTAAGCCTTTCAGACGCTTTGCCTCTGGGCGATTCGACTAGAAATTTTCACTATGGTAGAGGGTTCGTAGAGGCTGTCTTAATTGAAGAAGCCGAAGCACAACAGTATCGTTTTCCGGCCTTGATATCTCTCGTTCGAAACCAGAAAGAAAGAGGCCTGACAGCCGTTATCACGAATCAGAGCGGGACGTTCAATCTCTGTATACAGCGAG
Source organism: Amorphotheca resinae ATCC 22711 (assembly GCF_003019875.1). Lineage (NCBI taxonomy): Eukaryota > Fungi > Ascomycota > Leotiomycetes > Helotiales > Amorphothecaceae > Amorphotheca > Amorphotheca resinae. Next base: position 2,531,098 of record NW_020194471.1, read on the forward strand.
ACAGAGCATCGGGGTCAGGATGGGAGGATGTCACATGGCATGTGAAGACTAACGCAATTGATATCAAGCGCCCAAGAGGTTTCCTGCTCCGATTGTTGTGTACCCAGCAAGATTTCAGGACACTGTTTGGAATCTACGACTACCAAAGGGGCATATATTCGAGCTTGAAGTCTCGCCAGGACGAAGAAGTCGTCTTCGAATCAACTCTAAAGTCATTCCAATACTTCGATCACGACACAACTTCAACATTTCCAAAGGAGCCTCTTGCGCAGTGTCAGCTGAAAGTCTTTGAGAAAAAGATACCGGCCCAGAAAGGAGCCGCTGGAGGGCGAACTCTGCACCGGGGTTTCCGTCTTTGCGTTGTCACAAGCCCTAAGACCAGGCTTCTGAGAGGTATAAACCAAGAATTAGCGCCAAATCTTCCTCTTCAATTAAGTTTTCTACGTGGTGAAGGGGGGCTCCCAGCTCTTCTACTGAAGATCGACGATGCAAGACTGAGGTATACCATGGTCTTTACCTTCGAGGAAGTTAACGAACGCTCCCATCTCCATGCACGACTTACAGGTGTTGCACTTGGCGACAGAGGTGTAGTCGTTGGCGAAGTTAGTGTCGCAGCTTTCTCTATAGCAGATCTCGACTCTCAAGACTCCCAGTGCTTAAAGACGCTAGATTGGCAGAATGCCAGAGTTGTCAAAGAAGAGGAAGAGGATCTGCAAAGCACCAAGACTGTTCTTTCTGAAGATTTACGGGTAATCATGGATTTCAAGACAGGGAATCTCACAGACCGCATGAACACCGGACAAGGCGAACTGAAGTTCCGACTGGGTGTCAGTTCCCAAAATGAGTTGAAGATCTTCCGGCAGCGACAGCATGATATGACAATATCGGTGTCATCGCAAGTATCGAGAGAATTGCCGCAGGAGCTTGCAGAGCTGCTGGCTATGATTGCTCGATCCGAATCAGTTCGCACATATACGTTCCCAAGCCTCGAAGAGCTCCACCGGTTCCAGGCTGCAGTGACACGTTTCACTGTGGTATTCGATGGACTTGCAGCCTCATTCAATATTTCCCGTCGACGAATGGTAGTGCCTATCTACAAAAAGTGGGACGCTTCAACCACTCGTGTGCAGTTGGTGCAGAGAGAGAAAGTTGTGCAGCTGGTGGCATTCTTTGAGAATTTCAGTCACGGTGAATGTATGAACTTTACGCTCAAGAGCACGGATGTTTTCGAGAGTTCCAGTCGAAATGGCAAGTTCTCCTTACGAATTGTGGACGCGAAATTTGCTTTACCCAAGGGAAACGAGGGTGAGGCTGCGATTGATAATGGTTTTGTCTGCCTTGATCCAGTTGAATACCCAGGAGAGCATGATGATATAACGATTGTTTTTGATAACGAAGCGGGTATGTCTTCCCCCCGGTCCCGAGTTATGATGGCACCCGGATAGATTACTGACACTTTTGCAGATCGAGAGAGATTTACTCGAGCATTACCGGCGTCAGTGAAAGCGGCATCTCGTATGGTGTCTGTGCGGAGATAGATTACTTCTTTATAAACCTTGAAAGATCGAGGTCTTCTATTTGAATGAGCGAATACTGTCTATGTTGAGTGGTTGGCAAGGCTATGTTCGCCAGGTAGATTTGTTAGAGGCCCACCACTTGAGTTGGTCATCAAGAAAGATTGAGCCGGCACTGGGAGTTTGAAAAGTCTCGAAGATGAGTGCCGAATAAACCGATCTCTAAATAGTCTCCTCTGCTCTCCTGTCTCCTGTCTTCTGTCTCCTCCTTCCCTTCTCTTCTGTTTGGTCATAGCCTATAATGCAAAAGGCGGTCCGAGGCTGCTAAAAAAAGTAGAACAACACAGGTACCCCGTAAAAGGTCCAGAAGTCTTGGTCTCCGTCGAGAATCCATGCTGGGCATAGCCAGGTACTTGCAGGACGGTACTTACGTAGCTAAGGGGAAGCTCTGCTTACTCCACGTGATGTCAAGGCACCGCAATCCCTGCCAACATTGCCGTCATAGGCAATTTGCGGAACAATGCTGGCCCGCACGACTCTTAAAATAGCCATGCCAAAACGCCACATTCAATGGCTGTGGAGTCCTCAGGCCACTGCTGCAGACTGACTGCAGTGCACCCTTCAGGCGACTCGTCGTTGCACAGTGGGAAGCTCTGCAGGAATTTATAGTTCTATAGTCTTTCGCGGGCACTAATGTAGCTGTACTCTCTCAACAATTCTGTATTGGAGGATGGAAATGTCAATAATATCACGGAAGAAAGGAGCAGCGTGGTGCTGGTAGCGTTCACAGACCAGAGTTTACCAAGCCACGCACGGGGTGTATCACTACTACTCGGTTGCAGCACCGGCCTGCTCTAAACACATCGCGAAATACCGAGAAATACGAGGACGCCCGTGGCTCTCCCTCCCGGACTTTGGACTTGGCGCTGTAGCAGTAATCGCGGGTTTTGAATCCTAATTCTTTTGTCAACACTGCTTCGTTGGACGCGTGAAAAACATTCGCTACGTGCTGTTGTTCCGTCTCTTCGTGGACCATGCTCTAGAATCGTGTTCTGCCAGCCGATCCTACTACGCGGATAAACTTCGTTTCAGGTTCAGCCAAGTGAGATCAGCAAGGAATCTGGGATTCACGTCTCAACGGTCCGCACCGCAGCCATCCCCTCCTCGTCCGGCACTCTACCTCTCTGGATGACGCTGGTCAGAGCATGATGGTGGTCTGAGCAGTCACCCACGACAACATCGCCTGCGGAGCCGCGGATAGCTGGTACCACCTTTCGCATCCATGCCATGGAACAGTCGAGAGACGGCAGTCAGGATGGACATCAAAGCACGGTGGTGGGGAAGAGGAGGAGGAGGATGATGATGATGAACGGTACAGCCGCGAGGGAAGCAGAACAGCCAAGCTGGAGCAGTGCCGACGAGCAGCCCGAGAAGATTCTCTGCCATCAACGCCAGCCAGCTACCTATACCCCAAGAGCAGATACGCCCCTCTGCCGGCCTCGACGCAGCGGATTTGGCACACTGGCGTACCTGTTGGTACTGGTTATATCTATTTGGGCAATTCCCACCTCGGCGGTCTTCATAAATTTCGAGAACTGCTTATCCCAGGAGGTCCAGGACGATACACCATTACAACTGCAATTTGTGCCCAAGTTCTTGGATGCCAAATTCAACATAAGCGACCCAAGCCACAATCTAAATGTCACTGTTTATGGAAATGTTACGGGATCGGGAACCGACCATCTGGTTATTCTCCCGCCAGCCAACGATACAGACTATTGGAATAGCAACCAGACCAATCTGGGCGGAAAGATTGAGGATGAGCCCGAGCCAAATCTGCCGAAGCCGAAGCTCACCACGCTCTTCAACAAGGTCAATGTCCTGACATATGAGCCGTGGAGTCAGTCGGTCGATTTCTGCAATTCGCTCATCAATGCAACTTGCCCCCTTGGACCTAATTTCAGTGCAAACGGGTCAGTATGCTTTGTGCCACCCCTCCCATATGGTGTATGTCATGACACTGATCTCAATATTCTTGTATAGGAGCAATCCGTATGAACTAGCAGCCTTCGGCCTATCTCACAACTTCTTCTCATCGTATGCATTCACATCATTCACCGCAACGCTCTTGATCAAGAATGGAGACGCAGCGGCTACGGATATTGGCTGCATCTCCGCGGAAATTACGCCTGATATTGGTAGTGGATTAACTGGTGTTGTCAAGTTCATCCCGCTGGTGGTTCTCATACTTGTTGGATTTGCAACTGCGTTTGCTGCAATCTTCAGTCCCTGGGGCACGACCGATATCTTCCGGTGGACAACTAACTATGGACGAGATGCTGATCTTCTTCGTTTGGTGACCCCGGGGTTTGGAGATTGCTTGCAATATATCCAGTTTGTTGCCTTGACCGGCGGCCTTACTCTTAATTACCCTGGGTTTTACCAACCCATCGTGAGCAAGGTGTCCTGGTCAGCGCTCATGTTCAACGAGAGCTTCGTTAGTAATGGTCCGGGTACCGAGAGTTTGGTGGATGGCATATATGTCACTAATGGAACGTATGGTCTCGATAACCTTCGGCAACTGGTCGGCATGAGTGCCGTGGACGATGTATGGGCTGGTATGACAGTCTGGCTTCTCGTCATTATTGGTGCAGTCTTGGCTTTCATCCAAGTGGGATTCTTATTACGATGGATCTATCGACATATCAACAACACCCCGGAAGAAGATCTCAGAGCAAAGAATATGCCATTTTCAGTGGGTAACGTTATTCGGATTGTTTTCAATTACTTCCTCCTCCCGGCTGTGTCACTATCGACGTTCCAGTTAGTAGTGGCCTCAGACTCCCCGGCATATACGGTTGGTTTGGCTTCGGTAATGTTGGTTCTCATCGTGGGGTTCGCAGTGTGGCTTCTCTATTTCATTGCTACAACCAGACCGAAGTCGTTCCTATTCGACGACCTCCCAACCGTACTGCTATACGGATCATTGTACAATACCTATTCTGACAATGCGGCACCTTTCGCACTTGTGCCTGTCCTATTAACCTTTGTCCGCGGAGTGGCAATCGGGGCTGTGCAACCTTCCGGCGTAGCGCAACTCGTTCTTCTCGCTATTTGCGAAGTCATCACTATTCTAACGCTCCATGCGTTCCGTCCATTCCATTCGCCGACTTCCATGAATGCATATCACACCTTCTTTGCGGCTCTTCGGTTCGCCACTGTCCTCCTTATGGTTGCATTTACTCCCTCGCTCGGAGTTGGTGAAGGACCGAAAGGCTGGATTGGATATGTAATCCTTCTAATACACGCCATAGTCCTCATTTTCGGCTTCTTGCTCAATGCTGTCCAAACCATCGTTGAAGTTGGAGCTCGTATGGCTGGCGCAGGTGGTGATGAGAGTGGTGCCGCTAGAGGTGGATTGGTCAAGGTTTTCGGCATGCGGCAACTCTCAAAACGGTTGCCACGGAGAGACGCCACTTCGAGACAAAGTCAACTGTCTAGTGCGGCCATGTTGGTTCCTGATAATGATAGGAAGTCTTACGTGATGGAGAGTGGAAGAATGAGGAGTCAATCGGTCGCTAGCAACGGTATACTACTCAACAGGCCGAGTACGGGCCTTGACAGCATCGAGCCGTTTGGGGCTATTCCCCCACATCAACTTGGAAGTGGGGGCAGCTCGCAAACCCCTACCACGGCAGGAGATGCAAGTACTTTCTCCTTTCTACCCTCTGCGGCGGTTGCATCTAGCCAGGGACGAAATCGAGGCCCAGTTCTTGGGATCACAACAACGGAAACTGCAGACCCCTATTACCGACCACCGAGGATCCGGCGCCCGACTGTGGATGCATATTCCCCTGGCGCTAGGAGTCGTGGATCCTGGGGCAGTGGTGATTTGGCGGACAGGAGATGGAGTCAACCGGATCCAGAAAACCCTGACCAAATTGAGCCGTTTGAAGGGCCCTCGATATCTGGCCGGAATACGCCTGTAGCCCAGCAAGCGCTGGATGGGAGTCCAACTGAGCCACGGAGATCCAAAGCCGACTACACCACCCGAGAAGTCGATTTCTATTATGGCGTGCGCGGTCCTGCTCTGAATGCCAACATACCTAGTAGAAGAACCAAAACCGGGCCGGCAGATCCTACCGGTATTCCGGCTTCGGCCGTAGGGTGGTTCAAGAGCCTATTTATGGGGAAGACGAAGGAGAAGGGCAAGGGATTTGAGGTCGTCAGAAGTGCAAGAATGCCACCAGGTATGGTGGCCAGGAACGATCCTGGGGTCGAGACACCCCCTGAAGGAATCCCTGTGGCAACAGGAGGGGTGCGGAACGGGCCAATCGATTCTGATGACGAGTCGGTCCATGCCGGGCCATCCAACAGGGGTCAGTCCAAGCCTGCCGCACCTGCCGAGCGTGAAGATGAGAATTTGGTTAGCCCTCTGACATCGGGAGACGAGGACTCTCAGGATGGTGATTTTGAAATGACTCGGATCTCAGACGCGCCGCCGCTGCTCCCGGGAATCGAGATCGGCGAGGGCGGCATTGAATTACCGAGCAGATTCCCTTCGAAAGCCACCTCCAGAGGCAGCCGACGAGTGAAGAGGACCGATATGACCGATATGACCGATATCCCGTTGGTTCCTGATGCCCCTTCTCGGTCACCGACGGTTCCTCGTAAAAGCTCAAGAAGGAAGTCACAAAGCGTGGACCTCATGGAGTCAGGGTTCCTTCATCAACACTATCCTGAGGGACCACTAGAGTCCTCTGAGCTTCCCTTTGGCCGCTCAAACTCTAATAGCAATCAGGGCTCTACCATCTCCACAAAATCAAGCTTCGCCGCTCTAGGGGACCCGGGCTCTTCAGGAAACGCCTCAGCTCTGGGGCTCTTCTCGGCAGATATCCGAGACGACAGGCCTACGAGCGTAGGATACGTACAGCATCACAACATCCAAACGGTCGACCAGTCCGAGAACCCCGAATTCTTGGGTACCTCGGCCGAACTCGTAGACGGACGACGCAGCGGTGCTTCTTCACTGGATAATCAACCAGCCTAAACCTATACAGCCAGCAACACATGTCTTTTTAATATTGATATTCAGCACGGCAACGAATCTTCTTTTGTTCGGAAAAAGTCCTTTTCGGCGTTACGATTTGGTTTCCCGTCTTGTGTATGTATTGTAGGCGCGGCTGGAGTCAAGGGGGCGCGGGAACGGGCTGGGTGGATAGCAATGTTGAGCACGCAGGAACTAAGTAGGTATGCATTGACCGCCAGGGAATTCACAATTTGGCTGTCGAAGTCAGGAAAGCAGGAAGGAGTGATGAGAGGGCGTGATCATTTATGCATTTTGATCAATCAATAAATAGTTTATACAAACAAGGCCGGGTAATAATACAAATCACCATTTAGATTCTGCGTAATGGCTGGCTTGTGCTGGCTGGCTCTGAAGTTGAATGGATCCAGAAGAACCTGATAAAGCCCGAGTCATGTTCTTTAGAGAGACGTCTTGGGAAAAAGTGGAAAATCCCCGATGATGTTGATGCTCCGTAATGGGGTTGAAGCCGTGGCGGACCCCCCCCGGGCGCCCCGGCCAGTCAGAAACACGTGCCCCCCTCTCGCCCATCGTCGCCCCTCAGCCAAAGCACGCACCAACCAGAAAAAATCCGAGCTTTTGTCGCCTGCGTCACCCCCCGTCGTCCCTCCACCACTTGCAGAACCCTACCTCACGGCAAAAGGTCGTCAGACTTCACTTTTGCCCAACACCACCTCCACAGCCTCTGCCCCTCACGACGTCCACGACCAAGGGCATCTGAACCCCCCTTTCGCATTTATTTCGGAAAAAAAGTCAAGACTTGCTACGATGGTCAGCCTCCATAGCCATCGTCGGACTTCCGCGGCAAGTATGTGTCGGCGCCCTCTCTCTCCTTGCCCTTGCCTGTACTTGGGATTCCTGCCCTCAGCGAGCCCCGGACGCATCGGTCGTGGTCATTTTGAGAGAAGTGTTGCTAATCCATTTCTACCCCCCTAGGCCAGCGCTCGTCGGTTGACGAATCGAGATCCGATGGCCCAGAGGACGAGACGACAGTCGTAGAGCCGGAGCAGGGAAATGGTGAGCATTGTCCGGTCGCGGGGAAGAGAGAGAGCTCGACGGCTGATCGGATTGGGCAGTGCTCTCACATATCATCTCGCAGCTACGGCCAGGCGCCGACCTGAGCCGGGTCGTGCTGCCGACCTTCATCTTGGAGCCGCGGAGCATGTTGGAGAGGATTACCAAGTGCGTATAGAATCCGGATAGGTTGGGGAAGCTGGGTTTGGGGGCATGGAAATGCTGATTCGTGTGTGTGTGTAGCTTTATGGCCCATCCGGAGACGCTGCTCCCAATGCCCGAGATTGACGATCCGGTAAAGCGGTTTGTGTCGGTGGTGAAGTTCTACCTCAGTGGATGGCATCTCAAACCACCGTAAGCACAGCCCGCGTTCACGAGGGACCGGAAACAAGTCTGACATGGCTTTCTAGGGGAGTCAAGAAGCCTCTCAATCCCATCCTTGGCGAGATATTTACTTGCTACTGGGAATTCCCAGACCACACCAAAGGCTACTATATTTCCGAACAAACGTCACATCACCCTCCCAAATCCAGCTACTTCTACATGGCCCCCGAGCACCACATCCGCATCGATGGTACCCTGAAGCCCCGAAGCAAGTTCCTCGGTAACTCAGCTGCCAGTATGATGGAAGGCATTGCCATCCTGCGGCTTACGAACAGAGGACGTTCACCAAAGGGGGAGAGATATATCCTCACACAGCCAAACATGTATGCTCGGGGCATCCTGTTCGGGAAGATGAAATACGAGCTTGGCGACCATAGTTTTGTACGATGTCCAGAGTTGGGGCTGACCGCAGATATCGAGTTTAAAACCAAGGGATACTTTGGCGGAACATACAACGCTATTGGGGGCACAATCAAGAATGATAAGACGGGCGAGACCCTCTTTGAGTTGTCTGGAAACTGGACCGGAGAAATGATGATCAAGGATATGAAGGTAGGTTCCTATTGTCGTTCTCATCCACATTCCACCGTGCTGATGTTATCCAAATAGACTGGGAAGAAGGATTTGCTTTTCAACGCCACGAGGGCAAAGCACTCTCCTCCACTGTCAAGGCCGCTGGAGGAACAGGACGAGCGCGAATCTCAGAGGCTATGGTACAAGACAGCACAGGCTGTAAAGGCACGAGACCATGAGCTAGCAACCGACGAGAAGACTAAGATAGAGGATAGGCAACGAGACGAGGCAGCCAAGAGAGCAGAGAATGGTGTTGAATGGCGCCCAAAGCTGTTCAGACCAGTCGAAGCAGGCCCAGGTGGCCGGGACGAGGGTGATGAAGGCCTTGACTGGGTCTTGAATGCCGCCATGTCAGTATATTCTCTAACTCGCTCAAGTAGACGTGCTAACATGTTCACAGTGATGGGCGTACGCCCCAGGAACAAACAGAGCAGATTCTGGCAGTGGCGCCTATTCTCCCCGGGCAGAAGGCGGGCGGGAAGAACCCAGCACCAGCCCAAAGTCCTTCAGCAGGTGCCGCTGCCGCCACTCAGAAAAACGACCTTATAGACTTTGGCCAGAACGAGGGATCCCTGATACCTGCGGACCTTAAAGCTGCACAGACAGAAAACGACGGGCAGAAGCAGAAGGATCTGGAGAACACACTCAAATCTACGAGCACATCATCAAAAGAGGGCCCGTTGATCGATTTCCAACAGGACCTGAAGGCAAACCTCCCCGAGGCCGAGCAACACCGGTTGAAACGACAAGATACCGACACGAACAGCCTGGATGAGTTCGTTGATGCGCAGAGTTAAAAAAGATGATGGATGACTGACTTATCACACGTGACCGGAGAGCAAGCAAAAAAATACACAAAGGGGGGAAGGGGGGGCCGACTACAAGGGAAGCGGGGTTGGCGTTGAACGACACAACTTTTTGAGCGCACACGTGCATTAATTATTCTGTGAAGGGCAGGGCAGATTCACAGGTATCATGCATGATTCATGGGTTCCTATGCTTACTAGAGAGGATATCTGAAAATTCCGGTTGCATACTACATACATACATACACCCAGCCAGCCAGCGCCTTGTGTTGTTGCATAGGTATGCATGAGTGTGTTCGTCGTCCGTCCTATGATACAAAGAAGCTTTTCTGTTCTGTTCTGTTCTGTTTTTTTTCCCCATACGTAGAATCAAGGACGATGATCCCAAACAACGCCGTAGAGTATTTCTCTACCATGCATGCCTCTTCTCTCATATCCCGTAGAAAACTGGATTGAATTACATTCTTCTTGTATCTCTGACCCATCGCGTCAGTCAGTCAAGTCAAGTCATCTTTTAGATAGATGAATTCTTTTTGTTTGATTCCATCGCCCCTTAAACCCGAATAAACCAAGACACACACACACACACACACAGAAAAAAAGGCTCGTCGACCTCACTCCCACCTAAATCAATACCTCCTCCTCGTAGGTTCCGGACTCGGGCTACGACTCGCGCTCCGCTCATCGCGGCCGCGCATGCGCAGCCATTTCTTAGTGCTCAACTCCAGCTCGCGCTCCAGCTCCTCGCTCGGGTTCTTGCGATGGATAAAGTTGCAGAAGCCGCCGCGCACGCAGCCCTCGCCGCTGTTGAGCCGGCAGCAGGCCTCGCGGAAGTCGGTCACGGGCGAGAGCTCGCAGTAGATGGGGCGCGCGGCGTACCAGCGTGAGTTTAGGGCGTCGCAGGCTTTTTGGGCTGAGTCTTCGTATTTAAATCGTGCGTAGACGTTGCCTATCAGATCTGGAGATAGAGATGTCCTTGGTTAGCATGGTGTTCTTCTTCTTCTCTTGGGGGGAATGGAAGAAGGGGGGGGGGAATGGGGGGAACGCACGATCATTATTATTATCACAAACGACGACCTCCTCAACCTCGCCAAACTTGCACATCTCGCACCAGAAATCCTCGTAGAAGGCATCGAAGTGGTTCTGCAGCTGGCTCGCGTTCATCTTGACCTTGGGGTCATAGGCCGGGTTCTGGTACAGGTTCGGGAGCAGGATGGTCTGGCTGTACGACGGCTTGACGTGCTTGCGCGAGCACCGGTCGCCGTGCCGGCACGCTCCGATCTTGTAGTAGAAGGAACAGTTGACCTTGTCGGCTTCGGTCCCGAAGATACTGGCGAGGTAGTTCGCCATGTCTCTGATGTGGAGGTGAGATGGGAGCGCGGTTGTTTGTTGCGGGTGTAGCTAGAAAGATTGTTCGCCGCTGGCGGGAGGCGGGGGGCGAAAAGTCGAGAGCGCTGAAAGATCGGTGGTTCTGGTTAAAGTTCTGGGATATAGCGAATGTAGGCGTATGTTCACACACAGTGATTGAAGGGGTATCGCGATATTACTTCGTGTTGTGCTGTAGAGGTGTCTGTGGGATGAACGTTTTGCAGTCGAAACGTTCGACATTCGAGATCTTGAGCTCTGGATGTTGACCCGGAATGGGATTAGCTCATTGCTGACTAATCCAAAAGTGAACGGATATCCCTTGTATGAATTAGTCAGCAGAGGAGTCTTCGACTCTTCGAGAACAGATGCATCGCTCAATCATCGTGAATCAAGTGATAACATGATGCTTCGTCAAGTTGCAGAAAGTCAGGATCAGAGTCTGAAATTCTAATCGAATTGATTACTTTCTTTTTTTAATTCATATTTTCTTTTTTACATATATCGGTGTAGAATCCGATCATGCTCCGATTCTTGCGGTGCGCCTGGACCTGCCCAGTCACAAGAGTTTCTGATAGTCGTAGTTCGATGGCGATCTATGGTTGACTTCCAACTGCATTATCAGTGCCAGATACCTGTCCGTCGATCCATCTATTTCGCCACCCTTCTCCACATTATCATCATGGGATGACGGTACCATCCGAGGACCTGGACCGACGGGTGTCCTGGTTTCCGTAAGGGGCGCTTTCTAGAACGTGACCTAGCTCGGCGCTCTTTAATTTTGACATATGATCACAGTCAATTTCAATATTACTATAGTATTGCGAGATGTATGCACGAGGGGGGTTAAGTCAGTGCTTCCTGAGATGTCTGCTAAGTTACGGATTCCGGGTTGAGAAACGGTAGATACGCGGTGAGATTAGGTGAGATACGGAGAGTGTGATATACCGGGATCGTCTATGCATATTCACCATCTATAGTCGTAATCTAAGTCTAATCTGCTTACTGTCCCAGTTTCGTCTGCTCCTCCGCAAGAGCCTTGAAGCCCTGCAGCAAGTCATCACGGAGATCCTCCCAGCCTTCGAGCCCGACACTGATACGCAGCAGACGGGGATGGACCGTAGCATCCGACAACGTCCGCCACTCAATCAGACTCTCAACCCCACCCAGACTGGTAGCATGGTGGAACAGTTTGAGCTTGCTTGGCAGTCGGCGTGCAAAAGTCGCGTTCTTCAAGCTGATTGAGAAGACCGGTCCGAAACCGTTAGGCATCTGCTTCAGCAGCCAGCCCTCTTTGATAGCGTCTTTCTGCAAGCTGGCATGCTCGATCTTGTCCAGAATCGTTTGTACGATCTTGCTGGTCTCTGCGCTGACAGCGTCCTTCTCGCTAGCTGACTCGGGATGGAGCGCAGCGTCCAGCCATGTTACCAACTTTGTAGCGTTGGACGATTGTCTCTCCATCCTCACTTCCAGAGTTCGGATACTTCGGACTCCTAACCATCCCTCCAGCGACCCCATCACATTGCCCAAGAAGACCCTCTCGGCTTGAAGTGTCTTGAGCCAACCCTCCTTGAGCCTCGCAGGATTGATCACCAGAATACCACAGAGCATATCAGAGTGGCCACCAACATACTTCGTCCCGCTGTGCATCACAATATCCGCACCCCACTCAAATGGATCCTGCAGAGGCGGGGGCGCGAACGTGGCATCAACAGTCAAATAGGCACCTCTTGAATGCGCCTTCTCAGCAAAAGCCTTAATGTTATAAGCCGTGCCATGAGGATTGAGTGGCGTTTCTACGTGCACGACATCACCCGGCTGCAACTCTTCAGCAGGGCAGTGGAGATCGAGCTTCTTCAACCCGGTGAGCTTCTCGTGGATCCCAATAACTCCATGGCAGCCATGGTAACCCTCCCCGATGGAGATGCGCTTGGGGTTGAGCAGGACCAAGAGAGCATGGAAGGCGCTGAGACCCGAGGCGTAGGTCAATGCCGGGCCTTTGAAAATGCTGGAGAGGATGGCTTCCAGGCGCGAGGTGTTTGGTGCACTCAGTCGCGAATAGATATGGCCAACGGCGGGGTCGAAAGGCTAGAAGTGGGGCAGGTCAGCTGATTTGCCTCTCACACGTCTCGGGGATTGAAAACCAACGTCTGGTTGTTCTGCTGCTGGTACTAAGAGGTCCGGGTTTCTGTTGTAGCGGAAAGTGGTCGCGACGTGCATCGCGGGAGCGACATCTGTGTCTGTGTTGAGATAGTCATCAGCGTGGATGGTTTTCGAGGACAGGGACAGGCCTGCGAGGCCGTGATCAAGGCCCCCGACGCTTTTCTGGCCGTTCTGCTCTGGTGCGGTCGACATTGTGAGAGGAGATGGAGGTTTGATTGTTAGGAATCCGGGATTTGGAGATGGTTTCGTGTCTTAAGTATTTATAAGGCGGATCACAGCGGTTCAACGGGCTTCAATGGTGGAGCCTTGATAATGGTATCATAGGGTTCGGGATCTGCTCTTTTTAGCGCCCGACTTCGCTTGACAAGCCAACCGAACGCCCCCCCTTTTTTCCGATTTCCGTTTCCGACGCATTGGTTTAGCAATCAGATCAAGATGAACAACGGTGCATACTCCGGATCCAATTGTTTGAATATGAGGGTTCTACATGGCACCTATGTCACATACAAGCCAAAGAATTGATGATGAACTATGTCTTTTCTTTATATAAAGCAAATGGGTATCTGGAAATGCAACGGGAATGATATAGGTTTCTAAATGCAAAGATCCTTTCCTGTCACATCGTGTGCCACACCTAATGATTCAGCATCGAGAAATCGCCAATATACTCAACCTCCAACTTTTCATCACCCGCATCCTTCACCCAGGCTTCGACAACGCGTTGAAGCATCCGGGCGACTTCTGATGTCTCCTCACTGATCGTCACGAGTCCAGCGGCCAGACTTCCGCGACTAATATACATGTCGTCCTTCGCCAATATCGCTGCAGTTTGTCCTAGCGTACTGATCTCGGTGGGAAGTGGTTGAACCAGTTGGTGCAACTGGGCATCGCGGGGAATTCTTTCCAATGGGAGCTTCATCGACTTTGCACGTAACATTTTCGGCAGATCCCCTGGCTTGCTTGTATGAGAGGCCAAAGATTGCTGTCGTCTTAAAAGATATCCACGCGGATCATCGTCGGGTAGAGATGTAGAAAATGCTTTCTTCACCTCCAAAGCACTAGAACGACTTGAGGGCAGGCCCGCTTCCAGGCTGGCTATCGCGGCATTATACCGATTTGTATGCGGAGAAGATCGACTCACATTTGTCGCGGTGGAATCTTTTTCAGCTACTCTGGCAGCTCTAACCTCTTCACGACGTCGACGAGTGGCATCCTCTTTCCTTTGTTCAAAATCCATAGCCCAAGCGAGATCAGAGTTGTTGGGCATATCCTGATGATTTCCGTCCTGGACACAAGAAGGCTGGGGATCTTGGATCAACTTGGTTTGGCGCAGACTGTCTTGCTTTGCCCTATTTCCGTCATTAACAAGGGGCGATACAAACGGTTTGTTTAAGCCAATGGCTCTTGAAGGAACTTTGGAGAGCTGGGTGGATGGTGGCGACATGAGAGAATTTGGTGCGATATCTCTTGCGGTGACAAAGTCGTTCCTGCGGCTGGTTTGACGAGGTTGTTCATTATCAGTGATAAATAGATCAGGCTCATCATCGATGGGTAATTGTTGTCTGTTGGAAGAGACGATGGGTTGCTGGATGGATATCCTCGTCGGCACTTTTGGCTGCACACCCTCAATATCGGCACTACGAGATGTCTGCTGGCCTCGAGTATTTGATCGATGAATGACATCGGAACCAGGTTCAGACACTCGATAGACTTTTGGGGTGATAGGTGTCAACGCCGAGATTGGATTGACATCCCTCGAGGTTGTCGCAGAGCCTCGAGTACTAGGAGCACTCATCTTGGCAATAATCCATGGATTCAGAGGATTTGTCAGCTCTGGTAACATCTCCTCATCCGCATCCCGTGCCGGACCTGCTCCGTGATTGTTCCGCTGGTTTTGTTGTTCAAAGTCTTCAGCCTCCTTGGTGAAGTCCGTAGACATGGTGAATCCCCATTTTCTCTGCTTGTTGGTGGATGGCTCATCAGCGTTTTCTTCAACATTAGTTCTTGGTGACTTAGAAATATGTGGAGGAGATGATGGGCCAGGGGACGGTGCTATTAAAGGCGCAGCCTGTGCGGATTGTTGCTGATCCCTATTAGATAATGTGGCAGGTTTTCGGGCAAGAAGCAGTTCGAAATTGTCAACACTTTTGGCCAAGACCCGCGGGGCCGGTGCAGCTGGTGCGACTTTGCACTCGCCATAGACAGTCTTAAACAATTTCTCAACCGCTTCCAGCACAAGAGATTCATTTCCGAAGAGAACATCGTCTTTTGCAGGCTCCACGTTTGGATCGTAGCTAGCAACTGGGCACTTTATGTTCAGACGAACAAAGGGATTCCTCAGATTATCAGAGGCATCAGCAAGACAGTCCTTGATATACTTTTTAAAAACAGTAACGATCTTCTTCATTGTGCCCTTCTCGTGTGACACTGGTCTGGAATCGATCGATAAGAACTGGCCGTTCCCGACCTTGGAAGGCTCTGCATCTGCACTTGGAAGAAAGGCTTCGATAATGAAGCGTTCGGACTTCTTCCCTTGGTCGATTGCATCCTCAGGGACAGAATTTGTAGCATATTCTTCGTCGACTTCGGCGCCATCTTCCTCTAACTTTGATTCAGGAAACACAAACGACTTCTCGATGCATTGCAAGGCTGCATCTCTACCAATGACCTGTGAAACTGCCTCTTTGACACCACTATTTGGACGAGGTGCGAAAGACCAGGAACCCTTACCGCCCTTGGTAATCTTTAGGCTGAATCTGATGGATGGCCGTGCAAGGGCATACGCTTGTAAGAGTTGATTGACTTTGCCTAGTGTCTTTGCTGCTTCCTTCTCAAAGGTCTTCTTTCTCACAGGAAGCTTCGCCATAAAATTTAAAACAGAGACTGTGGTACCAATTGGATGAGAAGTACGAGTCTGGTTTTCGATTCCGCCAACCGCTTTCAATTTGACCTTGGTTGCAACTGGTTCGCCCTCAGTCTTCGTGGTGATTGAGACTTCCCCCAGTTGGACTGCACTGGCCAGTGCTTCCCCACGAAAGCCCAAAGTAATACCACCAAGGAGCCTCAGTTCGTCGAATGATCTCAATTTGCTAGTATGCCCGCGTCTTCCCAAGGCATCAAGGTCGTCGGGCCGGATGCCATGCCCATTGTCTCGAACCTCGATCTTGTCCAGGGTGTTTGGAGAGATAATAATGTCGATAGATGTTGCTTTGGCATCAAGGGCATTGTCAATAAGCTCCTTGACAAGAGACGTGGGTGTGGTGAGGACCTGGGCCGAATTTAGGAGTTGAATGGTGGCTTTAGGAAGCGCGGTAATGGCCATTCTGTCCGGTCGTGCTTAGATAGCAGCATGAAACCCCCAGGTCCTCCCCTATATAATATCAACATGACCCTCATGGATATGGGACCTGTTGAAGATGCCTGGGTTCACTCATGGATAAATGATGTTTGAGATGACGGGGATGAGCAGAACGAGGGAAATCCATCAGCCTCGCAAGCGAGTGGCCTGGTGCGCAAGGCTATAAGAAATGATTTTTGCACGGATGCCTCGTTTAGCCTGCTGTATTGCTTCTTCGGATTCGTCGTGCGAGTCATCCAGCGGCCAAATACTTTGGCAAAACAGAAATTTGGAAACCTTCTATCAATTCGCAACGCCGCAGCCGTATTCCCTCGATTTGCCAGGGGCACACCAGCACGACGTCTAAAATCTTGTCCAGAGCGCTCTGGGTGCCCAGGCGGCCCTTCAGAATAACCTTGAGTCATCCCCGCGCCAGAATGGCTACCAACGCTGCAAGTAAGTGATTGAAGCACCGGCTTTTCGAGGATTTTCTGACATTCAAATTTCAATAGTCGGTCAAGAGACCGGGGCGATATCCGGAAATGCAACTCCGATTTTGAACGAGACCAAAACTGCTGTTGCCGGACAAGATGCGGGCAGCAAGGTTGGAACTGCAGAGGCTGCAGGTGGTGAGAAGAAAGTGAAGAGCGAAAAAGAGCGTACGGAGCCCCAAGCATCGGGACCATATCCCGTTGAGCTGTTGCGAATACGAATATTGACTTATTTTGTACACAGTGGAGAGAGAACGCAAGAAGGCTGAGAAACAGGCGAAATTCGACCAAAAGAACCAAAAGAAAGCCGCCGCCGCCGCCTCTGCTGCGTCTAGCAAAAGCAAAGAGAAGAAGGCCAAGGCTGAAAAGAAGGCAGAGGATGATGTGCTCCCCCCGTACGTAGAGGAGACACCTGCCGGCGAAAAGAAGAGTTTGTCCCACTCCTCCAGATTTGGTTCTACAAGAGGCTAACATGTTGCCAAGTCATCAAACCCTTCGACGATCCCCAGTACAAAGCCTATAACCCAACCGCCGTGGAATCCGCATGGTATGCGTGGTGGGAGAAGGAAGGTTTTTTCAAACCCGAGTTCACGGTAGATGGCAAGGTCAAGCCAGAGGGATCTTTTGTCATCGTTGAGCCACCGCCCAATGTCACTGGAAATCTTCACATGGGCCACGCGTTAGGCAATGCTTTACAAGATGTGATGATTAGATGGAATCGTATGCATGGCAAAACCACTTTGTGGTTACCTGGTTGTGACCATGCAGGTATTTCGACTCAGAGTGTCGTGGAGAATCTTCTCTGGCGTCGGGAGCAAAAGACGCGTCACGATCTGGGAAGGAAAAAGTTTGTGGACACTGTCTGGGACTGGAAGAACGAGTATCACCAAAAGATCAACAATGTTCAGCGAAGAATGGGCGGCTCGTTTGACTGGACCCGAGAAGCATTCACCATGAACGAGAACTTTAGTGCCGCTGTCACAGAGACCTTTGTGAGGTTGCACGATGAGGGGATTATCTACCGGGCAAACAGACTGGTGAACTGGTGCACAAAATTGAACACCTCCCTGTCTAACCTTGAAGTCGTCAACAAGGAATTGCCAGGTCGCACCTTGCTAGACGTACCGGGTTATGACAAAAAGGTTGAATTTGGTGTAATTGTGCACTTCAAGTACAAGATTGAAGGCTCAGATGAAACAATCGAGGTTGCGACTACTCGTGTGGAAACCATGCTTGGAGACACTGGTATTGCAGTACATCCCGATGATGAGCGATACAAACATCTTGTTGGAAAGAATGCTGTCCATCCCTTTATCGAGGGTCGACTCCTGCCAATTGTCGCAGACACCTATGTCGAGAAAGATTTCGGTACTGGTGCTGTCAAGATCACTCCAGCTCATGATCCTAACGATTTTGCACTTGGTCAACGACACAACCTCAAATTCATCAATATTCTGACAGATGATGGGAAGATGAACGAGAATGCTGGTGCTTACCAGGGGCAGAAGCGCTTTGATGTCCGATACACCATTCAAGAGGATCTCAAGAAGGCTGGCCTCTACGTTGATAAGAAGGACAACCCAATGACGGTCCCATTGTGCGATAAGTCGAAGGACATTATCGAACCTCTACTGAAACCTCAATGGTGGATGAGAATGAAAGAGATGGCTGCGGATGCTCTGCATGCAGTTGAGTCTGGGGAGATCAAGATATTGCCAGAGAGCGCTGCCAAGAGTTATGTCAGATGGATGTCAAATGTCAACGACTGGTGTCTTTCCCGGCAACTGTGGTGGGGCCACCAAGCACCTATGTACTTCGCACAGATAGAGGGCGAAGAAGGAGATGAGAGTGACGGAAAGTTGTGGTTTGCAGGTCGAACGCAAGAGGAAGCTGAGCTCAAAGCCAAGAAAGCTCTACCCGGGAAGACCTTCACCTTAAAGAGAGATGAAGATGTTCTAGACACCTGGTTCTCATCTGGTCTGTGGCCTTTTGCCACCCTAGGTTGGCCAAACAAGACACACGACCTCGAGACGTTGTTCCCAACCACTGTACTGGAAACTGGCTGGGATATTCTGTTCTTTTGGATTGCACGAATGGTCATGTTCAGTATTAAGCTTACTGGCAAGGTACCGTTCACCGAGGTCTACTGCCATTCGCTCATTCGCGACTCGGAAGGCCGGAAGATGTCGAAGTCACTGGGCAATGTCATTGATCCCCAGGATGTTATTGAGGGTATCGCCCTGACAGACCTGCACAAGAAGCTGCTGACGGGAAACCTTAACCCTGCTGAGGTTGAGAGGGCTACAAAATACCAGAAAACTGCTTTCCCGGATGGCATTCCACAATGTGGTACAGACGCACTGCGTTTCGCATTGGTGGCGTATACCACCGGTGGCGGAGACATTGCCTTTGACATTAAGGTCATTCACGGATACCGCAAATTCTGCAACAAGATCTACCAGGCGACCAAGTATGTGCTGGGTAAATTAGACGCCGACTTTGTGCCCCGGAAGACCGCAGCGTTGACTGGCAAGGAGTCATTGGCTGAGCGATGGATCCTCCACAAGATGACAACTGCTGCCAAGGAAGTGAACCAAGCTTTGGCCGAACGTGAATTCATGAAGTCAACGTCAATCATCTACGCGTACTGGTACAATCACCTGTGCGATGTTTATATTGAGAACTCGAAAGCCATCCTCCAAGATGGAACTCCGGAAGAGAAGCGTTCAGCACTCGACACTCTGTACACAGCTCTCGAAGGTGCTCTGACAATGATCCACCCTTACATGCCATACCTGACGGAAGAGCTATGGCAACGTCTCCCACGCCGCCCAGAAGACAAGACGCCGTCGATCGTCGTCGCCAAATACCCAGTGTATGACCCAACGATGGACGACCCCAAGTCCGAGGAGGCATATGAGCTTGTGCTAGGCATCTCCAGGGGTATCCGATCACTGATGGCCGAGTACTCGCTCAAGGATCAAGGAACAGGTATGTTCATTACAGCCATAGAATCTACCAGCTACTAACACCGCAACAGTCTACATTCAAACATACGACCCCGTTTCCCACAGCACCGCAACCTCACAGATCCAATCCATCAAGTCCCTCTCCGGCAAGGGTGTCGCCTCCATTTCGATCCTCTCCGCCACCGACTCGCGGCCTCCAGGATGCGTGGTGTTCGCCGTGTCCGCTGCCGCCGCCGTCTTCCTGCACGTCAAGGGCCGCGTCGACATCGACGGCGAGATCCAGAAGGCGAGCAAGAAGCTCGACAAGACCAACCAGGGCATCGAGCGCCAGAAGAAGATCCTCGCCGACCCGGGCTACAAGGAGAAGGTCAGCGCCGAGCTGCAGGAGATCGAGAAGAAGAAGCTGGCGGATCTCGAGACCGAGAAGAGGGCTTTCGAGGAGACCATCAAGCAGTTTGAGACGCTGAAGCTGGAATAGATAAATAAAATGTGAAAAAGAAGAAGAATGCGTGCGGGTTGATTCCTTTTTTGCAGATTTTGATAGCACGGAGAAAGAGAGAAAGGGGTGACGAAGATCTAAGACATGAAAAAAAAGAGAGATGTTGCTAGCTGTCTTTCGTGTATGTCAATAGATTCTTTTGCTATCAAATGACTGAGGATAATTCGCTCCAAGAAGTACTCCTATCTATCAATGTCGGATATCACCGCTAAACAAACCCCCTGATGATCCAAAAGGCAGGAATCACCATCCAAAACAATCTTCAAAATACCGCCCACTCCGCTATAATGCTAGTCTGACAATTATAAAATAAAAAAATACAAAGGAAAAAAATTCACATCATCGCACACTTCGCCCCATGCTTCTTCCGCCTCTCACGACCCATGATCCTTTTCATTCCGCTATCACTCGTCCCATCTGCCATCTTCCCCTTACTCTTCCCATTGCTTTCTTTCCTGATACTAGCCCTCCAGCCCCTCTTCTTCGCATCCTTGATATTCTTCGCTGCGCTTCTCTCGGCTCTACTCGACTGCCTCGAGACCCCAACCGGGATTGGCTTTTGCAATGGCCAGGGTGAAGGCTCAGCAGTTGAGTTGGCGCTCTGGATGGTGTCTAGCCGCTGCACTGGCCAGAGGCTAGAGCCTGACGAGGTGTGGCGGTGGTGGCTGGGAGCATTAATGCTGATGCGTCGTGAGAACGATGCTGAGGGGGGAGCATATGGTCGTGAGGAAGGCGTATAGGTTGTGTTGGAGCGGGCTAAGGAGCGGCGGGCTCCAACTGCGGCACTGGGTGGTGAAGGTCCAAAGTCTTGTTCGGAGGATGGAACTAAAGGAGTGTGCTGAGAAGAAGTCCAGGAATGACGCTGGGTCCGGGAAGTCCCTCGAGGTTGAGTGAAGGTACCGGAAAGACGCCGAGGGTCAACGATTCCGGCTGGGCGACCGCTGCGGCTGTTCAACCGAGCAAGTTGATCGGCACTTGGACTCATAATTCGAGATCGAGTAGTGGTGTTGATAGATGTGTCCAGTGTTTCTGATGCCACTGGTGCAGTGTTGGTTCTGGAGACTGGCATGAGTTCCTCTCCGGTAGATGCAGGAGATCCTGCGCTCGGGGCTGTCTCACTACGTCTCAACAGTGATACAGGTTGTGATTGCATCTCCTCGTGACCATGTTGTTGAACAGATGTATCCTGAGGTAGCTCTGTGATGTTATGGCCCTCAGACGGATGCGGAATCGCTCCCTCTTCCATTCTATCTCTAGTGGGCCCTGATGGAGCAGACGTCAAACTCGTGTCCGAGAGGGGGACCTCGCGAGCCTCCGTCGTGGTTTCCCCGTCCCCCAGAGGACGACTATCAGTCACTGGCTGAGGAGCTGGGCAGATAGATTGATGCATAGTAGCTCTCGCAGCCTCGGCTGGAGCTGAATGAACTTCAACAATATTACTGGCATCGGCCCCAACTGGTTTTCTGGGTATCTGATGGGTTGGAGGCGGCGTTGATACAGATAAGGGTGACGGTTCCGATTCAGTATGTGAATCCACTGGTGGGGTTTGTGGCGTTAGTGGTGTTGGCGGGGTTGGTGGTGCTACTTCTTGAGGTGTCGGCGGTGTTGGCGCTCTATCATGGGTTGGCTGTGGCGATCCGGGGGGAGAGACATTGTAGAGATCGTCAAATAAAGGAGATACTGGGGACGCGGGACTTGTGGCAGGCCGTTGCTCGTCACCAACAGAGACCGCAATCGTTCTCATTGTGGAATGGCTCCGCGTACGAGGAAATGGAAACTCTCTTCGGGATCCACTCGAGCTTACGGACCCCAACGTGCGGGATCGCTGCAGACCAGGCGTATCCAAACCAGGGAAATCAAGGGTTGGGGCACGTTGGGTGTTTGCCCGTTGCAAGGTTGCTGCCGCAGCCTCTGCAAGTAGTGATCTTTGAATATGTTCAGGCAGCGGCGGGACGGGATCCTTTGTGTATGGAGGAGGTGGAGGCACCCAATTGTCTGCATCACTCTCATGAGGATGTTCCTCGCGGCCATCAGCTCGACGATATTCGATATGCTCTTGGGCAACCGCACGAGGATGGAATCGCCGGCTTGCTGCTGCTGCAGTTGCAGCTCGGCGGAGTGTCGTCCCCGATCGAGGACTGGTGTGAGAATATGGTCCGTCTAAGGCCTCTTGTTCTTCGTCGATAGACGCCGTCTCCAACGTGTCGGTCGGGAGAACTGCAAGACTAAACCTCCTCAAAGCCGGAGTATCAAACGGGTCACCCAAGTCCCTCGTGGGTGGCATGGGTGGAATTGCAGAAAATGCAGAACCAGCAACAGAACCCCCAACAGCAGTCGCTGATCTGGCAACACTGCTACGACTTCGACGTCGCTGTGCAACTGTCCTTCTCCTTGCCAAAGCCACCTCGGTATCAAGATCTCTGTGCTCCTCTTCCAATGTATCGGGCTCTTTCGCTCCAACCTCAATCGTGACAGTTCGTTTCTTCCCATTAGTTAGAGAGTAGTCAAAGTCTAGTATGGACATACGGCCACCATCTACCGGACTCATAAGATGGGAACGATCGATTTCCGGTGACTGGCATCCTACGCCAGGAGCAACTGCAACCAATCTCTCTTTATGAAAAGACGTAGACCAGTCGTTTACCCAAGTCATTGCACTAACACGATCCAGCGAGGAGATTTTACGGCCCTCAACGAACGTATCTCGAGCTTTATCACAGAGCACTTGCCACTGTGGAATTCTGTTGTTTTGAGAGTTATTAGGGACGGAGCGCAATGAAGACGCACTATTCCGGCGTTTGCCATGGGTCAAAGGGACACTGATTTCACTTTCTACACTGCTATTCGTTCCACTGTTGACGTTGGGAAGGGCTTCGAGATCTTCTGGGATGCCGTAAAGCCATATAGACTCTTGGAATCCAGCGGCAACGAGATCGCCAGCTTTACTTGCTGTTGGTAAAGTGCTCGGCAAGAGTTTAGAAGGCGAATCGGCCACAGGTCCAGGGAAGTAAGTTGTACCATTCCGTAGTAATGATTCGTCAACCCGTACTGCGCGGAATGTCTCGAAGACTCTATCATATGTAAAAGTCCAGCTGGCCTCGTCATTTGACAGGGTTGGAAGGAGGACCGCATGGCTACAATCACGGCTGCCATTTGGAAAGAGAATGGATGTTGTCCATAAAGCGCTAATGCTCTCTTTTGGCAAGCTACCGCTAGGGTCATAGTACGGTGCCGTAACAACAACAGTGCTAGGATTCTGTGATTGAACCGTTGTCCCTAGCAATTGAGTTCCACTTTTGGAGAAAGAGAGGGAATCCGCAGCATAGCACTTGACTGCTCTCCGTTCTGTGGTTACGCAGTCTGGATCCAATGAAGAAACCTCGATACCCGACTCATATGCTGCAGCCAGTACAGAGCCGGTAGGCGATAGAGAGATCGTACGAGGTGTGTAATCCAATGCCACTGCCCTGATATGCTTGGGATACTCGCCCGTTAAGTCATATAGGTTTACTTGAAGATCCGTCGAAAGAACTGCCAGCAAATTTCCATCATCGGTAATCGTCGTAGAAGCCGGCCTCCGCAATATCTTGAGTTCACGTTTGACTGTAACCTCTGGCCCTGTTACGTCTAGAACATGTATTCGAGATGAGCTATAGGCAAGCACATAATGACCCCCCGGAGAGAGGCTAAAATGGAAAGCTTCCCCTCCAGGTGCCGAGGATGAACTTATAGAAGTTGAAACCAAATTGATAATTGTTTCTTGTGGCCGTAAATATGCTTCGAATAAATTGCGCTTTATCTCGCGGGCAAAAAGTCGGCGTAGTTGAGGCAGATTGTTCTCGTCATTGGGGCCTGGGACGGTATGGTGGGCAGCCGAATAGGAGGGACATTGCGACAGGTGATGGGCGTAGAGGTGTGCTTGCTGTGACACCATTCGCCATCTACGATTCAAGACAATTAAGGACGCAAAGACATTCGGGGTGGCGAGCTGCAGGATTCTGAGAGGTATTGAAGGTTAGCCAGCTGCAGGAGATGTATCCTTGGGGGTTTGGCATAGGAAAAGCTCACAGCTCAATTATTTCGTCGGGAAGCCTCTCAAAAGCAGCACTCTGCATAGGGGCCTCCTCCATCGAAGACCTCTCGACATGCGCCATGCTGCCGGCTGTTGCGGAGGTGCAGACTCTCGGTCCTCTTCAAGAAGAATAGTGCAGCTATTGATCGCCTATCGAGATCGACATCGAAACGATAAAAGGCTCGTGCTTGAGCTCATGATCCTGGGTCCACAAAGGAAGATGGAAGCAAAAGCAGAAACAGATGCAGAAGCAGAAGCATTTAGACAGAGTGGGGTTTGTTTTCACAATAGAGCGAACTGGACCATACACTTATGCGGCTGAAGGGAGGAGGTTGCTGGTCTGAAACATCTCTTGAACTCGCATACATAATAAGGGTAGGTAGGTAGGTAGATAATGTACTCCATACTGGGCTGCTACGTACGGACAAGGCAATCAATGCAAACTCACTACGACAAACTGACAGGGACTGCTCTATTATTGAGTACTCTGGAGTCTGCTGAATACCTACTGTACCTCTGGGACTGATACATCTTCGAGATTTATATCCCAATGTCAACTCCCTGATGCCCTGGACTTTCATTGGCGGGAATAAGTTCCGGCCAGATATGTCTGCCTAAGGCACAACTACTATTTGAGTCACGTGCTGCGCTAATTTGTCATCCCAGGCCATTCCCGCCTCATCGCGGCGAAACGAAACTTCTCTCAAAAGAACCCTTCCTCGTACCTTCACACAACATCATGCCATACAAAGACCTCGACTACGAGGAACTCACCAAGACCTTGACTGATAATTTTAATATTCTGGCAGATGAAGTTCAGCTCCTTAGTGATCGGAAGACTATATTGGAGCACAAACTCCGTTTTGCTCATGAACAGGTAAGCTCGACCGTCTTTCATCTCCCCAGCAATCCTTTGCCAAAGCCCCTCCCCTTACCTATATGATGAAACATCTTAGCTCTAGATCTGGAGCTGCTATAGCAGCGACGACCGACAAACACCACTTATTCTGAATCTAATTCTTGCATCCCACTTGTCCATTTTCATACCTTCACGTCGCCTTGTACTGACTTAGTTATCAAAGTATCAGTGTTTAGCGGACAAGTATGCTCCGGCCGATCCGGAGATATCAAAGACGTTGGCACAATTGCAACTCCCTCCGGATCTTCAGGTCTCGGCTCCCGATCGTCTCGGATCAGTCCCACTGCCCACGGCAGGCTGGACAAGGTCAAAACAGCAAACAGCTGTCGCTATAAGGGACGGACGGCGTGCAGCACAACAGCTTGCGGCTTTAGGGGCTAGATCCGCTGGATCCACGGTGAGTGGAAGAAGTATATCCGGCACGAGTAGTAACATGAGATTATCTGCCCGACGAACCTCTCTCTCGACAGTTCTTGAGCAGGACTTCACAGTACCAGGGAAGAAGAGCTCTTTATCGTGTCCATATGCCATTCAAGCCAAAGGTCAAAATCCTACAATGGATTCCGCAAATTCCCAGGGTGCTAGCACCCTCGAGTCTAACCGGCCTTTGACTCCATTAGACGCGAAAGACCCCACCCCGCATCACTCGGCGGATCCAATATGTGCAGCTATGTATGCTGAGACAATGTGCTCTGCACCTCCGTCAGCTACAGGGTCTGCAGCGAAATGTCCAATCCGATATCTAGACCAGCACTCTCCGGAAGAGGTTGCAAGGTACTTTGAAACCCACAAGCACGAAATTCCACGAAGTCATGAAATTTGCGTAAAACGTTACCAGAGAAATGAGGAAGATATCAAGAAGCTAGATGCGAAGTATGGAAGCCTTGTGAGCATGATACAAGGGCTGGGTCAGAAACACCAACCTATGTTGCCGACGAAAGAGGAAGAAGAAGCTCTAGAAGCCGAACAAATCTCAAACGAAAGAGTTGAAAATTGGGCAAAGGCTGTCAGTACTGGTGATGTCGAGAACGAAGAGGTCCCCCCTCCTGAGGACGATGAGGACAGAGAAGGCCACTTTGATAGACCGTTGAAAGAAGTTCGAGTAGGGGAATCTCCGAGCCGGCCTTGGGGTATTTCGGTGCCTATATATGAGGAACCTTTGGGGCAGAGACCCACCTCTCCTCCACCTGCACCTGTTTCAGCTGAGCACTCTCCCAGACCAGGAAAGTGTCCTTTTGGACATGGCCCCAAAACGGAGACCAAGGAATCCCTTCAAGCGGAACCTTTACCGGGGACGGCAAGGCCTACAGGCAAGTGTCCATTCCCACATGAGCAAATGACGAAGGAGCAAACTCCTATACAAGATGACAGCCCAAAAACCCAACCACCGCCCTTCCAATCAACGCCGGCCTTCATTCAGCCTCCTGGGGTTTCCAAGATGTCAAATGGTAGTGGGCCGCAGATGATCTTTACAGGACCCGTCTTCATAGGGTACCCGGTTGATCAGGCTATGGCATTGATGCAACAGTGGAAAAATACATAATTAATGATTGAGATGATGTACGAGTTGACGATTGCAGTTCTTAAGCGGTGGCGTTGGGAATCAGGAGCGAGGAATTGAAATTTGAACCATGTCTTGTAGGATTGATGAATTATAATCAATCGAACTTAGAATTCTCATACTCTTTTGTATCGTAATCCTGATGTCTATAGCGTTTGATCTATCAGAAACACCAGAACGCCTACCCAGCATGTCATGCCCGTATTGACCAAAAACACCTGCAACTCCTATGCCCGCGGTTTTCTCTCTACCTTATTTCTTGTCTCCTTTATTCTTATCCCCATCCCCCCTAGCAAAGACATCCTCGTCACTCCCATCCGTAAACTCATCTCTATACATATTCCCCGCGCTGTCCCACAGACTGATATCATCATCGTCCATCAACACAGCGGCATCCGGATCTTCCAGGCCCGCATCACTATACCTCCTTCCGGAGTCCGCGGCCCCTTCGCCCCTTCCAGCCTCTAGTTCCTCGGCCTCCAGCTCCTCAGCACGCGCCATTGTCTTCTGGTAGATGATCCATCCCACCGAGACCCCCAAAGTGACGCCGATGGTGATACTGGCGTAGTTTATGAGCCGGGTGCTGGTATCCATGCTGCCTCCCCGCTCAGCGATATCCGCGAGTCTGCTCCCGATAAAGACGTGGATCAGGAGTTTGGGGCTGGAAATGAGGGTTGCGAGAGCGAAGGAGAGAGGGTGGACGGTGGGGAAGGTGGACATGGCGGCGTTGGAGAGGGAGTAGGGGAGAGGACAGAATCGGATCATGCATAGGATTTTAAGCCCGTCATGTTTGAGCGTCAGGGCTAGAGCTTCGAAACGCTTGTCTGCGCCCACGAGTCGGTGGACGTACTTTGAGAGTATGGTTCGGGAGGCGAGGAATGAGGCCAGAGATCCCATGACGGTCGCGCTGGCGACGATGAACCATCCGTTGGGGAACCCGTATACGAAACCGGCAACGGTGACGGTCGTCGAGTACCCGATTATTGGGGGAAATCCGCAGATGAAGGTCAGCGCCCATAAGACCATCCATCCCCCTGGGACATCTCGCCACTTCTGAGCTGCTGGGGCCAAGGCACCGAAAATTTTCTCGTTGAAGACGAGGAAGAGTATGCCGAGAACGAAACAGATGATGAGGAGGGTGACTGAAAGTATTTGTTGGAGGAGAGTGAGGCTTTTGAAGGTTGTGAGGACCTGGCGTCTAACTTTGTCGGCAGATTGAAGGATTTGGTCTTTGAGGGAGCGGTTGGTTTGAGTTGAGTATGGTGAGGAGGCCGTGCCTCGGCGGACTCCAGAGGAGATACGCCGAGTCCATGGAGGTCTGCTGTCTTGTTGTTCTGGAGAGGGAGAGCTCGTTGGGGACGCTGATAATGCGAGGGCCTTCGCAGTTGAGTCGTAGTCTGCAGGCATTGCGGCAGTTGTTGGGTTTTCGGAAGTGGAGGGAATGGGCGATCAGCTCTGCTGGCTGCGTTTGGAGGATGTTGGTAGAGGTTCAGAAGCTATCTCTGCACGGCGGCTCATCGAATGTACAAGTATCCTGATGAACAATGTTGGAAATTGTTGATATGTACGGAGGTAGATGTCGAGAACCGTGGCTTGGCTATCCGTGCTGATTGGGCTCTTGACCCGAGGACGGACGGCGCAATGGTCACCTCTTTTCTTTTTTATAGGGGAGAAAAATAGGTACTAGCAAAGAAGAAGTTTGTTTTTTGTACAAGAGACTCTAGGCGAACATATGGTTTATGGGAGGTGTTCGTTAATGCAAAGGGATCTGGACGTTGGATTTGAGCAATGCGGCGGAGCCACATCAGAGACGCTGCTATTCTGAGACGTGACAGGGATGACGTAAAACAGCCTCAATATTTCATCCAGCAGGAAGCAGAAGGCCCTTGGCCGATTATCGATCTCTCATCGTAAGATCTACTATATCCTCGACACTTTATATTCCGACGGACCCCTTACTTTTGTCCTCTACCAGTCTCGGAATATAGGAGGTATTAGCTGGCACTATACACGCCCATATTGTAGCGATATTCCTGGGGCGGACTTTACGGAGTAAGCTTACTAGCAGCAGCAGACTTGTCCGTTCCGCGAATAGGGGCTTAATAAGTTGAGCGTGAAGTCATTCTCAACGTTCCAGACGAGTGAGTAATGGGCTTCAGAGAATTGGAATGATAAATCGAGTCCTCTTTTCAGATGTACTTAGACACATACACAGAGATAGCCAAAGACATAAGCCTAGATGTATGCCTTTTGTGCCTCTGCAAGTCGGAGGAAACGCAGGGAGATATATGCTTATCGTCAATTATCGCCCTCTGCCTCAGCTTTCAGCTTCACGCCCAATAATAAGCTGTGGTGTGACGCCTCAGGCACCCAACATTCCACCAATCACCCCCAAGAGCAGCTGGTTGACCTCCTCCGTGATTATCCTCACTCCCTCGCCCCCTCGTGAGAAGAGCCTCGACCAAGTCGACAATGTAAAGGCCTTGCGTTCATCGTTGTCGCGCTGTTCTCGCCTTTCGGAGTCTCTCGCTTTGTGATTGTATCATCTCAGCGCGCTCTTTCCTCAGCCCGGCCCATCGCGAACCACAGGGCCCCTTCACTCTTCTCTCATACCTACTTTTTATCTCCTATTTCCAGATCATATCGAAACCTTAATCTTCCATCTTAACCTTCTTATAGAAGGCCGCCAAGATGGTGTCCGATGCCACCTACGAGATTTGTCTGCCTATCCTTCAGGATGCGACCCTCGAGGACGAAGACAAGACCGACAGGCTGGAGGAGTTGCTCAAGAAGGAGACTACGCTGGTTGGAAGTTCTCTCGAAAATGCCGTCTTAGACGTCCTATGGAGATATCGCGATGCTTCATCTAATGCGAACTCTCCCGCACCGATGCGACATACTATCTTACGTCGGCCTTCCCCCGCTCCCTGGCCGATACCTCGTGGTGGAGCTACTTCCATCTCTTCCTCTCCTCGTCTTGCGGCTAGCCCCCTTGCTCCGCCTGGCTTCGTCCCGCAATCTTTCAATAGAACGAAATCCTCCACAGCCTCGCCCTTTACCTCGCCTCGCCCGTCCCCACGACTTGCTCTCTCGAGCCCAGTCATACCTCATAGCCCGAGCCTCAACGCGTACGAATTCCCAACTGATACAAGTCCTACGCAAGACATATATGGGGATTACGGGAGTGATAATGTGGATTGGCTAGTAAACGATGATGGTGGCAGCAATACCTCTTCCTCAGCTGGCGGTCAAAGCGGTCTCAATGCGGCGGCTGCCGAGTACATACAGCCGCAGCAGTCAGATATGAGCCCATACGATATGCTACGGTCAATTCTTGGCCCTTCAAAGTCAGACGAGGAGATAGAGGCAGCTCTTGCTATGCATGGCTATGACTTGAGCGCTACTATCATGGCATTCATGGAAGGCCAATCCAGCGATGGTACAATGGCATCGGCCCCAACTACAGACGGGGAGAATGCTATTCTAATCGGTAAATCAATGGCTGCCAACGTCCCTCGACCACTTACTCCAGCAGGCCAGCAGCGAAGTGGCGTAGTCTGTAGATTTTGGCTCTCCACGGGCCAGTGTCTCCGTGCGGATTGCAGATTCAGTCATGACCTTAGTAATCACATCTGCAAGTAAGTATAGAACTCATGTTGCTTCAAACAGGTCGAGAGCTAACTGCCGAAGATACTGGGTAATGGGTAATTGTCTTGCCGGTGACACGTGCATCTTTTCTCACGACCCCGCGCATCTCCTGAATCGTCTTGCTCTGGACGAGAGTAACACACCTCCATCCCAGCCAAACTTTCAATTCCAGGACTATAACGCATTCCCTTCCCTACAAGGGACGCAAGAGCAATGGTCAAACTCTTTTAACTCAACAAACGGTTTTAGTAATTATCAAGGAGCAAGCTTCACTCCTCCTCCTGGCTTTAAGGGAATGCAGGGCTACGCAAGTGATGGTTCCAGTCAGAGATCACGACCTGGTAGCCGACAGGCAAACCCGGCTGCTCCTGCACTGGACGATAACGAGGCCTTTCCATCACTTAGCGCAGTGGCTGCGAAGGGTGGGAAGAAACACCATGGGAAGAGAGTCGGTCATGGTCACGGCCACAAGGAAAACGTTACACCAAGCTCACTTGCTGAAGTTGTCAAATTATCACCCTCTCCTGGCCCGGGCCTAATGCGACAAGATGCCAAGAAAATGGGTAGAAATGGAAGTTCCACCGGCACACGCAACGGAGAAAACAGTGCGGCTGCACAAGCTATCCCGAGCCCCCAGCATGTTCCTTGGCTCGAGACGGGAGAAAGAGCCAATAAAGCGTATCTCAAAGCTAGACAAGATGCTATCAAGCACGGTGGTTTGAGAAACAAGTTCTTGCAGAGGTAAGTAATTTTTCCTATCATCCGGGGACTGTTTTCTAATCCGGATGCAGTGCGGCCCAGGCATGGAATCGCAACGATGCTCGTGCTGCTAAAGCCCTGAGTCTTCGGGGCCAAAGTGAGAATGATCTCATGCGAAAAGCCCATCGTGAGGCTGCTCGTGAGCTCTACGAAGAACGAAACAAGAACAATTCCTCGAGCTCTGAGCTTTATGTCGACCTTCACGGTCTCCACCCCGAAGAAGCAGTCGAGTATCTGGAACGTGTTCTTCTCGAGAATGACAAAGAAACAAGGCCAGTATACGCTATCACCGGAACAGGCCATCACAGCAAGAATGGAAAAGACAAAGTTGGAAAAGCTATAAGGAACTTCTTGAATGAATGGCGATATGCCTACCGCGAATTCTCAGTGCCGGGAGATAGAAACAACGTTGGCGGCATATTGGGAATTGATGCACGATCTTGGGACAAGTCACTTACGAGGGACGGGGTTGCAGCTTCGGAGCCTGAGAAGGAAGAAGTTGATATTCTCAGTCAGGGACACGAAATCGGGGAGGGCAAAATCAAGTTGTTGGTCCGAGATGCACCAAAGGGTCCCCGAGGCCGATGACCCCGAATATCAGAATACTGGAACAAAGAATAAATAAAGAAATTAGTAAAACTTATCCTTCATTGTCTTCTCACTGCGTACACAGTGACACATGTTACTGGATCAAGATTCTATGAGGCTATAGTTGCGGGCTGTAAGCATTTGCGTGTTATACAAGCGAATATCAATCATTCCCCCCTGGCACCGTGAAGCCACCAGTAGAACCCTCCACGATTCCAATTACGGATGTTGTATTATGTAAGCAGCCAAAGCGGGGGCGCCGGAGGCCTTTACACCGTACTCCGGAGCTAAATCTTCGGGGGTAGAACGGGCAGTGGGGATTTCCCCGCCATACGCCGACGACGGCCTCTGCTCTGCTTCAATAAGAAGCGCCCAAGACCGCGTCTCTCTGCCCCTGTTTTCTTTTGTAGTTTCTTCTTGTTGTTCTTGTTTCTGTCCTCATCCTCTCGTTCTTACGCTCAAGTGTTATAAACATGGCCAAGGTTTTTGACGCTGCTGAAGGTGAGGGCGCCCATTCCCAATTCCAAGGCGGTTGCTAAGGGATGTTCTTCTAGTTGCTAGGCACACATCCGCCGACGATTGTTGGGTGATTCTTTACAATACCGTCTACGACGTGACGGACTTCCTCTCTTCACATCCCGGGGGCGCTAAGATCATCCTAAAACTGGCAGGTCGTGATGCGACAGAAGAGTATGACCCTATACATCCTCCAGGCACGTTGGAAGGGAATCTGAAGCCGGAAGCAAAACTTGGGACGGTAGATCCTGCAACTCTGCCAAAACCAAAGGCAGATGGAGCCGAGAAGAGACAACAAAGCGAGGGCCCACCAGATATGCAGAGTCTTCTGAACCTGGACGAAATTGAAGAAGTGGCTACGAAGCAAGTATCGAAGAAATGCTGGGCGTATTATTTTTCCGCCAGTGATGATATGGTGACCAAGAGCTTCAACAATCAGGTATATAAACAGATCCTGTTACGGCCGCGGGTATTCATCGATTGTACGAAGTGCGACACTTCGACTAGCCTTCTTGGACACAAGGTCGGTTTGCCATTGTATGTATCGCCAGCAGCGATGGCACGGTTATCACACCCTGCCGGTGAGCACGGTATTGCCCAAGGGATCAGCTCATTTGGGGCACTTCAAATTGTCTCTACCAATGCGTCAATGACTCCAGAGCAGATTGTTGAGGGCTCGGCGCCCGGTCAAATATTTGGATGGCAATTATACGTACAGAATGAGCGAAAGAAGAGTGAGGCAATGCTCGCTCGAATCAACAAGATGCCAGACAAATATAAATTTATCGCATTAACATTGGACGCCCCCGTACCGGGGAAGCGAGAACTGGATGAGAAGTCCAAAGATTTGGGTTCGTCAGAGCCCATCAGGTCGGCTGTAATGGGTGCTGATGCTCCCAAACGACCGGGGGGTGGTGGCGTAGGCCAGCAATTATTCTTTGGGACAGCTGCTGATCTAACGTGGAAAACTACATTGCCATGGCTGGCAAAACATACCTCTCTGCCTATCGTGCTGAAAGGCATCCAGACCCATGAAGATGCGTACTTGGCCATGCAATATGCTCCACAAGTAAAGGCCATTATCTTGTCAAACCACGGAGGCCGAGCTCTGGACACAGCGCCACCCGCTGTACACACTCTCCTAGAGATCAGGAAATACTGTCCCGAGGTATTTAGTAGAATCGAAGTCTGGGTCGATGGCGGTATCAAGAGAGGAACAGATGTGGTCAAGGCGTTGTGTTTGGGGGCCAAGGCAGTGGGCGTTGGGCGAGCCGCACTATTTGGTCTTGGTGCTGGTGGCGTGGAGGGTGTGCACCGAACGTTTGAGAGTATTATTTGCCTCGCTCTCATAATAGGTTCAATGCTAATCACAAGCATTCTAGTTCTCAAAGCTGAGATAGAGACATGTATGAGGCTTCTTGGGGTCGAAAAAGTGGAGGATTTGGGGCCCAGATATGCAAGTGTCCCCCTCCCCTTGAATTAATCTGGGCTAATGCTTATCCCATCGCAGATCAATTCACGGGCCGTGGAGCGAGACATCTATGACGGGGACGCAGGATTAGAGAAGCGTGGCCTTTGGGTAAAAGCTAACCTATAGAGTACCCCACTAACGATCCCTCCTCCTGCTCCGATTTTATACAACTCTAATAAAATCATATCAGCGGTTCCTCGAAGTCAAGCATGTCTTCCTGCAAGTCACGCCCGCCAAGCGTCTTGGTGTTCATCTCTCCTTTTCCCTTTTCCCCATTCTCGGATCTTTTCCCTCTTTCGGACGGAAGGCTGCAAAGCTGCATGTCGCCTGCTGCCTGCAGCCTCGTCAAGGACGCATCGCATTTTGCTTCTTTGCCTTCTTTGCCTTCTTCGCTGCCTTGGCTTCTTATCATACCCCTCAATGTTTTCTTTTTCTCTTGTGCAGTAGTTTACGCGCTGAATCTTGGCCTGTCAGTTCGTTAATTCAACCCAATCATTTCCCCGCGTTCGAGGTCGCGTGTCCTTGTACCAGCTGAAGTGATTTAAATGAAAGCCATGGTGGCGTTGGGCGCACCATTCAGAGCAATCGAGCCATGCAACTCAGTAGTTACACAGTGCTGTTCGGAGAGCCAGTCTGGTTAGTCGACTTATTATGGCTGTGTCGATATTACATCGACATTTAGCCGCAAATCATTTCCGCCTCGTCGTCCGCTCCGCGATCCTCGCACATCCTCTTCTTGAGCCTCATCTTGTCATCTTTGCATAAATACCATGATGAATCCATTTGCCAAGTGTCAATCAATCCTATGAGGCCTACCTACAATTAACTCTTACATCATGACGTACATAGCAGGAAAATTAGGTTCGAAGTTATGTTACCTTCTCTTAGTTATAACACTGCCAGTCCTGACGCTTGCTCAAGACCATGGCCAAGGTAACTTCACCTCAGTGTCCGACGCATTCTGGCAGCTTGCAGGTCTCCGACCACAACCGAATTCAGATTTAGTTCAAAACCCCCGGCTGGGAGGTCAGAACTTCACCCATTGTTGTCTTCTAGCTGTGAATGCATCTCTTGAGGTTGTCAATGGCTTTCTGATCGAGAAGCAGCCTTCTTTCATCAATGCGACAGTTGACGATTTACTTGCCGCATCAGCGGCAGGCCAATTTCCGTGCACGGCAACGTGGAATGGGAATCCGGCAGGTGCCCCGATAGTCGAGGTCCCAGATTGGTGGTTGGAAGAGACGTGTCCTGGGTGGCAGCTCTCGGATTCTCGCATGGGTGATGAATCCCAGTGGATTTCGCCTTTCGTGGGCTTTCTCCTTCCTGCCGTCGTCTTTTGTAAGCTTGTCATGTTTCGAACTGCCCCTAGGAATTACTACTTATTTTAGCGTAGGTCTCACCATCCCTCGACGGAGGAAGCTTGCGGTCTGGGGGGAGCTGTTTGATCTAGACTTAAGCAAGGTGATGTCGTGGATTCTGGCCCCCTTTGCTATGATCATTGCAGGGTTCTGTGTTGTGTGCGATATCATAATATGGCTCTCGATCTGCTTTGGTTTTGCGAGCCCCATGCTACTCAGCGGACTGTACGAAGCTTACCTGGACCACCAAATACTCAACTTCGTGAAAGATAAAACTGAAAATGGGCGTCTCACAATGGATATGAGGGCCAGGCTACTTTTCGTAGTCCTCGTGGGAAATCTTGATCTTGACCCGGAGGCCGACACCGAGCTGACGCTGGTTAACAACTATCATCAAGATGACGACAATCGGTGGCCGGATGGCAAGATGGAATTGAACGACTCGGAGGAGTTGAAAGTTGCAGAGAACTTGAACGACACAACAGCGTTGAATGGGATAACGAAGAGGGAGGACACAGCGATGAGAAATCGTAATGGGAACTCTCCATTCGTTCATGTGCAGAAATTGGTTCATCCGCTCAGGACGTATCGTGATCATATACCAGGGACCCCAAGACAATGGCCTATCCATAATGTCTTATGCCGGGAGCCCAATTGTAGGAACGAGGGTTGCAAGGAAAAACGTATAGAGCGTGACGCCCGGGTTCAAAAAGAAATTGGCCGGGTAAAAACACGGGTAATATAACTTCCTACGTCCATAGATCTGGACTGACCTTGAGATAGTTACGAACAATGCTCGCCTGCCAATACAGTTTTGGGGCTACCGTCGGTGCTCCTGTAGTGTTCTTTCTCGGCTCATTTGTTTTCACTCTTGTGTCCACTCTTTCCAATCTTGGAGATGAAGACACGAGCCTTGCGTTGGCTTTTGGAATGTGGTACATGATCATTCCCCACATCTCGATCGTATCTGGCCTTCTTCTGGCAGGCAATAATCCGAATACACTGGAAGGGGTGGTAGCACTTGAATACGTTGAAAAGGAGGAGAAACACATCTTGAATAAGATTTTCGAACTGACCTATGAGAGTAGATATAAACCACAGGTATGGAAGATCACTGCTCTACCTATAAGCTACTTCCCCCTCTAAAATCGCAAGACATACTCAACTTAACCTTACCCAGAGAACAACAGAAATGCTGACTTTACAATGTTCCAGTGGCTGTGGCTTCGAGGCCGAAGCAAGATTAATTGGCTGATAAGAATATGGGAAACGTACAAATGGCGGCCAGCAAACAAAGGAGGAAAGGGCGGTCCTGTCATAGACGATGATATGGACGACCTAAGGAAAGAAACCAGACTGTCTATCTTGGACTGGCTTACTGTATTGGGAATGACACTTCTCCTGATGGGGGTTCCGTTCGTTCTTGCTTTCCTGACCGCCTTCTTCACGCCCCAAGTGGGCCTCAGTTGTCGCAGCTTCACGTTTACTATCTATGAAATCTCTCAACTGTGCCAGTTAGTCCTTTGGATATGGGCCTACATGGGGGCACCAGAAAAAGAGGGACACTTCTCCTTCTTTCGAAAAGACGGCTTTCTCGACAAGCGTGGTTTCTATACCCCCACAGACCACTCCTCGATTTGGTCAGACAAACCCTTTTCCCTTCCATCCCTTTGGGCGTTCATCTGGTATAACCTTGCGTTTATCTTCGGCGTCACTGGTGTTATCACATCTATCGGGGGCACGATGATGCAACTCATGGGGGTCTACAACAGCAGCAAATGCGACATAAATGTCGGATGGTGGACCAAACCACATCGGAACGTAATGGTAATTATCAGCAAGAACTACGCCCTCGAAATACAAGACGCCAATACCTACTGGAAATCCTGTGCGATCACAGCTACGGTCTTCCTAGGTGTGGTGAGCTTTTGTGGTTGGTGGTATCAGAGAAGGCTGAGGGCCCTGTTCAAAGGACTGGTGAATCAGATAGATAAGGAGATGGAAATAAGATAAGGTTGAGGAGGGAAGAAAAGAAAAGAATCCAGGAATGGAGCGTGATGGAGAATTGCGAGGCTATTTATTGGCTTGCGTTATAGCCGGCATTTGCTGGAAGACATGAGAATGGCGGAGAATGGCTCTTGTGTGGACTCGGGTTTTGAAGCTGCATTTGCTCCATCTATTGAGGGCAAGAGGTCTTTATCCGAGGGAGAGGAGAAGAAAGGAAAGGGGAAGAGAGGAATGGAGAGGAAAGGAAAGGAAAGGAAAAGCAAGAAGCAACAGACGTCATGTGCCGCGGGAGAGAGAGATACGAGATTTCAAAGATTCCGTATAGAATATCTCGATGGCTGATGCTGATGATGAAGACGGACAAAGCCTCTTGGAATCACGGAAAGACGAGGGAGTTGTGAGGCAGTTGTATGAGTCAGATGCAACTTCCTCCTGACCGCGACTCGACTCGGGAGAAGTCGCCACGGGAGTCCCCGACCGCGATTTCCTATGCGCCCGATGTGATTGGCGGGTGTCTCGAGCCAAACGGGGCCGCACACCTCCATCTTACATGACTCTGTTGACAGACCCTCACGTAAACCTCAGCCTTGTCTTCGGATTTCACTCGGGGTCACAGTCATCATCTTCTGTTTTTGTGCTTTGTTGACTCTGCCCCAAGTGGCGGCTTACATGCAGTTTGCAGTACGATAACAAGTACGAAGTTCCAAAAATATTGATTATGGAAGATAATATGAGCGCAACGGGAAGACCACGAAATATCTCCGGGAAAAGGGGGGAGGGCCATAATGGATGATTAGAATATGGTCAGGAGGCCTGGCCAGCAACCGGTTACGTACTCTGGACGTAAGAGGCTGATCTGCCTTTCTTTTATAACGAGGCTCCTGGGCCATCGGGGAACACATCTCTTCTTCATCTCTACCCAAGAAACCTTCTCATATCAAAGCCCGATGTACGTGACAAGAGTGTCAGCCAAGTCGCCGCTGTCCAGACAGACAGCGGCACAGCTCTCAAGAGCTGCCGCCAGCTTTGCACAATCACATGCTGTCTCAACACACACACCTGGTCTTCACTTGACCAGTCTGCACATCCAACCCCAACAGTCACAGTCTCGTCGACCCTTCTCTTCCACATCAAGGACCAAACTCCGAGAGTACTTCCCCGAACCCGAAACTGAACAAATCGTCAAGACCGAAACTGCCTTTGAGCACCCACTGTATGTGTCCTCCCTTCTCCCGCAATCCAATCCAATCCCTACATGAGCTGACTCCCTGCGTACAGCTACACCGATGAGCAAATGACAAAGAACGTCTACTATGCCCACCGAAAACCGAAGGACATGTCTGACCGCGTAGCTCTCTACCTGGTGCGCCTCCTCCGCTGGGGAACCGATCTAGCCACGGGATATAGCCACGATGGCCCTACGCCCAAGGACAAGCTGACAGGAAAGAGCACAGCCGTCGTCCCATCCAACAAACCGTACCGCATGAGCGAGCGCAAATGGCTCATCCGCTTCGTCTTCCTCGAGTCCGTGGCCGGCGTGCCAGGTATGGTGGCAGGCATGCTCCGCCATCTCCACAGCTTGCGACGGATGAAGCGTGACAACGGCTGGATCGAGACGCTGCTGGAGGAGGCCTACAACGAACGCATGCACCTTCTGACATTCCTGAAGATGGCCGAGCCAGGCTGGTTCATGCGGCTCATGATCCTCGGGGCGCAAGGTGTCTTCTTCAACAGCATGTTCATCTCATACCTCATCTCGCCACGCACCTGTCACCGCTTCACCGGCTACCTCGAGGAGGAAGCCGTGCTGACATACACGCTGGCGATCCAGGACCTCGAGGCCGGCAAGCTCCCGCTGTGGTCGGACCCTAAGTTCCGCGTGCCCGACATGGCGGCGCGCTACTGGAAGATGCCCGAGGGCAACCGCACGATGCGCGACCTGCTGCTGTACATCCGCGCCGACGAGGCCAAGCACCGTGAGGTCAACCACACCTTCGGCAACCTGAAGCAGACCGAGGACCCGAACCCATTCGCTAGCGTCTACAAGGACCCGAACCAGCCACACCCGGGGAAGGGCATCGAGCATCTCAAGCCCATTGGCTGGGAGCGGGACGAGGTCGTCTAGAGGGGCGTCATTGTCTGTCTGTTCGTCTCATCTAGATAGAGATGAGCGAGATGAGCAAGGAGGAGCTGATGGGGGGAAAGGGTGGGCATGTGAGCTTTCTTTCTCAGAAAAGAGAAGGATCTTAAAAACTGTACTTCCCTTACTACTGAAAGAAAGTAAGCATCTTTGTATATAGATTGACTCCTTTAGCGGCTAGCGGCGTTGGATCCTTCCCATTTGTTTTCTTTTTTGAATTCATGTAACAAATCCAGGCATATTTATCAGATATCTGTAGATAGAAGAGATAGAGAAGATAGACAGGTAGAAGAGATAGACATAGACAGAGACATCGAACGTCGCCTTTTTCCTTTGTTTTCTTTAGATCTTCAGCGCGAAGAGTGAATTTTTAAAGCACAGGACGATGGATATAAGGAAGATCCCATACACACCGGACTGACCGACCGACCGACTGACTGACTGGCATCTAAGCTTAGCTCTGGGGGATGCTTTTGCTTTTGTTTTCTTTTGCTCTTTTCTCTTCTTTTTTGTGCATTTTTTCTTCTCAATTTTAAGAATTCCGAAAATTGTACATATAGATAAAATATTGACTTTGACTATTCATCATCATTCACCCTGTCCGTGCCTGTCTGTCTGTCTGATGATTGACTGGTATCATAGGTAAGGTAGGTAAGGGACCGCGCAAACAGCCAGCTCCACTTATTCTGTTTCTGTTGCTTGCTTGCTTGCATGCTTGCATGGGGAGTTTCTCTCTCTCTCTCTTTCTCTTTCGCCTTCTTAACCAATCCTAATCCAACAACGCCTTGTCCCTGTGCAAAGGAAAGAAAAGGAAAACCGTCGCGCTCTGTCTGTCTTTCGAAAACGGAAAGGCATTTACAATACAAGAAAATAAATGCCATCCCGTGAGTCAGTCAGTCGAAAGAAAGATAGGTATGTATAAACAGGAGGACCGAGATCCAGGCCTGGAGGATCTGGGGGGGAATCAAAATGCATATTTACAGACGTGACGATGTCAGGTATGCTGCTGTGCGATGGGGCGGGCTCTGTGTCCAAGGCCGGGATGGGATGGGATGTATGGGATCGATGGGATGTATGGGATGGATGTATGTATGTATGTATGTATGTATGGTATATGAATCCTGAATTCTTGGTATCTATGCAAAAGTCATCTCGATCTCTCTCTCATGGCCAAAGTCTTCTTCCTCGTCGGCCCAGGCGTTGTGGTCTAGAGAAGACGGCATGGTGGTGGGTAATGTGGCGCTTGATTTTAGCTCCGGCCGTTGGAGTGTGGCTGCTCGGTCGACCGGATCGGCCAGGGGTGGGGGGTGTGGCGATATCGCTGACGATGGAGGAGGGTTGTAGAATGAGGCTGAAGCGGACCGAGGTGGA
This sequence comes from Amorphotheca resinae ATCC 22711, assembly GCF_003019875.1. Taxonomy (NCBI): domain Eukaryota; kingdom Fungi; phylum Ascomycota; class Leotiomycetes; order Helotiales; family Amorphothecaceae; genus Amorphotheca; species Amorphotheca resinae. The sequence continues at coordinate 2,571,709 of NW_020194471.1, forward strand.
GTCTCGTACGATGTATCGAAGGTCATCTGGATCTCTTCTTCTTCGTCGCCACCAAATCCACGATCCATGTCTTCCTGGAGATACCCATTCTGCATTCTAGTGCTGCTTGATTGCCCTGGTGATGAGGCTGCTGGGGATGACTTATAATCATTTGTGTTGAGCGTCGTGGCTGCGTCGGAGCTTTTCGTCTCTCGCAGTGAAGATCTAGGATTTGTGCTCTCGGAACTAAGATCGAGCTTCATAGGTGGTAGTGTTGATTGCAGCTCCTTCACTTCCATCTGCTCACTGGCCAGCTCGGCACGAATGGCATCGATGTCGAATAGGACGCCATCGTTGCTCCCTTGCCCTGAACTTTTTCCCTTGGGATTTGCGTCGCCTTTGTATTCCTGGTAGGTCTCCCATTCCTTCCGCTCAACAACAGCCTTCTTCTTCCGACCGAAGAACCCGAATTTCCCCTTCGACTCCCTCTCCTTCCTTTCAAACTCTTTTCGAGCCTCTTCTATCTCATTGATGAGTTCTCGTTGTCGTTGTTGGTGATTCTCCGGATCTGGATCCTCAATCTCCGTGAATTCGTCACTCTCAACCAACCAACCAACCTCTCTAAGTAGACGGGGCATCATGGCACGATATGCCATATGGCCTGGGACGATGTCCGTGACATCAACATTTTCGAAGCCCGGGATCCCTTCTACAGGTGCAAGACCTGCCACGCGACTGATGCCACCACTTGTCAGACGGAAGAGATAGCCCAAGATCCAGTCGTTCTTTGCATATCCATTGACGAATCTGCCAGCAACAACACTTCTAGCTCTCAGGTATTCCTCTCTCTTCGCTACAATCGGTGACCCAAACAAATAAACGTTCTGTACTAGTCCGAAGGCACCCTTCCTCGCAAGCTCGGTCAGGCACGAAAAGATCACTCTCGATCCTAGAGAGTATCCTACGAACGTGATAGGCCGAGTCCCGAGGTTGCGGTCGATTAGGGAATCCGCGAGGATCAGCCCCGCCGAGTTTGCTCGGTCGAGAGACACTGTCCATGGATTGTCGATGAGGTATGCGAGCTTGGTCAACACCACGGGCAATTGTAAAGCAGCCATGAGACCAATGAGGATCGTGCTACCCAAAACTTGTTGGAGACCTTGCGTTAGAGCCTAGATTTCAATTAGCATATGTAATGATAAGTTCACGGTTTGACGATTATATACCTCAGTTGCCAAAATGTTAATGGTATCTCCCATGCTCCTAAGCATCTCAGGCTCCCACAGCACGGAATATAAATCGCCCATGATCGGGTCAACTGTGCTGTATGGCAGCCGGACATCATCTACTTTCCCCGTCATCCAGCCCGAAACAGTAATGATGAGGTTCACTCTCTTATTATTGTGTAGGGGCCTGTATTCAAATGTTTTGACAGCACCAGTCCTTCGATTGGCAGCTCGTACTGCAATGACACCACCCGATGCAGCAGCACTTGATGTAATAAGAGCAGCTCCCCCCGCACCAGCCAGGAAACCACTCGTACCTGCAACACCGATCGTAGTGAAGCCTGCAGCAAGGCCTGCACCAATCACAGGAGCTAGCAATCCAGCGGAGAGACCGATAACTAGACTGCCACCGACAGTAGCTAAACCCATCATCACATAGCGCTTCTTGAGAGCCATCTTTCTTCGGTTCTCCTTGTGCACATCTTCGTTCCAGTTCTCTTTCTGTGCGGATTGCTGCATCTCCACCGCATCTGTGACTCGTTTCTCGAACCGACAAATTTCAAGCCAAGAAACACCCATATTCTCGCCGACCCTCTCAAGCAGGACCCTTGATCGAGCATCATAAACTGAATCCGCAATAAGGGTCAAGAATAGATCGCAAAGCACGGTCCATCGCAAATCAATATCAATGTTCGTGGTCTTTGGAAGCTGTGAAGGCATACGCACTTCGGGAAGGTCATCTCCCTCGTGCTCTTGGTATGGCGGTGGCACCGCTGCTGCCTCTTCTTCATCAGGACGCGGTGTCGGAGGAGCGGATGTAGAAGGCCTATGGCTCATGTCGGAAGAAGCAACTGATCCTGGCCGAGACGAGGATCCAGCCGTAGAGGATGCCATCGGGTTCTTAACTCGAGCATTCTGCATGAGGGTAGGCGTCATATCTGATGGTTGGACACCGTGCTCAACCAATTGCTCAATCATAATTTGCTCTGCTGCGCTGATATCCATATGTGCGTACAGTCGAACCATCATCTTTTGACTCCACATTTGCATAGCTTCTGCAGCCATCTGCACTTCCCTCTTGCTCCCTTTCATTGCGGCTAATTTTATTGCCTCAATCAGCATTGTTGAGAGGATGAGTCTCGTCATGCCGACATATGCAATCCTCTGGCCCTCTGTCAAAAGTTCCTTCGTAGCCTGCATCTGTGAGACGGCATCTCTTTGTTCCTCTTCCTCTATTCCAGCACCCGTGTCATTAGCTTCCCTGAAAAGATATTGGGTATTCTCATCCAGACTAGTCGCAGATTGGACGTCCTCATCCAGCTGTACCCTTGTGTATCCCTTTCCTGCTCCCCCTAACCCCGCGTAGGGATCGTCTTCCTCATCGGATTCATGTGCTTCTCTCGCAATGAGCTTGTTATTGTCATCATACATATCGTACGGCGCAAAAGCCGGCATGGGCTGCCATTCATCCTCTTCGGGCTGTGCCTGCTCGGCTTCTGGTTGCGTAAGGTGTTGGTGCGACCATTCCGAAATGCCTTGACTGGCCGAACTCATCATTCGGGAATGCCCATTGTTTTTGGTGGCTTCTCTATCTTTGTTAATGCCATCCTTTGCATCAGACGCTGCAGACACTGCAGCTGCTGGTACTGCCTCCGCAGGCTTGAGGAGTTCTTCTTGATCCTCATCCTGGCGCGATTCGGTCTCTCGGACTGATTCTTGAGGTTGCGGGATTTCAGTATGTCGGTCTGTCTCAGACTGTGCTCTCTCACCCTTTTTCTGGTCTGATGTGGAAGGCTGTGCTGGGGCTTTCATTTGTCCTTCTGGCTCGTTCGGTGTCGACTTCGCGTCTTTGAACTCGTTATCGCCCGCCACGTCCCCGCCATCGGGGACTGATTGAAGGGGAGGTGTGGTCGGTTTTGTCGACTCAGCATCCTCTACTGCAACATGGCTATTGGCGTCTTTCCCGTCTGTCTTAGATTCTGCATTCGCTATAAGGTGTTTGTCCTCCCGACCCTCCTCGACTGGTGTGAACGGTGTATGTCTCCGAATAGGTAGCCCGAATTCATCCAGCTCCACTGTGTGGCTCTCTGTCTTCACCGATGAACCTTCTGCTCTCGGCGCATGGTGATTGCTGGTCTTATCCGCCTTGTCTGAGTCCGCGACGTCGATGCTGGGCATATTGGTCGTCCTCCGCCTCGAACGGGTTGACGTAATAATAGGGTCATCCAAGTTGTCTTTAGACAATCCTGCCTACAGAATAACAGCCTATTTGGTCCGTAGAATGTCGGTCGTCTCTGGCAGACGCATCCTGCCAGAGTTGAAGTGAATTGCGCTTGGTTCTTTGTTCTCCCTCGTACTCGCACTTAAGGGCTATGCCGCTATGTACTCCGTATTAGGTACATTTACCTAAGAGGGGGATGGCAGGGGAGGTTGCTGACGCTAATCGGCCATTGGCTCTAGTTGCCTCCTTGAGCCACTCGGCAAGCAGGGCAGAAAAAGGAGGCGGCATGTTCACCGCCTTTCTCCATTGACCTCCAGGAGTCCGTGTATGTCGCAGACGGCTTATCTACTGTTATATAGTAAATGTGTGTATTTGTGTATTGGTGCATCTAGGTAAGGAGCAAAGAGCTATACAGCTCTTCTGTGGAGTGGATCTAAGTATAGGTGTGGGGGAGAGCTAGTACCTTACCTTAGCTACCTACCCGAGATCATATGATACAACCCCCAACATTGTATCGAAAAGACAACAGTCACGCATAGCTTTATTGACATGCCCGATCTTGAACAGAAAGAAAGCGATTACAAGCGAGATATTTTCAGAAATGAAAGCCAGAAGCAGTCATTGATGTTTCTGGACATACCAAGGAATGAAATCGAGGGGGATTCATAATGATGCCTCAATAAGCCACTTTCTGAGCTCCTATGAAACACAACACGTATTCTCGTCCTCAAAATGCTTCTGGCACCACACCAGATGCAAAGGACGAACTTGCACTGCTTTTTTGTCTCAACTCTCCCAAATTCTGGCAGTTATACCAAGGTTCCAGATCTGCCAAGCTTGTTGTGCAAATATAGGGGAGAGGGTTCCCCCGCCCCCCCCCCCCCCCCCCTCTCTTCCTGAATTACTCGATTATACCAGCCAGCTAGAGTAGCAAGAAGTGCAGATATCATATACCTAAAATATGACGTCTACTATCTACCTATCTATGGAGGGAGGCTTAACGTTTGCGTTTGCGTTTGCGTTTGCGTTTCCAAAGATCATGCAGAAACAAACTCAATAGATATCCTAAAACATGACGTCGTCCTCACAAGAACTCGTAGCTGCTGCCCGGGCAGGTTTAGAGATCCTAGGGGGTTTATATGATAAGTTGAATCGGCTACAGGATTTAGCATTATCTAATTCTGTAGATGAAATCAATCACTCTCTTGGTTCTATAGCAGCCAGCGCGGGTTTAGCACCACGGAGGAGTATTGGACTGGATAATGGTAGGAACTTTGCTGATTGATGGTTGGAAGATGGGGCAAATCCACAGATTGATGTGCTTGGAAGGCAGACAGAGGGTGTTCAGAACACGGCATGAGAGGCGTCAGTTTCGAGCAGCTTACTTGCAGTGTAGTTTATTTTTGAGATCCAAGTCCTTTCTGTCAGGATTATCGGCTATTTTTCTTCCAAGAGGGTATCATTATAGTAGTTACAACTCTCTCCTTTGAATCAATCATCCCCATCATCTTCCCCCGCGGCATCTGTAGCATCTGTAGACACGCCAGTCTTGGCTGCGCTTGACTTATGCTTCCGTCTACGTTTCGGCTTCGCGTTAGGTTCTGATCCCTCTCCCGCCTGCTGACCCGATGCTTCGACCTTGGACTCCGTCTTCTTGTCTTCCCCTTTCTCAGTAGCTTTAGGCTTCTCTGCCTCCGGCCTCTTCTTTGGTTTCTTTACCGACAAGGGATTCGGACCTTTGGGGCCTTTTCTTTTCTTCGTCTTCTTCGGTTCTCCAGTAGTCTCGCCCTCCGCCCCCTTTTCCCCAGCTTCATCTTCTTCCCTCTTCCTCTTCAAGCTCCCACTCCCTCTCCCTCCCTTCAGCCCATCCCGAAACTTCTGCCTCTCCTCCCGCTCGCGATTCTCCGCCGTTGCTCCCGCCATCGGCTCCATGATCATCACGCTCCTATTGATATATACCAGCGGCACCCCCATCACGCCCCGCATCAATTTCCGCACCTCCAGCTCCTGGCTCGCCACCACATAGCGATGTTTATTCGTCTTGTTCCCTTTCGGGTCCACTACTGATGAGAGGCATTCTTTCGTGCTGAGCGGTTCGGGGTAGTCTTCTGGGAGGTGGTTGCAGCGCCGCCGCTCGTATGTCTTCGCTTGGTCGATGACCGCGGCCATGCCGGGCTCCTTGGACGCTGCGTATAGGTGCCGCATCGAGCATTGAGTTATCACTTGAGATTCTTTCATCAGCTACGGTGATAGCTAAAACGAGGAGCTCGAGCTGGGAAACTTACTGGGCTTAACTTGTCCTTGCAATGTCCGTTCCAGCCCCGCCACAAGATCCATCTTAAATCTATCCGCCGTTCTGATAATTTCCGCATCGACTGCACAAAAGCTCAGTAATTGCGGCGTTGGTTGGAGTGTCCTAGGGCTGGGAACTTACGGATCACTTGGTACGGCTCGCGGAATCCAAAGCTCAGCCCGTATTGCTGCATGAGCTTCCGGTATTGTTTTGATCGTTTGCCTCTCATGGTGATGTGTGCTCTTGGGTACTTGGGGAAGGGATGATGTGGCGTGGGAAGTCCTCTTCCGGCGTTCTTGGGTTTCGCAAGTTTCTGTTTCGAGAGGCTCTTGAGGCTTCAAGAATTTCGCGGCTAAAAATTTAAGTTTGGCGATAACGCTTATCGGACGGTGCAGGGGGGAGCGGCCGCCTGAATAAATACATACCTTATCTAGCACGAAGAAAGTACCTGGTACATGAAGTTGCTACACCGAGGGTCTATTCTATAGAATTTAAAGTTTGATCTGGTTTAGATATTATGTTTCTTTGATACTCTTCTTTTGGGACTAACGCCACCCATTTTTATTCCGTGTGATTAACGGATGTCTACCCTGTAGCCAGCCAGGTCGGGATGTGGGGTTCCCATATCTCCCTTTTCCCGCATTCTTCTCGGTAGGAGGTAAATTGAGTCCTGGTATAAGCACTGCGGCCCTCAGAAAATCCAGCTTGAAATGCTGGTACTCCACAGGCTGGTATCAGAGGCTTTTGCTATGCGGCTTGTCTGATGCCACGCTCCCAGACTACTCGGGTTCCTGCTTTCTGGATCGATCAATTTTGTGACTCTCGGGATCGTTCTCTCATCCGCAATTTCTCCTGCACAGAGCTGCGACCACACTGATGTCGTCCAGCTTACCTATGAAGCCGTTAGTTTTGAAAGTTGACTCATTCATGCACCCAAAGGCAACTGACCGCCTTCCATAGCCAAGCCTTCTTCGACCGCATGCTCCATAAAGGGGCTTTCGGCGAAGGGATCTGTTGCAATCACCTTTGCAGCTCTCACTAATTCATCGGCCACGAACTTCATGCCTCCCCCGGCACCACCCGTACGATCTCCAGTGCTCGGCCCTCCCTCGCCACTCTCCCATTTGCGTATGCTGCTGACAACACACTCAATAATTTCATGCTCCCATAAATTGTCTATAACCCCATCTGACATCGCTAGTACCACGTCGTTCTCCTTTATACTGACCTTATCCATGACGGCATTCTTGCGAGGAGTATCTGGACTGTTCGTCCCCAGCTGTCGTGGGCAGTCAAACCAATGCCACTGTTCCTTGGTCTTGTAAATAAGTTCCGAGTCGTGGGGTCTGAGGACGAGGACTTGGGAATCGCCAAGGTTTGTGACATACAGTAATGGCGTCGCAGGTGCATTCGGGTCTGAATCCGCCTTCTGATAGTGAAGTTGTGCCCCGGTAGCCGTAGTTGTTCCCTGCCATTTATTCGGCTTTGAGGTTGCTTCGATCGTCTGCTCGTACGCTTTTTGGAGGTATTCTATGGGGTTAGGCTCATATCTTTGGCCAGCAGGCCGTATCCGCTGGGCGTCAGCCTCTATCTCGAGGGCCCAAAAATGCAAGATCAATCTGGACCAAAGCCTGTGATGACTTAGCTTGAACACGCCAATTGAGAAGACAAGACAAACCCAGCATGTCCCCCGGGTCTTGTTGACCACGCGCCCACGCCATCATTGGCGCCAATGAACATGTCACTGACATACACCGCATCGTCGCCATTCGTAAGACCTCGAATAAGTTCTCCATTGACAAATGTGCGCCTATCGCGACTCATGTGATGGGTGCTCAGTGGATCCGAAAAAGAACCCGACGGAGGGGACAGAAATGGGGGAGGGAAGGGCCTCGGCGTCCTCTTCGCATAGAGGGCGAGCCCGGTCTCGAAACGAAAAGGAAGGGATTCCCTGTGCACAGGAGGGGTGTCGTCATTGGCAGCTGTGGTGGTTGAGAAGGGCAAAGCCAGTTTGGGGCGACGACTCAGAGGGGTATGGATGAGAGACCGGCAAGGCTGAAAAGTGATGGCTCGCGCAACTTTTGGTTGAGGGAGCAAGCTCCTCATCCCAGCGTCATGAGGGGAATACAGACTCTGCAGACTCCGTTGTAAGGGCAGGTCATTGAGGGGAATCGTTCCCCGACCAAGGACGCGCCCGTGTTCGAGATACGAGGGAGTTGAGGGGTTTCGGACGGGATGGTGGGATCTTGTCTGTTGAGGTGTGTGTATGTATCTACGTAGGGCCTGTCTTATTATAATCTTTACGTCGACTTCCCGCCGTCCTCGGCATTTCCATCACTGCGGCGACTCGGGAGTGCCCGTATTAGGCCGCACGTGATAGCGACCGGGGGGACCCGAGTAAATTGTTCGCACGGCTTCACGATGCAACTTGCAAGATACATGGTCCAGAAGGTCCCTACAAAGGAGGGCAGAGGAGACAAAAGAAAGAGGGCCGGAGAATGAGTTGAGACGAAAAAGCGCAAAGGCCACACGTGACGACATCAAAGACCGATGTTAACTTGTTAGTCCAAGACTCCAAGTGTCGTATTCCACTCGTCCCCTTGTCCCTTTTCGATCGAGACGCGTCACTCTCGACAAGAGAGAGGACAGGATAGGAGTGACTAGTCGGCTTTTGAGGCTGGGGCAAGAGGGGGGTCTGATCTGAGGGGCCATCAACCTTTGAATCTCTGATGTAGGATGCACCTCACTGCCGCATCCGGCGTCAAGAATAGAAGCGGGTTGGAAGAGGCTGCCGTCGAAGTATGTCTTCTTTTTCTTACTTTTCCCGTGGCTGAAGGAAGATGCACGGTCCGATCCCTCTGGTTGGATCTGGCTGATCGTTCTGCCATCCAACCGTCCACTGCAGCGCGTCAACTCTATATTTAGCGCAGCAGCAGCAGCGAAAGCGAAAGCGAAGAAACCAGACAAACGGCGTCTTGTCGTCTCAGCGTAATCAGCGTATCAGCGCCCTTCCCAGTGACGTCCTGCTTAGTCAGGATTTAAGCATTGCGACCAGTCCGTCTTGCCGTCCCTCCGGACTCACATCACCATTCCAGTCGACCCTGATTTCTCTCTCCGCTCTTTTTTTTCTGTCCTCACTCGTCGTGCTTGGCTTCCGACAGAATACCTCATATCTACCTCGTTCCTCTCCCTCCCCCCTTTCCCTTCCCCCCCCTTTCTTCCCTTCCTCTCGTTTTCCCGCCCTCTCCCCTCGTTTTTTGTCGTCTTATCGATCTCCATACGCTCGACTCGCGGCAAAGGGTCTCGGTTGACAGGGCATTTCTTGCTGTTTGGGCCATGCCACTCCTGTCTTGACTTGGAACAGAAGAAAGGAAGGGACAATTGTTCCTTCTAGGTCGAACCCGTTGAAGAGCTCAGGTTAACCCTTGCGGCTTTGTTCTTCAACATCGGGCAGCACCACCACACTCGTTACCTCTACGTTTGAAGAGCACGATGGGGACTCGTAATCGGGGTAAGCCTAGAAGACCCGAAGAGATCCCGGGGAGCAATAAGGGCTATGCTAATCTAGGCTTGCGCTCAACAGTGTCATCGTTCATAGCGAATCTCACCAGGAATCGAGACTCCCAGAATCATCATCATAACTCGGTTCCTCCCGGGTCGGTACCGATCAAAGACGATGCTCCACAATACACACCAGCAAAGCAGGACCTGCCAAAAGCGCCTACACCGACAGTGGCCAGGACGTCCCATTCATATAAACTAGATGGCCAAGAATGCCCTCAACCTCGAGCCCAGCGCGAACGCGCCCCGTCAAGGCCACTTTCCATAATCCAAACCTACCAGCCTCCTCTAATGGACGTGGCCGAGGATACATTGCCGGAGCTGCAACCGATATTCACATTCCTGAACAGCCACGGGAATAAGCTATACCAGGAAGGATACTTCCTGAAGTTAGATGACCAAGATACGTGTAAGTACCAAGGACCCCTTCATTATTTATCCCCTTCTAATATCGTAAAGATGGAAGGCCAAATGCGGATCGAACCTGGACCGAATGTTTTGCGCAACTCGTCGGAACTGTTTTGTCGTTATGGGAGGCGGCAGAATTGGATGCAGCCGGCCAGGATGGGGAAGTCCTTCCAAAATTCATAAACCTTACAGATTCATCTATCAAAATGGTAAACTGTTCTCGGTGTCTACATGCAGCTCAGCGCTGACACAGCTGCAGATTGAATCGCTCCCAACTCGATCCGAAAACGAGCCGCCCTTGCAAAATGTACTCAGCATCTCCACTGCCGGTAAAAATCGCTATCTGTTGCACTTCAACTCACATCATTCCTTGATTCAATGGACCGCGGGAATCCGACTTGCGATGTTCGAGCACACCACATTACAAGAGGCCTACACAGGCGCACTTATCGCGGGAAAAGGGAAGGCTTTGAACAACATTAGCTTGATCATGGAGCGCACAAGGATAAAAACAGAAGACTGGGCACGCGTCAGGTTTGGGGCTGGTACTCCCTGGCGACGCTGCTGGTGTGTTATCACGCCACCCCCCGAAAAGGAGGTTCAAAAACTGCAGAAGCAAGTAAACAAGAAGAAATCGGCGTATGATCGTTCTCGACCTCCGGTTTTGAAGGGCGAAATAAAATTCTACGATTCTAAGAAAACAAAAAAGGCCACTCCAATTGCAACGATCAAAGATGCCTATTCAGCCTTCGCCATCTATCCACAAGCGAAGCCCTTGATTGATGCCTCGACCCTTGTAAAGGTGGAAGGAAATATCACAATTCATTCAGACCCTCCGTCGACCACTGAGGGCTTCGTCTTTGTTATGCCTGAGGTACATCCCGCCGTTAGTGGATTTGAGATGATGCTTCGTTGGCTCTTTCCAGTGTTCGATACTTTTGCCCTTTATGGCCGTCCGAACAGATTGATTGCGGACACTACGAACCCCGAGAGTCTGATGTTTGCGATGCCGAAACATCGGAGGTATGGATATCTAGAAATCCTAGACGTCTCCGGGCTCGTCCTAGAGCAAGGAAGTTCGGAATGGAAAGAATCGGAATGGAGACGAAGAATGAAGGAGCTGGTTAGCAAGCGAATGACTGCCGTCGAGAACGGAAGCCGAACAAACAGCAGATACGGCAGCAGAAGGAGTGTACGTAACAGCTATGGACCGTCTCGCAGCCGTATTCATTTTGATGACGGAGCATCAATAAAATCTTCGCCACCAATTGGATGGGCTCAGTCGCAAGCAGAACCACCATACGGAACAGGAATTCCAAGGACGGACTCTGCACCGCCTGGTAGTGCTGATCTGCAGTCTTCTGTTCCTCACTATCGATCGGTGTCGGACACTCATGCCCACGACCGCTATGCAAGTGCATCTTCCAATTTTGATGGAGCCTACGAACAAGGTCCACTACCACCTCCGCACAGTTTTGGGGGCTCGAAGTATACGAATGAGATGGGTACCACCCCCGAGCGCGTAAGCTCAGAAGAAGATGAACAAACTTCTCCGGAGACACCCGTACGAGAACTCCAGGACTTGCGAGCAACTGGTGCTCCAGAACCAGTTGCCGCCCCGCCCGCCTTCTCTCACGGTCCAGGTTCCCTCCCGCCAAGCAAGCCGTATCAGTCACCAGAATTGCGCAGAGCTAATAGCCGTATGTCCACTGGGACTCTATCCCTGTTGGCAGGTGGAGCAGGCGCTGGCAGCATTGCTGCTGCATACCACAGTAATGGAGAAGGGCTAAGAAGCGATGAGCTGAGGCTCATCGAGGAAAAGGGTCCAGATTCGGAGGATAGGGGTCAAACAGACCAGAGAGGGGTACTACCAGAAGCCAACAAGTTCAAATCTCCTGCTAATAGTGATGGTCTTTTTGAAGGCTCGGTAACAGCATCAATTCTAGCCTCTTTCGACGAGTCCTTACCCTCGCCGCGTCCCTCGGACCTCGACCCACGAACCAATTCTTCACAACCTCATCAATCTTCGTACACTCCTTCAACTCCTCAGCCTGGTGACGCCAGAGACCATTCCTCCATTAATCGTACGTATGATCCTCCTCAGGCTTTTGCTTCTTCAGATCCGAACACCCAAGCTACTTGGTCCCCACAACCTTCATCCATGCAGGGTCATATACCTCAGCAGTCGACAGATTCTACCCGCAGCGTCCCGTCTCAACCACCGCGGCTTCAGACTAGAGAAAGCATTATTCGCAAGCCCGTTCCCACAAATAGTTCCAGTGTAGTGAGTCCAGTATCGGCAGAAACACCATCGAGTAGTGGTAGCTTGGCGCAGCACGTTATAGATCAAGCCGCCTTTGACTTGATTGGAAAACCTTCCGATCGAAAGCTTACCCTCTTACCGGATCGAGACAGATCAAATACAGCCACCAGTGTATATCCGGAAGATATCCGCGACGACCGTCCAACGCTCCTACCACCAATACCACCAATGCCTGATCTGCGAGACAGATCGAACACAGGGATCAGCGTATATGAAGATGATATTCGCTCCGATGACGACGAACCGGACTATGCTAGTACCTCAAGTCCATCTATCGATACTCAAAAGTCTGTTGAGAAACCCCGTGCTGGCGTCTTGCGAACCGTGGGAACTGTTGAAAATGACGGTGGAAGCAAGTCACCAATTCTGGACATAGACTTCGGCCCCACTCTCAACCTCGTTTCAGATCGAGCACCTCTACAGCGGAAACCCGTCGGGGGAGAAAATCCAGGGCCCTCGCAAATGCCCGGTGCAGAGCGCGCGCCCAGCCGCGCAAGTCCAAGTCCTGGACCTGCACCTGCCGCAGGACATCGAGCTCATTCCAGTTCATCTAGTCGCAACATCACCACGCCAGATGGCGGCGCACACTATCGGAACGAGTCCGGGGAAAGCAGGACCTTGGCCTGGCAACCAGGTATGAGTGCCATTGGCAGCAGTTCCCCTGGATTTCAGCGTGCTATCACTCCGGAACAATTTGTCCAGCAGCGAGCGGCCGCAACCCCCTTGTACGCGCATCAACGTCAAACCTCTGCAAACACTCTCCGCAGTACACCTACACCTCCTCTCGTACGAAATCGATCAAGTGACTTGCTTGGCCCCCAGGGGCATACTCGTCAGAGCAGCTCGGTTGACTTGTTAAGCCAGCCGGGGCATTCTCGTCAGCGCAGCTCGGTTGACTTGTTAAGTCAGTCGGGGCATTCTCGTCAGCGCAGCTCGGATTTGTTAAGTCAGTCGGGGCATTCTCGTCAGAACAGCTCGGTCGACTTATTAACCCAGCCGAAGCACTCTCGCCGCAGCAGCTCGTTTGACTTGCTAGCTCAAGAGGGGCGCTCTCGCCGTAGCAGCTCGATCGACTTGCTAGCTCAGCAGGGACATTCCCGCCGGAGCAGCTCGATCGACTTGCTAGCTCAGCAGGGACATTCCCGCCGGAGCAGCTCGATTGACTTACTTCAACGCCCAAACTCTCGAGGTGCGTCTGTAGCACTCAGTCCTTTAGGGAATGGTGCCAGTTCCTCAAGCCTATCCGCACGCGACCATGCATACATCGCAAGATTAACAGGTCAGCCTCTGATAAATATGGCGCATAACAATCGACAAGAGCCTCCTAGTACTGGCCTTCTTAGTGCGATAGAAGTCCGCGAGAGAGAGAATCGACAATTCAAAGAAAGTATCAATAGCCTACCGGTGATACAGGCAGTCGCTCAGGAACAGCAACACCAACTAAACGCTGACTATGTGCCTCAGTCCCCATATGGCGGCATGGGACAATACCCACAAATGCAGTACCCCGATCTGTCCCAGAGTCAACAGCAATGGATGTCACCCGCCGCGAATGTATTTGCCCAGGGTGGTGGGTGGTCAGCTCCGGCTCGCCCTGGAACTCCTGGAACTCTTGGAACTCCTGGAACCCCTCAACGAGAATCTTATTTCCCTTATTCTCCACCGCCGCCGCAGTTCTTTGCGAATCCTGGATTCCCGCAGCAACAGGGATGGTTTAATGCTGGTTATCATGGCGGGCGTTAGCATTATAGAGTCGGACCACGCAAATTTCGGGTGTTTCTTTCTGCATCTTGCATCTTGCATCTTTTGTTTTTTGGCTTTTCTTCTGGCTTAAGGTTTGCCTAGTTAGGCGTTGCAAAGGACTTTTTTTTTTCAGCAGCCATTCATTTACCTGGAGTTCGGCCAAAACATACAAAGCCTTTGACTGGTGTTTTTTTTTCTGTGTATCTTAGCATGAAGTGAGTGGAGTTGGCGGTCGAGATGACATTTGGCGATGCATTAGCATAGAATCCCTTTTAAAAACTATTGGGAGCTACTACAACAATGAGGAAGTTCATGTGCATCTTTTTTGAATATACATATATATATACATACATGTCCATTTTGAGATTCTCTCCTGATGCCACGCACCCTCGTCAATCATAGTATGTATGTCTAGTTAATTATCACCCTATCCATCTCATGTGTCTGTCAACTTCTTTCTGCTCCGTATGTATGAGGAAATCAAAAGTAGCCATGAAAATAAGAGTTAACTTTAGGTATCATTGGTATAGTATAGTACACCGAGCCATGTCCATCCATCCATCATAAACCGCTATATAGCATGCATGCATGCAATTAAAACAAAACATCCCCCTTCCCCTTCCCCTTCCCTCTCCCCCCCCTCCTTCCCCAACCCCCATCCATCCACCCCCCCATCCATCCATCCATCCAATCCATTCATACTATCGCCTCGCCGCCTCCGCCTCCGCAATAGCCTCATCAATCCTCCTCTCCTCCTCCTCCAACCTAGCCATCTCCTCCGGCGTCATACCCGGCTCACTCAAAAACGGCGTCGTCGACAATAACGCTGCAGTTCCAGCTCCTCCCTTATATACCTGTGGTCTATGTCTCGCATCGCCATATATCATCGGCGTGTTATTATTATGAATCTCTTGATTCTCCCGATACACAGAAGTAGAATCATCCTCGCTGCGTACAGTCGAACGCGGACTCACAGGCGCGCTTATCTCGGATATTGAGGGCGCGCCTCGAGACGATGATGTTGTTCTTGTGGTGAGGATAGTGGCTGTGGTTGGCCGACGCGCGATCGGTGCTGCGGGACCGGTGTAGGGTGCGGATTGCCGGAGGTGATCGTAAGGCCCGCCGGATGAGGGACGAGTCTCGAAAACCCCGGGACTACTAGTGAGACCTGGTGTGGGTGTGGGTGTGGTGATAGGACTGGTTTTCTCGAGTGCGAGTTCGCCGCGGCTGGAGGAGTTGCGGCTTTGTGCTAGGAGCACGTCGGAGTGGGGACCGCGAGGGGTGCGGCGGCGGCGGCGGATGCAGAATAGGAGGAGGAGAGCGAGGAGCAGGAGCAGGCCGACGACACATCCGATGACGATTCCGGCGATAGGACCAGCGCCGAGTTTGGATTTGGATTTGGAGGAAGAGGATGAAGAGGAATCGCTATCGGATGGGGAGGTGGGCGTTGGGGTTACGGTCACGGTCGTCCCCGTGGGGCCGGGCGTCGTGATGGTGACCTGGCTAGGTAAGGAGGTGGTGCTCGGGGTGCTGGATGAAGGGACGCCGGAGATGGCGAGCACTTGGGTGCTCTGGGAGATGAAGAGAGGGGTCGCGGGCATGACAATAGAGCGCGCGGCGAGGAGCGCTTCTCGCGCATCGGGAGAGGCGAACCTCTGGCCCAGTATCCCTCTGGCGGCATTGTGCTGCTGGGAGGGCGCCCCCTCGACGTTGAAATCGGGACTGTAGGATTCACAGGTGAAGCTCACCGAGGGGGAGATGCTGCCAATCCCCCAACAGAAGAAGAGGTTCTCCAAGTTGTTGTAGCCCGGGACGGACTGGAAGGTCAGCGGGAAGGATTTCCAGACATTGGCTTGTTCGACAGAAGTCTGGCCGTCATCTGGGATATGTTATTCTAAATTACAAGAGGGGTGATGAGGTGGGCAAGGCTGGATGCTCCGTACTAACCTGACAATGGAACGAGCAGTACGATCCAGGTATTCGCGGTACTGATGGGATCCGAATCGGTTGCGTTCGTCTGGCACAATACCAATCCTGGCGATTGAGTAGTGTATGGTAATGTGTAATTAAAGATTGCTGGCTGATCGAGGACGATTTGCGGAGGGATCCCAAAGGGTGCGGAGAAGTAGCTGGGAGAGGGGAGCGCCGCGCTCAGAGATGTCGCGGAGGCCACAGCCGGTGAAGTAATCGACGCTGATGATAACGTCGTCGCGACTGTGGCTTGAGTCGCTGTCGTCGATCGCGCTGGGGCAGCAGATAATAACAACAATGAAAACAACAACAATAGTCGTACACTCGCAGCGGCCGCGAGGCTGAACCGCGACACAATCATGGTCGTGTAGACAGCATGGAATCGACAGCACGCAGGGCCAAAAAGAAAAAAGAACCAAGAAGCATCAAAAGAGATCGCAGCTGCTCGCCTGTGGGGAAAGACGGGATTAATACAGAGTAGGATTGTGCCAGGGAGGAGCGCGCATCGCATCGCATCGCATCGCATCGCAGGGCAGGGCATTCGACAGAATCTCACCTCACGGCGCTGCGCCTCATTCATCGGGAGGAACGCTTTGCGCTGGTCCAATGGGAACATGGTGATGATCAACCGCGGTGTGTATCAGCACGACGCAACTTTGCGGGCCGCCCAGACGATAAAGATGGTCAGATTGACATCCCAGGAGTTGGAGTTTGGAGTAGCCGGTGTTGGACATGGACTACTACCTAGGTACTGTTGGAGTCGTGGGGTCTTGGGGTCTTGAGAGACTTGGAAGTTGGACCCTTGGACCCTTGGAGAGAGAGGTTGGGAGAGGCTGAGCCCTGGGCGGAGACCAAGTTCCAACTGACCAACATGGTTCAACCCGTGTGATAATTGTTGCTGAGTTCCTTCGGGCTCTTGCTCTTTGACCAGCGTGACGATCCTTGACCGTGAGCTTTCATGGTTCGGGCTGGTTGGCCGGTTGGCGTGCGGCGACTTGCGGCACGGTACGGAGTATTACTTGGGGAGGCATGGTGGGCGTTGATAACTGTGGTTCTGTGAATTTAAGGCGGTTCAGTTACCAGACAGTAGGACCGTAGTGGTATAGTACGGCGTAGGGGACCCGGCGAAGCCTCTGGTCGAGTATCAAAAATAAACTGATCGATGCGCAATGATGAGGAGGCTGACTGAACTTCCCTGTCGTCGCTATCTTCTGCAGTGGCGGTGAGGCTGGAAATCCTTATATGTTCCCCGCCTTATATCTCAGGACTCCTCCCTCTCCTCTGTTCACCAATCATTGTATCTCGTCCAACACGAGGGGCACATCAGAGGCACAGTCCTCGATTGTTCCGGAGCACCGCACCATATATATACATTACATGCCAACGTAAATCAATTGATTCCTATCGTTACGGTTCGTCATGGGACTTTCGTGTTTTCGTCCACGCCTTCTCTCCGATACATGCTTATGCCCAAACTCCGTTGAATACAGCGTGCCTATGTACAATCCGACATTCACCACCTATGCCCCGACGGTAATCTCAGCCGTCGGATCCCTCTTGATATTCAACTCCATGAGTCCCTCTTGTTTCTCGATGACCAATCCTTTTTCGTTCGCCAAGTGCAACAAGCAAATGAAGCAATAGCTCGTGGAGATGTCGTCCATCGCCTGTTTTGGATACACCTTCTGCAGGTTCTGCATCACTGATGTGAATTTCAAACCGTCTTCCTCTCCCTGCTTTGCTTCCACTTCGGGTGTAGGCAGGCGTCCAGGTGCCTGTGGAAATTATTAGCATGCAGTAGGCATTGTGTGACTTGTAGCGACTTACGTCTTCAAGACCGGCATTCCCAATTCCTTTCCACAACTCCTCCTTCAGTCTTCGGACGTCGACCTTCTTAGCCACCCGAGCGTATTGGACATATTCTGGTCTCAGTCTTCGGCTTTGAGTGACGAGTTGTGTCCCAAACGCCCCCTCCGTATCGGTGGCTGGGCCCATACCCCCATTCAGCACGGTGCTGATTCCCGCCATGCCTCCATCACCTCTCTCCTCTGCACCGGGTGAGAAGTGATCTCGAGCATCAGCAAACTCCATGTCATCATCATCATCAACTCCTGGCATCGCCAAGCCATCATCTTGGAAGAAATTTGCGTCGTAGTCACCTTGAGGTAATGGGTCGTCGGCACCAGCCGCGTTAGGATCTTCTTTGCGTGCCCAGAAAGCCTCGTCCATTTCACCTTCAGGTGCCTCTTCGTCTCTTTGCTGGCCAAAGGCACCAGGCTTTGCTCCGAATCCGGATCGTCGACTTCCCATGCGAGCTTTGGGTTTCAGGAAAAGCCTTAGTAACTGCTTGGAGTTGAAATGCTTGTCATCAGGGAGTAGATTCCTCGTCTTTGACTTCCAGTCTTTTTTGGGAAGAGAGATAACCGTGTTTGATGCGGCCGGTGTGTAAATAGTCTCCGCGAGGCTTGCACTCAAGGGCGATGTAAAATCGATCTCAAAGGGTTCCTTCTCCTTTCGTGGTTTTGCTGCTGAAGCTGGTTTGTTGACGTCTTTGATTTTTCGAATCCGCCAGTGCTCGGGACCTGCCCAGTTCTTCTGCAATGCTTCATCAAAGTAACTCAATATATCATCGTGCCCAACCTGATTCTTTCCTCCGCGATCCATTGATATGACATACTCGCCGGTCTCGGGATCGAAAGCACCCGCCCCCATACCTTCGCCGTCTTCGCCATCTCCACCTCCCATCCCGTCGTTATCATATCCAGCATCATGAACGCGCATTCGGGTTTCGATTGCGGCATCACGTGCCCAGGCTTCACCTCCTTCTCCAAATCCGGCGTCCGCAGGAATCTCAAAATTTCCAAGCAAACCATCATCGTCATCTTCAAAACCGGCTGGATTGTCATCGTCGAGAAAGATGCCAGATTTATCACCTACAACCCCCAGCTCGGGTGATTTATCCTTCTCCTGTCGCCAGTCTTCTGGGGCCTTCAAGAAAGGGATATCCATTGAGCCAGACGGATCACCCAGGTCAAAGTTCTTCAAGGATGGGCAGATATCTTGTTCCTCCAATCGGTCAAGGTTGGGGAAGAACCTGGCACCAAGAGCTCCGACATCAATTTCAACATCTTCCTCTTCGTCTTCGGGCTCCTTTACGGTTGTGTCCGCCATAGAATCAGGCTCTACTTCTTCTTCTTCCTCTTCCTCTTCTCGGACCTTGTCGTTTTTTCGTCTGGTTGCTTGCCCTTCTCCCGATGCATCACCGGCATCATCACTACTGTCGAAAACAATGCGACCCTGCGAGTCTATGGCCAGATGATTTAACAGAAGCCCTTTAGCTCCTCCCTCATCAAAATCTGCCGAGGCTTTCTTGAACAAGGGATCTACAGAGAACTCGAGTTCAAATTTCTTGAGCTGTAAGGCTGAAAAAGAGGATGCTAATGTTGCTTCGGAAGACCTTTGGGCCTGGGCATCCTTTTAGTCTCTAGAACCATCATGACGGACAACATACGAGGAACCGGCTATACATACCCTCTTCTTAGGTTTCTTCCTAACAACTCCATCTTCATCCTCTACCTCTTCTTCACTCTCTTCCCCGTCCTCATTCTCATCCCGTTTCTTTTTGTTGTTTCCGCTGTCCGCAAGACCACTTAGGAGCTTTCCAGTTTCCGTGGCCACGCTGTCAACCCTGCTCGTGTAAATCTTGACACACCCGTCCAGGGTACAACTAGCCTTCTGGAAATTGACACCGTCACCCTCCTTCAGCAATGACATGTCGTGAAAATAGTCGATGAGGGCAAAATTCCACGAGTTGGTAGCATTGATCTTGTTGTCTGTAGCCATCTTCATCCATTCCTCGAAATTGGCAAGTATCGGTACTCGTTTCATGGGCGTGACCGCACTTCCTCCAACCATGAGCACTCCTCCGTCGAGATCATTCTCCTTTCCGGGCGCTCGTCGCGGTGTTTTTGGGTTCGAAGATGGTGAGCCGCCCGCTTGCTCAAGGCTTGTGTGCCTTCGCATTGGCGATGCGGCAGCTTTGATTTGGTTCATCTGAATATCGTGAAGAGCTTGTCGGGATTGCAGCCTCTTCGCCTTCTCTTGCACATCGTCGTTTAAAGGGATTCTAAGTGACGGTTGTTAGCATCTTGCATACCTAGAGCTACGTTCAGTTGCTCACTTCACGGGCGACTTGAAAGGAGAGGCGGCGATGGAACCAGGTGCGGCCCTGCTATTGCTGGGGCGTGGCGCCTGGGCAACTCGAGGCATGGCCGTGACGTTGAGGGATGGAGTTCGGAGAGAGCGTCGTTTTCGTTTCGAATAGTGCGACGCGATGTAAACAGAGCGGACAAAGCAGGGATAAACAACGCAGCAACGCGCCACGTGACCCCTTATCTTATCCGGACGCGCGGCTCCGCAGTCTGGGCAGGCTGGGCGAGCGTCATCCAGAGACTCGAACCTGTGAAAGCAGGTCCTCGTCCAATACGACTGGATACTTAATCCGCAACATGCCAAACCCTCCTCTGGCATCATCTTTCCCCCTGATATGATCCATCTCCGGTCGGGTCGGGCTTCCTCGACACCCACGAATATCGCATTGCCACGCTAGATCATGCCAGGAAGGAGAACATGCGCCAAACAACCTCGAAGGCGGTGTCGAATCGCGGCGCAAGGTTCAGGTCTTCTTTCCGCGCATTCTATGTCGCCGTCCTCTTGATATCGTCCTTTGCTGTCATCAGCTTCCTGGCGGATCAGGGTGCTAGATATCGCTATGGGGTTCAGTCCCGGGGCAACGACAGGCGGTCGTTGAAGAACCCGGGTGGCACGCAACTCTTGGAGACGGACGAGGAGGTGCGAACGCACCCAGTTCCTTAAAGCACATACTACCTACCCATCATCACTGTCACATCCATCAGATGTTAATGATTGACTATGCGCTGATTAGCTCTTCTCTTTTAGTGCCGTCGCGTCCACAATGCCGAAGATCAATGTGCCTTCATACGTGCCAATTGCGCTGACGAGGAAGCCGGCCTGTTCTCCTATCTGCAATTATATTATTGTGCTCTGGGGAATGCGCAACCTTTGGCATTTATTATTCTCACGTTATGGCTTGCCCTCCTCTTTACAACCATCGGCATTGCGGCGAGCGATTTCTTCTGTACGTATGATTGTTAACGTGTAGGCTTTGCGACTTCCTGCCTAACATTTCTATAGGCATAAATCTCTCTGCGATTGCGTCGTTACTTGGCATGAGCGAGAGCATGGCAGGTGTAACGTTGTTGGCGTTTGGAAATGGAAGTCCCGATGTTTTCTCGACTTTTGCGGCAATGAATTCCCACAGCGGCAGTTTAGCTGTTGGAGAATTGATTGGTGCCGCCGGATTCATAACTGCTGTCGTTGCAGGATCAATGGCATTAGTAAGGGAATTCAAAGTTGGAAAGAAGACCTTCGTTAGGGATGTTGGATTCTTCATTGTTGCAGCAAGCTTTACCATGATGATTTTGGCTGACGGGGCTTTACACCTTTGGGAATGCTGCGTAATGATTGGATTCTACATTTTTTATGTGGTACTAGTAGTTCTATGGCACTGGTACCTTAGTCGGCGCCGGAGACGTCGTGAGAGGGAGGCGGCTGCTCGCGGCCAGTATCTAGCTATGACAAACGAGGAGCTGGAGGTTGCAGAAGAAGACCGCGGTGACGAAGAACCGCCTACTGGGGGGAGACGCTATAGAGACTCAGAAGATTCAGGTGCACTGGAGCGCGGGTCGAGCCCTGCGTATGTTCCAACGGGAGAGGATGAAAGCGATGAAGACCGCGATGAAGGAGTTCATCTCGCCACCGAGATGGCTACCAGTATGCGGGTTGCAAAACCAAAGGCCAGTCGCAGGAACACGATAACTCCAATCCGCCCCAGTCTTGTAGGGGCGCTTGAATTTCGATCAGTTCTCTCTTCATTGCAGAGGTCTCGAGGCTCCTCGAACGTCAGACCAATCCACCTTCGACGATATTCGGATGATCCTACCGCTGCTGGCAGCCAGTACTATGGACCAGGATACGAAGGAGAGCCATATTCGGACAATGCTTCTAGTGTTATCGTTACATCTACGACGGACTCTCAGGCGGGTCTATCTACAGCTGGAGCTTCGGCAAGAGCCAGGGCGGTGTCCATGAATGATGTTGATAGCCGTAAGCCATTGAACCACGACACGTTCAACGGGGCTGAAGTACCGGATATAGACCTTATTGCCCCAACACCTAAATATCCACAGCACTTGGATGTGCCAGGTGATGGTCCTGGCCCTCGCGCGACTACACCCACTGGTCCTGCACCCCTATCACCGACGCTGTCTGTTACCCCTCCGCCGTCTACCGGTGGCACATCAAGGGATTCCAGTCCTATGCCATCACACCGACGAAGCCGTGAATCTACTCTCGCTCCACCGGTGACTGGTTTCCCTGGTGCACGACACCTCCGAGTGGACTTTTCCGGCGAACACGGCAAGACAATGGTGGAGTCTCCAGAGCAGTCCCCAAGAACGGTGCTTAGACCTAAGACTAAGCCACGGCCCACGCTTCAGATACCTACCTCTTCATCAAGGGACAGTTCCAGGAGCCCTATAGTATCTCCGATTATACAATTCCCCGCGTACACCGATTCGCCCTTACCATTGTCCAGCCGGAGCTCGAAACCTCCAAGCATTGTATTGCCTGATTCAACACTACCTGTACCCCACGACTCACTGTATAGTGGCCATCCTCCTGAATATCAAGAAAGGCCAGGGACTTGGTCAAATTACTGTTTCGTCCCGAATCCGCAGATCTTGGCTTCTACGTTGTTCCCCACGCTTTGCACCTGGCGCGATAAGTCTATATGGGATAAGTTTGTCAGCGTCATATCAGCACCGAGCATTTTCCTTCTGGCAATAACACTTCCTGTCGTGGAATCCGAATCTCAAGATGAAGGGGAAAAAGAGGAGGCGGTAGAAGCTTCTCTGACCAGGCCTAGGAGTGGTACTGCGCCGTTGTTAATACCGGACACCCCTTCCCTTGAACGAGAGGAGCCCGAATGGATCCGTTACCGACACTCAACTCTATCCCAAGAGCATCCTCCTCTTTCCCCATCACAACTGAGGGACTTCAGTATGCATAGCACCGCCGCTGTGGCAGTCTCTACCGAGAATCTTCACCATCACCCACATCCCATCCCGGTGCTTAAGCGGAATTCAATAGACCATTCTGAATCCCATCCCAGCGAGCCAACTGCGGGCCCACCAAGAGATTGGAACCCTTGGCTCGTCGCCGTCCAAATCTTCACGGCCCCGTTATTCGTTGTGGTGATAGTCTGGGCCAACACCGAACAAGACCCACGCTTCCTCGTAAAACTAGTCTTCTACTCTCTTCTAGGATCTCTAATGGCATTTGCGCTTCTACTCTTCACGACCACACCTTCCAAACCGCCCAAGTACCGCTTCCTTCTCTGCTTCGTCGGCTTCGTCGTCTCCATCTCCTGGATCTCGACGATCGCCAATGAAGTCGTCGGCGTCCTCAAAGCCTTCGGCGTCATCCTCGGCATCTCCGACGCCATTCTCGGCCTCACCATCTTCGCAGTCGGGAACTCCCTCGGCGACCTCGTTGCCGACATCACCGTAGCCCGCCTCGGATACCCCGTGATGGCGCTCTCCGCCTGCTTCGGCGGGCCCATGCTCAACATCCTCCTCGGCATCGGCGTGAGCGGCCTCTACATGACCATCAAGGAAGCGAACCAAACCCACGCCAAGCATCCGGGGAAGGCCATCAAATACAAACCCTACGAGATCAAAGTCAGCGGCACGCTGCTAGTAAGCGCCATCACGCTCCTGGTCACGCTCGTCGGTCTCTTGATCGCAGTGCCTCTGAACAAATGGATCATGAGCCGCAGGATAGGCTGGGGCCTGATCATGCTGTGGAGTATAGGCACGATAATCAACCTCGCGGTAGAGGTTAGTGGTGTGTGGGGTGAAGCGGCGTTGTTATTATAGGTGTGCTTGCTCAAAAATGCTTGATGACCCGGACGATGATTCTATTTTATTCATATTGGATATAATGTTAAATATTATTTTTGGCGTTGGAATAACAAACAGAACGGGAGGTTTCGAAATGGGGGCGAAAAAAGGAGAGAAGATGATGTCCCGAAGAAACGAATTAAAGGATTGGATTGAATATGCATAATAGCCTGCATCTCAAAAAACCCCTTCGGCCCATTACGAACCATTTTGACTTGGGGGAAATGAAATTAATATCACTAAACAGAGCATAGTTGGTATTCACGCACGAGATCATCATCACATCAGACGGTGTTCGGTATTCGCAAGTTTCAATTCAACCCACAGGGGTATCTTCTTCATCCTTGATTAATAGTGTAACTAACTATCATACACAGAGACAGCATGCATGGTAGGGTATTCTACCATACCATTACCATACCATTACCATCTCTCTCTCTCTCTCTCTCTTCGTCGTTCCTAATAGACTCTCTTTCTTTCCCCTTGCCCTTGCCGATCGATCCTTTCGTGCCCGCACGCGCAAATACCCTATTTACACAAAGAACCCACACGCTATTTACACCTTTCTCCGTTGGCCAAAATAGTTTTTGACAATAAAATAATCGTACCTCTGCGAGATGAAACCGAAGAGTTAAAGAGTTCGAAAAAGAAGAAAAGAAGAGTTGTCGCTCAAATGCAAGCCAGCCAACCCAGTCATGATGGATATAAAAAACGCAACGCCGAGGCTACCTTGGTCAAGAATCCAATGACCCGCTAACATAGAGGGTCTGAGCTGTGAAATATAAGAAGGCCATGGGGAGATCATATGCTTGCTTCATGGCCGCCAAGGTTTCCTCTCTCGCCCCCTGCTGTCCGTGCTTGTCTGGCTACTTCCTCTTCTCATCGCACTCGCAGCACCTGCTATAGCTTGAGGGCTCTCTCGGCCATTCACGCCCGACTCCCGTCTTCCTCTTGCCAGAGGCAGTAAACTAACACGCCTATTGACAGCCATAGACGACGCGGACCTGGTGGTAGGTCCCGATGGCGAACTGCTCAGGGTAGTCGGGTCGCTAGACTGGGGTTGTAGTGACGACCGACGATTGACAGAGGAGAGAGCAGACATAGAAGACTGCGTTGACAGGTGACGTGGCCGTGCAGCTGAGGAAGAGCTGGGGACATCTCGTTGTGCTTGCGAACCAGGATTAGGGGTGCGGTCGCGGAATGCAAGGCGAGATGTCGAAGTGCGGGAAGGGGTTTTTTCGGCGATGGTAGAAGTAGTGTTGCCACTTCTTGGAGGCGATCTAAGTGGTATCTTGGACTCGCGGGATGAGGTGCCAGAGTTGTTGGAATGTATAAGAGAAAGGCGGTTTCGGTGAGGAGTTGGTGTATTGAGGCTGGGAGGCTTATAACTATGGCTTGAATTTAAATCATTGGTATTGACGCTAGAATTCCATCGTGGCCTAGTGTCCAAGCTGTCTGATGCCGAGATTCGTGATAATCGCTTGCTTGCTGGCGCCATTGCGTCCTGCTTTGATGCACTGTACATCGACATTCTGGATGTGAGAACTTTCTGACCCAAGCCTGCTGGAGCGCTAACATTTCGATTCCGGTCGGGTCGAGGCAGGCTGCTTTGCTTGCTTGGTCGTAATTTGCGGTTGCTCACTGGAGTCAAGGGATCGAGCTCCCTACTGACTCCGGTCATAACAATAGAGGATGCTGGGGAGCTTCCTGGAGTATCGTTCAGGCTTCCAACTGTGGATCGATCGATCGAGAGCATGCTCGAGATAGAGTCTCTCAGCCCTTGATCTGCCTGAATCTCTTCGAGGCTTGCATCAATATCACTCATCTGCGCCTTCATAGCTTCCCACCTGCGTTGCAAATCAGAATAAAGCCGTAAGATCTCGCCGTTCACAGTCAGACGATCCTTCACCCCATTGTCAATGATAGATAAGACTCGCTCAATGGCCGGCCCATAATGCACTTTCTTGGCTTCGTAGCTCTCCGTCCTCTTGGCCATATTAGCAGGATTGTTGAGGTAGTCTCCGTTATCAATTGACTCCTTGAGCTTGGTAATACTGCGATCAACCGACTCATACATCTTCTGTGCTTGTCGTCCAGCACCCCGGAAAACCAGAACCCAGCGATCTTCACCCAGCTCCCTTCGAAGAGTGTCCGCATCCTTCTCGAGGTCCTTCCATTTCTTCTCAAGCCCAGCTCGTCTTGTCTCGAGTTCCTCACAGGCTGTAGGAAATATTTTCTCCGCTCTAGCATGAAACGTAGACAACCTCATGGGTAAAAAATCCAGGGATGCTCTCAGTGGCTGCATCCTCGCAAACAAAGCCAAGAGACTTGAGTCATCCTGAGCTATTGTGGGAGCTTGAGGGGAGTTTGGAGTGAGAGGAAAGGAAGCACGAATACTGAGCCCAGTATTGGCTTGGATTCGGGTCTTGGAAGGAGGGGTCTCGTCGACAATATTCTCAAGCTCCTTGATATCAAATCCGTCGCCGCCTGTTTCTGTCATTAATGATTTGTGTCGTTTCTCCTCCATTTCGAAAACCAATCGGACCAGGACGTCCATTTCATCACCTATATCTCCCAATACGGTATTCCACAACTCTTCCCATTCCATAGCGATCTCGACCGAGTTCTTGACTCCTCTGAGGGTCTTT
The DNA here is from genome assembly GCF_003019875.1 of Amorphotheca resinae ATCC 22711. Classification (NCBI taxonomy): domain Eukaryota; kingdom Fungi; phylum Ascomycota; class Leotiomycetes; order Helotiales; family Amorphothecaceae; genus Amorphotheca; species Amorphotheca resinae. The sequence goes on from NW_020194471.1 coordinate 2,598,124, forward strand.
CGTATCTTCTCCCATTCGGAAAGAATGTTCTCTACCTGGAGAACAACTTGTTTGAGATCTTCTGCCGGGACGCTCGATATATCTTGACGGCTTTGCAGTGACTCAATAGCTGAGACGTAGACCTTGATCAACTCCTCGAACTTAGTGATAGCAGTGTCCACTTCTCCCAGTCCTTCCCTTCCACCAGCCGCAGCCCACTCAACATCATCTTCTCCATCCAAACCAGCAATGACCTCAAACGCCTTTGAGATCCAACTCCGAATCTGTTCTGCGGCTCCCATTAATGCCCTCGCGGCAGCTTTCGATGTCGGTATCTCAGAAACTTTTGTGGAGAGTAGTTCAGCATCTGGAAGCTGTAAGGAGGTCAACTGTGCAAGCTGATCTGCAAAGGACGCTCGCGAGAGTGTGTAGACTGAACCTGCACGCTGAAGACCGAAGGGGTTGAAATATGAGGAGACGTCGCCTGTGAACTCGCCCGGGCTGTCCTTTGATATTGGGGTTGGAGGTGTGTCATAGTCGACTGGTGGGGTCTCTCTCTCGATGTGTGCTTGTTTTGTGTCGGACATGGCCTTGGTACCATTTCCATTTGTGTGATCTGGCAGCCTGTACTTCTGCGCGTCCATTTCTATTTGCTCAGTATGTGTGGCCATGGCCGTATCGCCGGAGCTCGTAATTGAAAATGTTCGACGTGTTCCGCCTTCAAAAACGCGCGAGTCGCCAGCTGTGAATTTGTTGTTACCGTCACCAGTGACCTGCGGAGTGAGATGGCCGCTGGTACTGCCGCTCCAAGCGCGACCGCGAGGTATTATCGTGGAACTTGCAGAAGTCGCTCGATGATTATAATCAAGTTGTCGAATCTGATCCTCAGGTATGCGGCCTATCCGATCTGCTGAGGGTGATGTTGAGGCTGAAGGTGAAGGACTGGTCGAATCCCTGCCAAAGCCCAATGCCTTGAGGCGAGCAGCCAGGCCGGGTGAAGGCTTGCGCGGTGCGCGCGGCTTCTGTGGTTCGTGGCGATGTGATGCAGGGTTTAGATCAGGGACTCGATCTGGACGAGGGAGGTCTTTAGGGTCGTCGGAGTTTGGTGTGTATTCAGAAAGGGGTCGGGGTCTCAAAAGCGTGGTTGAGTGTGAGCGAGACAGAAGATGAACATCGGGGAACGCGGGCATCGGGGAGGATTGCGCGCAGCGTCTATGGATAATGGAGAATGGGGGCGCGCCTGTTCATGGAGGACTTGACAGTTTGATGACGGGAGAGAGTTGACAACAGAGGGATAGGGAGACAGAGGACAAGGCGAGGATCACGACGGTTACGATGATGTGTATGTGAAGTACAGGTACGTTTAAGGTTCGATGGCTGCCAAGTGGCTTTTGTTCTACGGTGAGGCAGACAGACGTGGGATATTATATTATATATCCTGTATATCCTGTATGAGCGCGTATTGACGCGTATATGTACCTAATTAGGTGTATATTTACACCTGAGTGTGGGGCAAACAGGGGCAATAGGGGTAATCACACGTTATATATACGCAGACCAGAAACTTCCAGGTTGACATCCCGAGTATATATACCTCCACTGTCTGTACCTTGCCTTCATATGCATGCTGCATACATGTAGGTAGGTACACACCCAAGCATCTATACATCTATTGACCTCTCTATCGTTTTATATGTAGGGTATCCAGCATTATACGTCTGCACTGCCGCCACGAAAACAATCTAGACGACTAACCCTCGTCCCGACGCGTTCCTGGGGCGGTGCGCGCCCTGACAGCGGAGTGCCATAACCCCTAAGACGTTGGCGGTGAGACGATGCTCGCCTAAGATTTCCGTTTTCCAAGAACCGTTTAAACAGAGTTGAACTAAGAATCGGCTTGATTACAACGTGGTTGATTCTCTGTGAGCTGTTCTAAGTGAGAGGATAATCAAGTTGGTTTATCAAAATAATATATAATCATGCCGCTTTTCCACTCATCTTACATATCTACCTAGTCATCTTCCTGTTGAGTACCTATTTCATTTGCCGTAGGAGTCAGGAACTAAGGCCTTCTCTTGGAGATGGATGTCCTTTTCTGGAGACTGCAAGTATTCTAGTATCGGTGGTATTGCTACGTCTTCTCGTTCCGGACTAAGTCTGGCCAGCTGTCTTTTCATTGCTGAGAGTAAGGTATCAAATTCAGCCGAAACTTGAGGTCATGGAATATGTCGCATCTGACTCTTCTCATAACTTCGGGTCATATTGAGAGTTGATTCTCCGGGGCAGCCCCCAGTTGTCAGGTCGAAGGTAAGCCTTCAGTGAGGCATACGGATACACTCCACGCAAATTAGCTAAGGTTAAGCAACTATGCAAAGAGATACGCAATACCATGCCTTAACCCCATATGTCGACTTCTTTTGTCCACTGGAGATCAAAGAGAATATCAGGACTGCGGTAACGCATTGGTTGAACAATTCCAGTAGAAGAAGGTGAAGTTGTTCTTAATCTGAAAATAGCATCAGCTACAGTCACGGGAATTCAAAGCATACGAGGTCATGCAGGTCCAAGATCAGACAGTTTAACAGATGTTCCAACTAGCAGAATGTTTTGAGCTTTCATGTCAGAGATCATTTCTTAGTCCTTGACAATGTCAAAAGTGAGGTGGCTTTGTTGTGAACCTAGGTGGATGGCTCCTTTTGACTGGATATGCCACCTTAGATCGCCCGAGAAAATCTTGAATCCCATGCCAGGACAGCAGTAAAGTTGTGAGTTAATAGCTTTTTATTTAGTATGCCTTTCTCAGAAATGATTCAAATGATGTATGACTGACGGGTAGGCTGTCAAAATAACAGGGCTATTTAAGTCGTTGATTCAAGGGCAACTTTACTTAAGTCTGCTGTAATCGATGTATCATGAACCTATTGGTGGAGTTGCTAAATAGCTGGAAGGGAAACCAACGGAGGGAGGCGAGGAGTATAAATAAGGTTGAGTGAGCGAACCACCTTGAAGGGTAATCACCTTGAGGGTGAGCCGCTCGCCTGACTGACTCACCTTGCAACCCTTTGAAGCGACAATGTACAGCACCTTAGCTTAGGTACCTACACACGGTATACCACGATTTCTGTTCAGACCAACACATCCAAACTGAACGCTATTCAAACTTCCGCAAACGATACAATACCTAAGGTACCTACCTGTCTAACGTCTACAATTACCTTTCGACAGCAAGATTAGTCTACAGTCAGAATGGATTCATCAGGAGGCGGAAAGAACCTTAGAGGTCTTTTCCCTGAACCTATGATTATATCACCTCAACTGGAGCATCGTCAAACCTTTATCATCTTGCATGGTCGAGGATCCACCGCCGAGAAATTCGGCCCTCCTCTCCTATCCACTGCCACGACCGTAGGAAAAGAGACCCTCCAAACTGCATTTCCTCACGCCAAAATCATCTTCCCCACAGCTTCTAGCAATCGTGCTACGATCTACAAGCGATCGTATACACATCAATGGTTTGACAATTGGCACCTAGAGGACCGCACTAAACGACAAGATCTACAGAGGGAGGGCTTACGTGCGAGCAGCGCTTATATTCATTCTTTGCTACAAAAAGAGATCGAAATAGTAGGAAAAGAGAATGTGGTTCTGTGGGGACTGAGTCAAGGCTGTGCAACGTCTTTAACCGCACTGTTAACATGGGATAGCGCGCCTTTTGCGGCGGTAGTAGGAATGTGTGGATGGCTACCATTTGCGAATCTGCTAGAGGAAATAGCTGGAGGGAACGACTCCGAGTTTTCCAGTGACCCCTTCTCGGCAGGAGATGAAGATGACGACGATATCACGGGATCTCTTTCTTCGAGCAGCAGTTACGGAGCAGCTAAAAATGATCTCCCAACGCAAGCCATCATGTTCTTAAGGGACGAGATCGAGATAGGGGGAAAGGGAGGGATGGCGTTTCAGAAGATCCCCGTGTTCTTGGGGCATGGTACAGAGGACGAGAGGGTGACCATAGAGCTAGGAAGAGAGGCCAAGGCTTGCTTAGAGCTAGTTGGGGCTGATGTTCAGATGGTCGAGTATAGAGGCTGTGGCCATTGGTACTCGGAAGAGATGCTAAGTGACATTTTTGAGTTCCTTCGGGAGAAGCTCAGAACTAAAGAAATAGGAGTCTAGAAAGCTTGTATTCTTGTAAAGAATTAACTATCTTTCCTTTAGTAGTAGGGCGGCTGATCAATCTCAATCTATGCGCCTGAAAAGGTCGAAGCATTATCTGTAGTGTGATTAGCGGTCAGGCCTAGAAATGCTCCCACACTTTTGCCCCAGCCTCCAAGTGCAATAGTCCTAATCCTTGTGGCCTGAAATACCAACTTGGGTAACTACCAGATTCGATGCAGTAGCCATGTGGCATGCGATGTGCGGACGCTTGCATCAAAACAGAGCGTAGTTTAGAGACAGTCAAGGCCCAAAGTTTATTGTGTGTTACAATACTCTTGTGCCGTAAGCATACCTTAGGGTGAGTAAAGAGATCGAGCCCCGCAATATACCTCCGTAATGCGTCGTGGGAAGCAACCCAGGCTCATACATTATAACTGTTGAATAGGGGAAAATTGCTCAGTCAGAGACTGAGTGAACATAGGAGAAGCTATACGCACCCAAGGTACATATATGGGCACCCCCTTCGGCATGCCTGAACATAGTATCACGTGATTAGCACTCAATCATGAAATTGCCTGAACAGACCGACCTTACACCGTACGATCGTACCTAGTTCAAAAGCACTACATCAAGTGACACATCTTTGGTCTCACAATTACCAACTCAGTCCTGCGTTATCAGCCGTTGAAGGTACCTTAGATTGGTAGGTACAACAGTACTGTCGCCGGGGTCTACCCACAACGAGTGCTCCCGTGATTGGAAGATCGTGGGAGGGCAAGAATCCCCGGAGTTATTCAGCAAAAACCAGCAACTTTCCCCGGCACCAAGCCCACCAGGTAATATGAATGGTAATATTAATAGTAACTAACCTCCGCTAAAGTTGCCGTCGTTGCATATCCGCAAGCGGGATCAAATACCCGTCGTTACTAGCCCTCCAACAACCCCACGTTCCTTTTTCCCTACATGTTTCTCTCCCAATAATCCCTTCATTCTCACAACAATCCTCCGGCGATTTTCAACGTTTTGGTCAACTCTTAGACCTCGACGACTTGGTGAGGAAGGAGGGGCAATTCTGCCACTCTACTTGGTTCAATAAGATGGGTTTTGCAAGGCTTATCCCGTAGTCTCACCGAGCGGCGAGCCTATTCTTTTTAATATATAAGCTCTGTACTGTTCAGATAGGAAGCATCATTTCAAGCATATTCATATACCCCAAGACCATCTCGATTCTCCAATAGTTCTTTGCGCAGGTTTTCTCTTAATCATAATATTCATACATTTCCAATATAAAGTCCTCAGAACTTTGTCCTGTTTCTGCCGCCTCAAATCACTCTCAACATCTTGTGGACTAGTTTAAACTTTTCTCGATATGGCACCCTCAGCTATAGATCCTGCCCCACTTCATAGTGACCGAGATGGACAGGCTCTAGAGGATCTGTCGGACAACATCGATACCGTCAACCTTCTCAAGGCACAGCTAAAGAAGGAGAGACACATGCTCGAAAAGTCACAATTCGACGCCGACAAAGACAAGACCCAGTTCCGCCAATATGAAGATGCCTGTGATCGGGTGAAGGATTTCTACCGGGAGCAGCATGAGAAACAGACCGTGGCCTATAACCTAAAGGCTCGAAACGATTTCAAAAGCAAGACGCGAGCAGAGATGTCTATCTGGCAAGCTATAGAGAAGCTCAATACCCTCATCGATGAGTCGGATCCGGACACATCGCTCTCTCAGATTGAACACCTCCTCCAATCCGCCGAGGCTATTCGCAGGGATGGGAAGCCCCGGTGGATGCAGCTGACGGGTCTTATCCACGATCTTGGTAAGCTGCTCTTCTTCTACGGCGCAGAGGGACAGTGGGATGTTGTCGGCGATACCTTCCCTGTTGGATGTGCGTTCGACGAACGCATTATCTACCCTGATACCTTTAAGGCCAACCCCGACCACGACCATCCTATATACGGCACCAAGAACGGTATCTACACCCCAGGATGCGGACTAGACAACGTCATGCTCTCTTGGGGCCATGATGAGTATCTATACCATATTGTCAAGGACCAATCGACATTGCCTGCCGAAGCCCTAGCGATGATCAGATACCATTCGTTTTACCCCTGGCATTCTGCCGGTGCCTACATGGAGTTCATGAATGAGCACGATCAAAAGATGCTAGAGGCTGTGAGAGCTTTCAATCCTTACGACCTGTACAGCAAGAGTGATGATGTGCCGAGCGTGGAGACTTTGAAGGTATGAGAACCGCTCGATGGCTCTAGGAGGATTCCAACGCTGACATTAAAACATAGCCGTACTACCTTGAACTGATCGACGAGTTTTTCCCAAACAAGATTATCAGGTGGTAGAGGTCTGGAAGAAGAGGAATATAAGGGAGGGAGTGGACAGGAGTTATTGGTTTCGTCATGAACATTGAAATCCTTTTGATAATTTGGCTTGGGACATGAATAGCGTGGCTTGCGTATATCCGGGAATGCAACGAAGAGGATATCTCTCTAACTGCGGCTTCCATTTTTATGTGCTTGCAATCCTCGTCAATCCATTCCGGATCCAAGTTATGGTAAGCTCTCAGGGACGATTTTCTTCGGCAACCTGATGGAAGCAATGCAAATTCTCGTGCTGCTACCATGCCGCTGGGAGCTTCTACAGACTCTCAATGATTGTTCGGTTGGCCAACACTGACCCAATATCGATTATTCAGTGATTCGTCGAATGTCCGATATTCATCGAATAACCAATATTGGGTGAGTTTTTGCCAACCGAACGATTAGTGGAAAGCTGGTCTCGATCTTTAAAGACCTAGCATTGCTTGTCTAGGCAATGACCACAAAGCTGCGGTACAAGTCAAATTGAAAGCCAGGTGGCATTCCTTTCTTTCCCGGGTTTCTAGAGACGTCGATTAATGCTCAATACCTTGATTCAGTACAGAGTTTATCCATATCCCTTCATGTAGGGTCCCACGAGAGCTTAACCGACCAAACAAGTCTCTCTTCATCCCATCATGTTTCCCCCTCAGTCTCAGTCATCCTTTTCAGTACCGTAGTGCCCAACCCGTCAGATTAATCCATTCCTCTGACTCGGGTCTATTCGATCCCAGCAATTTCGAGAAGTCTATCCCCTTACCATCAGGCGCCTCCCAGCCCCAAGTATCACGCGTCCCCATAGCAAAAGTGAACTGCCCTTGATACGTCGTTGGAACCACGCCCGATGATTCACAAAGCTGCTTCAATGCCATATCGATCATAGCTCCGCGAGCCCCATAGGCAGCAAACTGAGCCCAGGAGATAGTCAGCTCTAACTTGAGCGTGAGGAGATTATTGAATGTGGCGACGTAGCCAGCAAGGCTCGATACGAATTCGAGATCGTCCTTCTGACCGACAGTGACCTTGAGAACTACGTGCTTGACGCCCGTGGCCTTGACTAATCTAGACTGGATAAAAGCAGGCGTCACCCTGGTCAATAGTTTGAAATCATGAGTACTCAAGCTGAGGAATTGCTCGTCGCTGTACAGCAGTTACAGAGGATTAGCATAGAACGGAGAGAGAGGGACCTTAGATCCGGGGTAATCAACTTACGTGATGCAAAGCTTCAAATTCTTGATCCGGGCAATAGCAGCGTCAGACAGCTTATTGAAGCTAAACCCATTATACTTATTGAACGTGAAAGTATGGGTAGCGGCGAACTCCTGCAGAGCCTCTTCGTAAAGCAACGGGGCTGGTCTCAGGGCCTTGATAACTCTCGGCGTCTCGTGCGGGAGGAGAGGATAGGAATAGTAGTGCTGGAGCATTTGCCTACGGATCTCGGGGGGCATGTCGCCGTATTCGCAGCTAGTTATTTCCTGAGCGAAGACACGGATGGAGATGGAATCGAGACCGGAGAATTCGAAGAGGAAAGACGTCTCCAACTCGAATTGCCTCTCCCGGCGCCCTGAGCGAGGAGGTGAGATCATGGTGATGGAATTGAGACCAGAGAGCTCGAAGAGCTGACGCGTCTCGGACTCGATCTCCCAGCGCTTGGGGAAAAGATTTGAGGACATCTTGAATGATTGAGTTCTTGGAAAGAAGATGCTGACTAGAGCAGAAGGGGGTCTTTGTCTTTGGATCCGCCCCTGACGGTTGTGGTTGTTGTTGTGGAAAAGGTTGGGAAAGTGGACGTGTTTGGGAAAATATATAGCAAAGGACGAGATAGTCTAGCCTTGTTTATGACATCGTGAAAGTGTGACTTAATTCGTATATTCGAAGTTCGAAAAGCCAATTAATATATATAGGGGAGGCGTTCGCTTAACAAAGGGGGGGCGGACGAAGCATCTTTGTGTGGTCAATCACCATGAAGGTGGTCATGCATCTTCCCTCCTAAACACCATAAACAACATAAATAAGTAGCAATTTTCCAATCTATGAGCTTTCCGTGTCAACAAGGACTTTGAGCACCAACTTCCCTTCATCATCTTTGACTCTCCCTGCCATTGCAAAGGCATCTGGTATCCTTTCGAACCCCTTAAACCTCTGTGTGACAAGCTTCGAGAGGTCTGGAAGTAGTGGATTGCCACTTGAGACAATCTTGATTGCATCATCGTATGTATTTGCGTATCTGAAAACCCCCACGAGGTCGACTTCCCTAAGTGCCGCTGCTGATATTGGTAGTGTCTGGATTGGACTCCCCATCCCGATCAACATAATGCGCCCTCCAGGTCTGGTGGACTATCCATACTCATATCAGATAAATGGTCACAGTCAGGGCCATTGAAACTTACGTATATTGAAGCTTGAAGGCAAGATTCAACTCCTGTGCATTCAAACACTGCATCCACTTCCCCAATATCAGACGCCTCCTTCACAAGCTCCGCAACTTCCTTCGCAAAGTTTAATTTGTCCTCGATTGCCTCAAATCTCTTCATAGGGACCACGATCTTCGCATCTGCAAACTTGTTCTGGACGGCAAATTCTACTCTGTCGGCTTGGATATCTGCTATGATGACTGTCTTGGCTCCTGAAACTTTGCACATGGCAGCGCAGAGAAGCCCTACTGCGCCAGCACCAAAAATGAGCACTGTGCTATTGGGCTTTAATGATGCTCGCCGTGAAGCATGAATTGCAACCCCAAGTGGTTCGAGGATAGCACCAAGCTCTTCAGATACATTTGGAGGTAGTCTGGGGATATCAGCACAGGCAATAATTCTCTGGCGATATTGCTCACTTATGACAGTATACCGCCGGGTGGTTTATTCTTTCTTGGAGCGTCCCCTGAAAGTGTGGGAAGGATTTTGCAGAGCTCCTAAATCTCAGAGACTTGCAGATGTTGTAACGTCCTGTCTTGCAGAGCTCGCATTCGAGGCAGGGCAGTCCCACCTCGAGAGCTACCCTATCCCCCACTTTGAGATTGGTGACTTCTGAGCCAACTTCAGTAACCACACCAGAAGATTCATGACCCAGAGTCAGAGGTTCCCGGACTATTATGTCTCCGTTTCGATAGTGATTGAAATAATGAAGATCGGATCCGCAGAGGCCAGTAGCTTGGACTGCGACCTGGACTTCCGAAGGCGCTGGTCTTCCCAGCTGGCGATGTTCCTAAAATAATCAGTCATCTATCACTCTCTGCCGGTCAATTTCTGGACTGACTATCTTTAACTCCTTCACTCCATGCAGGACTGAGGCCTTTACGACGCCATCAGTCACTGGATCTCCGTGCTCAACTGCCATTGTACAAGCACGACGATATTATGGTTAATCGGTGTAATTGAGGTACTGTAATTGAGGTACCGGGAGTAGAATAAGATCAAAGATTGCTGTTTGCAAGACGCAGCTTTTCTCAGCCTTTTAAGTACAAAGGCTCTGTGATTTATTTCTGTGCTCTGTCGGGTTTTGACGGCGTTGGAGGGGTCATGTGCGGGGTCGACCCCGCTCTATCGCCGACGCTTTCTCCAGACTTCATCGGGCCGCAAAACCATATAAACATAGGAGGGCGGGTTCTGAAGTGTCTTATACTATTCAACACATAATTTTAAAGATGGCAACTCCAGAATCAACAAAGATGTTTTCCTTGGAAGGACAGACAGCACTGGTAACCGGCGGAACCAGAGGCATCGGCCAAGCTGCTGCAATTGCGTTGGCAGAAGCGGGAGCAGATATAATACTGATACAGGTGTACTTCAACATCCAGCTACCCTACAATTCATTGCGGGGGGATGTGCTAACCTTGGCCTGAACAGCGTGACCATACCCAAACAGCCACTTTAAAAGCTATTGAGGCTGTTGGAAGAAAGGCTTTTATCTACACCGCAGATCTAGCATCACAAGAGCAAGTCGCTGCTCTGACCCCTACAATTTTAAAGGACGGGCACAAGATCAATATTCTGATCAATTGCGCTGGAATTCAACGTCGCCATCCCAGCGCCCAGTTTCCAGATAATGACTGGAACGAGGTGAGAGCCTCGATTTATATCTGGGGCACCAGATAACTGACAGTCGCAGGTTCTCCAAGTAAATCTCTCTACGGTCTTCACACTCTGCCGCGATGTGGGCGCACATATGCTCACACTCGAACCCTCTCCTTCCACCGGCCGCCGTGGAAGCGTCATCAACTTTGCCAGTCTGCTCTCCTTCCAGGGTGGATTCACCGTGCCCGCCTATGCTGCTTCCAAGGGCGCTGTGGCGCAGCTGACAAAGGCATTGGCAAACGAATGGACATCGAAGGGAATAACTGTGAATGCCATTGCTCCGGGATATATTGAGACGGACATGAATACTGCTCTCCTGGCAGACGAAGGGAGACTGAGGAGTATCAGTGAGCGGATCCCCGCTGGACGGTGGGGCGTCCCGGACGACTTCAAGGGTAGTGTGGTCTTTCTGGCGAGTAAGTCGAGTGCGTATGTTTCAGGACATGTGCTGGTTGTCGATGGTGGTTGGATGGGAAGGTGATTGAGGGTATGGATAGACCTTGAATAGACTTTGGATACAGGGCTCAGCTGTTGAAACATTGCCACTTTCTAAAGCCTTCGTTGAGCAATTAGCATCAGAACCCTTTGGTATATGTTTCAGTGGAATGATCTTGGTGAAGTGATTTCCCCAAAATCAAGGGATCTCCGACTGGGATGTCTTAGACGGACATCACCAGAATTGCGCCCAGCCATCCGAGGATCAGGAATCCAGTGCTGAAGTTGTCATCCTCTCGCCATTACTAACAAAAGCAACCTCCATCATTACGGAGTATACAACAGAGTACTCCGTCGGTAGCTCGGCAAAGGCAGTTTTTTCTTCCCCCGAACCAAGAGAGGTTACGGAATAGCCACAACACCAAAGACCGACCGACCCCTGAAATAGCGGAGTTTAGTGGGGGACGGAGTAGCACGCTGCTACCAGTGGCCGGGTTTCAGGGGCACGATCTGACATCTCATCACATATGTAACTAGGGTCCTACTATTACAGGTACAACGGTCAACTAGTATTAACGATGAAGTATCTCTATTTACATTTCTATTTACATTTACATCGACGACGTTGATAACAATTTGTAGCCGCATCAACCGGAAGCCACTGTCCGTCAGTATCGTGTAAAGCTTCATTGTTCTTAGATGTAGTATGAGTTAGTCCTGTGCAGTGGTCGGGCACTATCCAACAGCTGCATCTCGACGCGATTTTTTACTTTTATTTAATTTTATTTCTGCACTGGCTTGGTTGCCATGCACACGAAATCAACCCATCACGTTTCGTCCCTTTCACCCCCCATTCCCTTTCTCTGTAATGCTTCTCATACTCCTTCTTGTCTGATATCGAGAGAGAGACGTGAACCCCTACTTATCTGGATGTGAACGCGACGGTATCTTAACTTACCTGCCTGCCTTGCATCGAAGACTGGAAGCTTTCTAGAACTTCTAGGTGCCTATACCCTTGCTTTATTAATCTATTTCCAACACGCTTTTCCCGGCACGCACCCGGCACGGCCCTCCAGATCCGTGGATCACGAATATCTACCTGCCTTACCTACCTCAAAACTACCCCCGTCCTACACTTCGACAACACCCCCCATACAATAATAACACATCTCGAAGCTATCGTGGACCAGAGTCGATGGTCCTCTCGAGAAGCTTTCGGTGGCTTTCAGATCTGCGTTGTCACAAAGGACGGGCAATCACGGCAACCTCGGACGCAGGATCTTTAATTTGAGATCTCGAGAACACGACGTACAGTGAACATGGCGACTGCACAGGATATCCCCGAACGACCTGCTCTCCGTCGAGAGTCCCCATCTCCATCCGCCTCGCCGACTCCAGCAATAGGGGCATGTCCAGGGCTCTCGCGTTGTGTCTCAACGGCTTCTACGGGGTCTCTCTTTTCTGGCAGCTCCAGTACAATGGGACGAGAATCCCTGGCCGGCTCAGTTATAAGTGTGGGGTCCCGATCATCGTCTGCGAGCTACTCATCTCGATATTCAACGGGAGGCCATGAGAAATCGAAGAGGCGTGGATACGTTCGACCCCAAGGGACGGATTTCGCGGCATCGGCCAAGTCGAGAGAAAGTGTCCTAAGCCTAGGCAGCATAGTCCATCTCCAATACTACTTCGCGCGGACAGGACTCTTGGACGGGAAAGGAGGACGATTGGCCAAGAAGAAGGAAACCCACCCGCCGCTGGACCTGTCGGCTTTGGATACATCATTCCTCACACCAAACGGGGTTGGTTCAGACGTGGACTCGTCGTATGCATCGATGGGCAGCAGCCCGGAGCTCGTCGCACAAGGACTGGATGGGATGATGGTGGAGAGCCCTACACAAGAGGATGAGGACGAGGACGACTATTTCAGCGGTGAAGAAGGCGACGAACCACACATGCTTCCTCCGACTGTAAGCACATATATCCACCGCGAGAAGATTATCCCCCCGCCACCGAGCCTCGAAGAACTCAAAGACGATCTACAAAAGGCCCTAGTAGAAGCATCCAAAGTTCTCGAAGATGCCAAGCAAAACCAAAACCCCCCGCTCACCTCTCCGCCCACCTCACCACCTCGTATAATAACATCTGACGCACCAACGACACCCGGCTCACCAAATGCCTCATCACCCACTACTGAACGCGGATGGTATGAATTGCAGGGAATGCATATTCTAGATATCATGACTTTGGCCATCCGTGCAGCGAAAATTTATTATACATCCCACGATCAACCAGCACGTCTTTCAACTATCAAGTCTGAACGACAAATCCGATCGGAATTACTTTCCGTCATGGATGTCCTGAAACGAATGGCCACAAGGAATTTTGCCTCCGGAATGAAATTAGAAGAACGAGAGATTATGGAAAGCTGGATAGAAAGCGTGCATGAAATGTTAAAGCTGGAAGAGGAGATGGAAGAGGCAGAGAGACAACGAAGGGCCAGCTGGACCTGGCTGCATGATTCCTGGAACGGCGGAGACATCGAGAGGGAATACGCCTTCATAAAATCTATGGATCCCGACCCCGACACGATCCCAGAATTCAAATCCGTAGATGATTTTGAGGATGAGAATTTACCAACAGAGTTTCTCAAAGAGATGAGAACCGGCATGAGATTGATCAAGTTACATAACGCCGTGGTAAGGAAAAGCAAGAGACCGTTTGGGGCCATTGATAGGTGGCATACCAATTTCGACAAACCATATCGATGCGCGGAAAACTTGAGGTATTGGATCAAAGCTGCGGAGTTGAGATGGGAGGTTATCCTGGATGTAGATGTTATGGGGGTAGTCCATGGAACGGACAGGGCTGCCTGGAAGGGGTTCGAGGAAGCAATCTGGAAGTGGTGTGGTAAGGTCCGGGCAGAGATTTCTTCAGAACTGAAGGTTTAAGTCGAGAGATGCGCGATGATTCCATGATGGTTATGAAGCCAACACTCATATCTAATAAGAGAGAGGTTCTAGGGACCCCCAAGCCTTCTTAATTGTACATAGTATAGGGGTTGGAGGGTCTACTTTTGCTTCGATCGCGCTATACCCAGTCTCAGTTGATTTACAGACATTCTGATCAAAGAGCAGATTCATACAAAACGTTTGCCGCGGATTTTCTGGTGTCTGCGACTACAACTAATAACAATCAGAAATAAAACCTTTCCCACAAAGAATGTAAGTGATGGCTTGCTCTGTTTTCTTTGTGGATTTCTCTTTGTGATCTATTGTGTGGCTTCACACCGTTTTGCGGGGGCGGTCCCAAGCGAGGAAATATCACGAACCATGGTTTGCTTCAATGACATAACGTCACGCCGAGATCATATATCCCAAGGTACTATCCAACTCACCTGCCTTCCTAGATACTAAGCTTATTTCCTCGCCAAAAGCCCCAAGCTAATCGTCACCGCAAGTCCATCTTCCCGTCCGTCGTTCGAGAATGATGTCTATCAGCAAGCAGGTCTTAACATCAATTATCCCATTAAACGACCTCTAGCTCGCAGTTTCTTCCCATGTGTGGGCTCTTACTGCTGCTGCTTAGCCAGGAGAATCTACAATTCTTTCACTCTTGCGAAATCCGCGGTCCTTTCCCCACAAACCCACGAACAAACTAGGCACAGCAGCCACAATGCCAATCCAAGCACATATCTTACCTCCTCCATCAGCATCTCCAACTTGCCAAGAAATGCCTGTCACCCGTCCACTCGTACAAGGATGCCGATGCTGCCACCTCGAACTAGGAGTGCCCCGCGCCGCTGATATTAGGCCCTTGGTCGAAGGCTACGCCGGAGTCATCTTCGCCCGCGCACTCGTGCTGGCATGTGTCCTGTACGTGGTATGGCGAATCGTGCAGGTCTGGGAGGAGAGACGGCGAGAGAGACGGCGACAGGAGGAGAACCAGATCTGGATGCGCAAGGAGCGGGCGCGGCGGGGGGCAGAACCGGTGGGGATCCTGCGGGCGCGGGAGAAGGAAAGGGGAGGAGAAGGGATGTGTGTAGAGGGAGAGGCACACACGAAGAGAGTGCGGTTTGTGGAGGCGGCGGGTGCGAGCATGGAGGATTCGGGCCTCGAGAGCAGCAGCTCTGTGGAGGTCGATCTGGGGGACGGCAAGAAGGTGAACGAGGATCGGTTTTCGGACGAGGCGCTCGGAGAGCTTCTCTGAGTACAGAACGTGTTCGGAATCAATGCAAACAAGCTTTCTTTGTTGTTAAGAAAAGAAAGCGTAAACCCCGACGTTGTGCTCTGAAGAGGGAGAGATCAAAATGTCCAACACCTTTGGGCCAAGTCGGTAAGTTTCTAGGTACATGCAATAATGCAAACAGGATTCAAAGAGAGAGCTCACTTGAGTGATAAGTAAATATGTACATGAATACAGGAAGGCAAAAGTCGGTGTCGAGGGGAATCTTCGAATTTGGAAGAGCGTGGCTTCTTTGGTCGATAAAGTTTCGAGCAATATCACCGCGGTTCCCTTCTCCTCCAGCCCATCCTGACTTTCTTCCATGACCACTCCGCGATTCTACTGAAAGTACAGACATCCTTCTATTTATTATTCCATCTGCGATCAACCTAGTAGCCAAGTACATCTCAAGATCTGGAACCACAGCCTTGTTACCACGTCTAAAGAACAGATCTGGATGCTTATTTACCTTGCTTCTGTCATTAACGATTGAAAAACACAGATACTTGGTCGATATTTACCTCAGTTATCTCTGGAGCAGCAGCCTTTCGATCTTCCGACATACATGCTCCAGCCTACTAGCACTTCAAGACTTCAAGTGGCTTCTGCCCTTACACTTCAACTACGGTATCAACAGTAATACGTAAGCTTCTCCTCGTGCTGTCTGGCTAGAAAGATAGAGGTTGCTGACTAGTCCTTAATGTCTAGGTACCTCCTCTCCTGGACGCACAGCTTTTAGTCAAGATGAGTGTCAAGAATGAGTTTATCGATCTTACCCTGGACGACGACGATACTTCCACCAGCGACTACAGTCCTTCCGTCAGAGCTGAGGAGATGGCTACCACTTGGAACAACAGCAGGCTCGACAAGGGTAAAGAGAAGGTCATCGAGTTCAAGGGGAAGGAATTTGAAAAGCCCCAGAAGCAGCAGTCTGCTGACAGCAAACCAAAGAAATTCATCAAGGCCACAAAGTCATATCTCCTGAATGGCTTCATGGCCGACAATCTAGACGACACCACCGCATACTCGTGGGATACCACAACTTATACGGAGCAGGCAGCGAAAGAGCCCAACTTTATTGGGAATGCTTTCTACTATAACTTGGGCAAGACAAGTGTGAGGGGCCACTCCTTTTATGAGCCAATAAGGCCCGAGACTGACATTCCAATAGCTCTATCCTGACCTTGGAGGCGAATATGTCATCTTGTACACTCGTCCAGTGGGTACAAGATTCGACCAACAGGCACAATCCACTACCTTCCCCCCATGCATGGGAACCAGGATCATCATCGCCACCGAGGTACCTAAAGGAAATAGCGACATGGTCAAAAATATCGAACGAATCTTAAGAGCGGGTTACTGGGCAGCGGGCGACTTGTCATTTAATGGACTTCATGTCGCAATGAGATGTGAAAAGGTATCCAACAGCCCTCATAACTTCAATCGCCACAAAGCCTCTGTCAAGACGCATCCAACAGATACAACATCCACAAACGCCGACGTGGGCGCATTGGACCATATGCTCGAGTATGGTCTCAGAGACACAGGCTCGACTATCTCTTTCGGGATCAAGGTGACGAAGGGATTGTGGAACGAAGAGCAATTCAAGACCGACTTCTTTGGATTCCATTTCCTTCAGCTAGAGCTTGCTTGTTTCAACGCCCGGACAAAAAAGCCCGATCGACAGCTGATCGTAGCAGTGAAAATTCCAAAGGCTTCGGACGGGGATGTCTCGTCCATGTTTATCTTGAAACAGAGGCTTCTCAGTGTGCGAGATGTCAGCATCCTCGAGTCGAAGGAGAGGGTTCGAGAATTAGCACACTGGCATACGTATGCGGTCACTGAGAAATACCAGGCAAGGAAGACACCATCAGGGTGGACCCCCGATGCTACAACCGATATGGGTCTAGACGGGGGATCTTTCGATGCCTCGGAGCTCGAATATCACCTTTTCCACTGTCGCGACCCGATTCGGGAGCTCAGCAACCTCATTGTTTGGCTGGGAAACTTCACAATCGGCCCGTCGACTTCGAAGCAAGACTCAGCACTATGTGAAGCCAGAGAGTATATGGAGAACCGTCTTCAAGGGATGAGATTCGAGCTAAGGCTTCGAGAGGAAGCGGGCGGTCTTGGAGGGCCCTGGCCGGTCCCGTATAGTTCGCACGCCGTACCAACGCAGGGCAAGCAGGGTAGTTGGAAGATGGAGAACATGGAAAAGAGCGAGAAGCCAATGCCGCTCGGAGACAAGAAAACCCAGAGCCGTGGTGGCGGCGTATCTCTGTCTATCCCAAGAACCGAATGGGAATACGACGACGCAATGGAGCTTTAGCCACAGTACTGGGAGGTGAAATTGCGAGCGATATGCGGAATCTGTGACCACGATAAACACATGTATGAGAATCACCACAGGGGGTAGCAATCACATGGTCTATTTTTTCCGAGAGGCAAGAGAAGCGCTTTAGAAACAGATTCGAAATGCGGGAAGATCGGGTTTGGGACTTTTGAGTGGCAAAACAAGTAGCTGGCTCTTTCTTGCACGACTTTAAGGCCTCGGAGCAGTTTGCATACAAAGAGCTCACACGGTAGCATACCTAGGAATAAGCAAAATTGAAATAAAATGTCCCACAGCTAGCAGAAGATGAGTCTAAGATATCAAAACTTGGAGGAGATCTTTGATTTTCGGGGAGTCTGTCCTTGTAGCTAAGTATCGATTTCTCGCTTAACCCCTGAATTCGAATACTGTATTAGGAGATATACTCACGTGACTAAACCTGATGATGATGATGAATAAACTCTTCCTAACATAACATGTTTCTCTCTTTCTATTCATGAGCTACTTACTTAACTGTAGAGTACCTTACACCAACCAAGCAGATATGAAAAAAGGGATAAAACAAACACACAAACAGACAAACAAACCAAGACTTCATGAAGTGGTATCAATATCTTTCTCTAAAGACAAGAAAAAAAAGAAAAAAAGAAAGCCCATGAGCGCCCCCCCCCCCCGACTACGCCAGTCTCCGTGCGCTATGCCCAGTATGTAGTAAACTCCAAAAAACGTCAAGACGAACGGACATGATATGCTTATGCTCTATCTATCTCTTTAATCAAGAAGAAGAGAGTAGTAGTAGATAAGATCTACGCCAAAAAAGGGGGGGCCTTCTTTTTCTGCCACGAGACAAGAAATCAAGTTGCTGTTACGTCGGCATCATTCCGATCCCTGAGTTTCCACCTCTTCCTCCGGAAGTGCTCGGGTTCGCAAATCTCTTGAAGATCGATTCGGACTTGCTGGTGCTGGCGCTCGCTTTGCTGGTACCGGATCTCTTGGAAGCGCCGGAGGATCGTCTCTTCGCTACACCAGAGCTGCTTTGACCCGAGTTGGACCCGTAGCTCCTCCTTGCCCCGCCTTTTTTGCTTCGGCCCCGCCCTCGGAACGGGAAGGCATTCCCTCTGCTGTAACTCTTTTTCGGCGCTGCGGAGTTGGCCCGGGATTCTGCTCGCATTGGCAACGGACGACCTACCCTCGCTGCGTGATCATTGAAGGCTGGGGCCTGGGGGGTTTGAAAGTACTTGGATCCCTGCTCTGTTTGTCGTAGGGCCTCCTCATCCGACTCACCAAGCCCGTATTCGTCTTCATCGTCACTGACGAGGTCGATCACGTTCTGATGATTCTTGTCGATATCTCGGTCTTCGTAGCCACTCATTGCCTCATCGTAGTGACTGGAATATCTTTCTATCAGTGGAATGAATTTCTTACCCCACTTAGCAACGGCATCGGGATTTATGCCAGGTATCCGCCGCATGTCTTCGAGAGTCACAGTCCAGCTGATTGCCATTTCTCGGAGATTGGCCTCCGTGAAGAAGGGCTTCGCTAGGTTTTTGTCGTTTTTAATCTTGTCCACCTCTCTCTTCGCTTCCTCGACAAACTGGTAGACGAAAACACGATGCATTTCGGGGAGAGCTGCCATTCGCTCATCTGCCGTGATAGGCGGGCCCAACCCGTCGCCAGGAGTTCTTCGCTGCCTCCTCCTGTCTGGAGGGGGCTCGAAATATTCATCGTCATCGTCACAATCCGAAGACACAACAAAACCGTCTCGAGCGTAGCCATTATCGTGCATTTCTTTGTCTGGGTCTCTTCGATTCGTACGCACGCGTCTTTGTGGAACATCCGTTGGTGAGGTAAATAGTGAGGACTGAAATGCCGCCCCAGCACGCGATGTCGAACTACCAGCTCGAGAAGTGGAGGGGTTAGCGGTAGGTTTCGATTGAATTTGCCTCGAAGCTGTAGCAGGTGAGCCTGACACCTTCACTTGTAATTTGAGTTTACGACGTCCCGTCCTGAAATCATCGCAGTTCGGTCCAAGCTATGAAAGTCAGCATGTCTCTTAAGAAAGGGGTATTGATGTCTCACTTCCAGGTATTGAGTGACAAAGTTAGCCCTATTGACGACATTAAGTTCTGCCAAGGCATTTTCCATGAGAAGTCGGTAGAACAGACGCTCTACTTCACCTCGGGGCAAGTGCTTCGCAGCTCCGAACTCCTCAAGGTCATCGTGACCAAGGTTTTTGATCTTGGTTGAATTTGCGCCGCGCAAAATATCTACGCAGTAGAGCAGGGTAACGCGACTCTCCATGAGTCTTTCGACCAGGTCCAATGCAGCTTGAGCCACGCTGGTGAAATCCATGGTCTTAAAGACGGCGTCAGATTTGCAGTTATCGCAGGTGCCGTTACATTCCTCCTTCGAAAAGGATTCCCCGAAGTAGTGCAGGACTTGGACTCGTCGGCAGTCACTCCGATTCTCACAATATTGAATCATGTTTTGGAGCATCTTTCGCTGCCTCTCCTTTTGCTGTTCAGTACCCTCACTCTCATAAATAAAATCCCTGAGAACCTTTGTGTCTTGGTACCCATAGTAGAGGTAGCACCCAGACATCTTCCCATCACGACCAGCACGCCCCGTTTCCTGATAGTACCCTTCCAGGCTCTTGGGGATTGTATGGTGTATAACAAATCGGACATCGGGCTTGTCAATACCCATACCAAATGCGATGGTTGCAACGACGACTTTGATTTGCCCATTTTGCCATTGCCGTTGAACTCTTGCTTTTTCATCTGCCTTCATGCTTGCATGAAAGTGGTGAGCGCTTATGCCATACTGGTCTTGCAACTTCTCAGCCATCTGCTCGCAGTTTTTACGAGATAGCGTGTAAACGATGCCCGTCTGATTGTGGTATTTGGTATGGATCAACTCGGAAATG
This sequence comes from Amorphotheca resinae ATCC 22711, assembly GCF_003019875.1. NCBI lineage: Eukaryota > Fungi > Ascomycota > Leotiomycetes > Helotiales > Amorphothecaceae > Amorphotheca > Amorphotheca resinae. The sequence continues at coordinate 2,618,621 of NW_020194471.1, forward strand.
TCGTCTAGGAGTTCTTTAGCCTTCCCTTTCCCCTTTTTTGACCGCACCTCATAATATAAGTTTGGCCTATTGAAGCTTTGTGCGTATACAGTTGCGCGCTCCATGCCGAGATTGTGCATGACGTCGACTTTCACATTTTCTGTCGCTGTGGCAGTCAATGCCATGTAAGGCACGTTTGGGAATAGCTTCCTCACTCCACCAAGAGCTACATAGTCAGGCCTAAAGTCATGACCCCATTGACTTACGCAATGCGCCTCATCGATGACAATGCGAGCAAGTTTCTTGTTTTTGTGAAGTCTGGTGAGCAGAGTTTGAATGGCTCCACTTTTGTTGATCATCTCGGGCGTGATATAAAGTAGCTCTATGAACTGTTCGGGGTCAGACTCGCGCAGGTGACTCATGATTTCTCTTTTCTGATCAGGCGGGATCTCGCTATTTAAGGTAGCTGCTCGGATGTTGAGTTTTCGGAGATGGTCGACCTGATCACTCATGAGACTTAGCAACGGCGATATAACGACCGTCAGCCCTTTTGTCCTTCCTGATTGAATGACGGCGGGTAGCTGATAACAGAGAGACTTTCCACCGCCGGTTGGCATCAGAACAAAGGCATCCTTCCCGTCTAGCGTGGCGTTGATGGCATCAAGCTGATGGTGGCGAAACCCGGTAAGTTTAAACCGTTCCCTAAGAGCCCTTTTGACATCTCTATACCAAGGAAGCTTTCGTATAGCCGCGTTCTCTTGCTCAACATGGGAATACATGTTTTTGCCGTCGGTTGGATGAGTACGTTTTGGGGGATTGGGCATGTTTCCGGACGCCTCAGACAAGGCGTTTCGAGGAAGTGTATCCGGCAGGGAGTGTCGCTGCTCAACTTCTTGAGCAAATTCAAGCATATCGTCGTCATCATCGCATTCTCCGTAATCATCAACATCTTCTTGTACCTCATTCCTCGCCCTAGTAGCCTCCAGTATTTCTTGCTCGTCTTGAAGCCATCCATCAATGTCATCGGTGCCATCAAAACCAAAATCCATAGGAGTTGGGTCACGGTAAAAGTTGGGCTGTCTCAGACCAGTTTGAGGCCTGGGCCAATCGTCCTGTTCTCTTGCGGGATTATATTCCTCCACGACAGGCTCTGGAGGAGCAGCGCGCCCCGTACGACAAGGCGATGCTGGGTTTCCAAAACGTTCACGGGAAACTGCCGGTTCGGATTGTAGTGTAGGTTGTCCTTGAGTTCGCTTGCTCGAAATGCTCACTGGATTTTGTTCCAATGATGGGATCTGTGTCTGGTAGATGATCTGAGTATTGGCAACAACGCTCGATCCTTGAGGTGCGGAACCCAGGAAATCACGATTCGTTGAAGCTGGTGCAGGAGTAACGGTTTTGTCGTCATCCGACCCCGTGCCGAATCCATCCTCGATAGCCCCAGACGCATGTAAAAGCCGGACCGTCTCTCTTTCTATTTCCCGGATCTCCTGAGTGAGTAAAGACGCTCGTTCCTCCTGCACGCTAGTATCGACTCCATTATCCAGAAGTTCCAGCACTTTGCGAGCAATAACCCGTTTTTCCGCAATCGTATCTCTATATCGCTCTCCAAGGTTCTCTAGAGCAACATAGGCTTTCTCCATCTTCACTAAGGCTTGACGCTGAGCCTTCAGTTCCGGCGGCGCTACTTGTTTTTCGTCTATATAGGACATGGACTCGATAGCGTTTCTATCCAGCAAATTCTTCACGCGCAGGTGGTAAGATGCAATAGACAAAGCTTGGGTCAAAAATAGGTTCGCCAGCTTTCTCTCGTCGTCAGTGAGCGTGGAGGAAGGGGTCTGCTGGCTAGAATTCTGCTGCGATTTAGCAGCATGAGACACCTTCGTGGGCGAATCTCTTTGGAATGGCGAAGGAACGCTGTCTTGTCTAATGGCAATATTTCGAGAAATCGGTCTCAAAGGACTTGAAATTCTTGGCCTTGTGTCCTTGCTATCTCTCACCTTGTGGCTGCTAGGCTCAAAAAGTGGAATGTCTTTCCGCCTAGGGCTGCTTCTGGAAGTATCAATGACCTTGGGACTGTCCTTGACAGATGTTCGAGGTGAAAATTTCGATTGTCTTTCCATAGAAATAGGTTCATCATCCTCATCCTCATCATCAGAATCCCGAATTATACGATCTTGTGGTACCTTCTGGCGTTTCTTTGGTGTTCCAACGGCCCTAGTAGGTGAAGATTTTGCGGATTCCCGTGCAGGAGATGCTGTGACCTGAATCATCGATATTGGCCGTGGTGTGGTAGCACGGCCAGAGTTTGATTGAGACCCAATCCTTGATAACGTAGGAGAACGAGCGATCCTCGACACGGTGGGAGCTTCGTCGACGGAGGGAAGGCGACTCACACTCTTCTTGGTCTGGGTTCCCACTCTGCTGATCGTCTCAGTTATACTATATTCCTCCGCAAAAACGTCTTTCAGTGTCGTTTCCACAGTCGGTAAGACTGACCCCACACTAGATTTGCCGGATTTTGGTCGGTTCGATTGCGGGTGGATAGTAATCATATCGTCTATATCCATGAAATCCTCTGAGTCTGCTCGCTGATCTCTCCTCGGTTTTTCCGTTCGCCGATTTTTGCTGGCACTATTTTTCACAGATCCCGTAGATATTTCATCGCTCTTACGCTTCTTTCCAGCCTTTGAACGAGGCTGAGAAGATTCGACAGGCTCCGGCCGCCATGCTGCTTCCTCAGTCCATATAACCTGGGATAACCCAAACATTTCTGCACTGCTTGGACTAGATGAAGCTTGTTCTGCATGAACATCATTATCCCCAGTAAGATCCACCGATTCGACATTGTCGAGTCTGAGCTTTGACGTCGGACGGGGTGTCTGTTTGGGCGTCTGTGGGGTTTGCACGGGTCTTGCGATATTCGATGGCAGTCGCTCGACGGGCCTTGAAGATGGCGTGCCTGCACAAAATCAGTCAGTGGTATATGAAGCAGCTTTACTGCCTTGGACTCACCATTGCTTGCTCTCAAAAATGTAGCATAGCCTTGCGTCAAACTCGAGGATCCGGTGGTAGATGCTGGCGTAGCAAGTTGATTTTGAATTACGAGACCTGGTCGCGTCGACCTTGATGTAGACGAGAGCCTGCCCATTGATTCTTCCACCACGCTCTTTGTCTGGTCCCGTACGCGCGGATTTTGGCTATCTGTGGAGGGGAGCGCAGGGCGTTGGAAACCTTGGCCGACATTGACTGATTGGGTGACTGGGGGGTTGACTGAAGTCCTCGAGATCGGCTGATTTGTATCCTCCTCCGCAAGCCCTGCATAGGAAACTTCTGCCGCAACCGCTGAGTGATTTGAGGCTATCGCGGGAACGCCCACGGGCGGAGTGTTTTCGTTAGACAACAACCACGAGATATGACTGGCAAGATTGTGTCGAGTCATGGGGCTCTGCTACCGCAAACCTTTCTGAATGAGCCCATCTGCATGATATTCTGACCCTCACATCTGCACAGGAATTGGTCTCGCGGTTTTGGTGTTGATATGCTGTCTGTCGGGCGATGTGCGGTGATAGCAGGTACCTTCCCTAGCGCGCTTTTACAATCGCGTCGAGTCCCACCATCACATGACCGTGTTCGTTGGGATCCACAGGCTCAGGGACTATAGTCACTATACTCTCCGGATCTACTTTTCATTGATTCAGTTAAACTTAATCTATTGGGTTATTTCATATCTGCTATAGATAACTCAATCTTGTCGTTGCCGTTGATCAGGATTCCCCGCATCAAACGTCTAGAACGTGACGGTCTACAGCCTCACCCCAATACCACACGATCGACCAGTATCCAAAAACAGATATCTACATCAACAGCTTCCTGTGGGGAACAGAGACTAGCTGAGAGCACAATTCTGCCAGGAGAGCATCACAGATTTCATTAGACCAGCCCGCAAGCTTGGATCCTCTTCATAAGGAGTCGCCGTTGCAAGGTAGCATGACATGGTAGACAATGAAAGAAAACCGTAGTTTGATCATTACATGTAGGCGGTTCAACATTCTTCCGAAATTATTTCCATCCTCGCTCTCAAGCTGATTTACTAACGTTCCCAGACTGTGAACTAAGAGAACAGAACTAGGGTATCGAGAAATAGATGATGACTGCAACCCGCCAGACGCCGCCATGATTTCTTTCCTTAGGTATATCAAAGATGGTCGCTTGCGTATCCAGATACGTCTTTCCCTTACAGGGCGAATGCGAGAACCAATCCTCCGATCATTGCCAGTCCACCGGATGCCATGTTTGCGGCAGCACCGCTGGTTAACTTGGGAGTAGGGGTTGAAATGCTTGCAGGCGTAGTCGGGCTTGACTCGGACGGAGTCGTCACGGGGCTGGCGGCGGTAACGGGGGTGGCGGTTACCAAGGGAGTTGTCAGAGTTGTCAGAGTGATGTTTGCGACTGGAGTGGTAGTGGTCACGTTGGCGGACGAAGTGAAAACTGCCTTGACGGCTGAAGAGGTCTGCGTCGCGTTGTGGGTGGTGGTTACAACGGAAGAAGTGGTGGTGTTCGGGGGAGGGGTATAAGCAGGTCCAGGCGCCAAACGCACTGTTGTGGTTATGCCGCCGGCAGCAGGTGTGGGTGATGGGGTGCTGCCTCCAGAGATATGGAAGCCGTTCGACAATTGATAGGTTGAGGGGTCCGAGTCAGAAGTGATGTTGAAGCCATACGCTGCAAATTGGCCGCTAGGCACGGGCGACCATGTGAACTTTCCAAGAGAATTGTCGACACCAGCTATGAGGTGGTTAGCAGCGATCATCTGGCGCAGTCTCGCGCGCAGGAGGGGGATCACGAACAAGCAATGACTGGGCCTTTGACGAGTGCGTTGGACGCTGGTCCTTGGATCAGAGTAATGGTGATGGTACCCGGAACAGAGTTGGGGTCCCAGATAATGTCGAAAGAAGAGCCCGCAGGGATGACCTGACCCTGAGTTGGGGAAGACATAACATCGAAGTGAGGTGTTTGGGCCACAACAGACGAAGCAAGCGCCAGAACGGCGGCGCAGAAGGAGGAACGCATGTTTGAAAGAGTGTGAGGTGTACGAATACACAATATGGTGGAAAGGGCTGAAAGAATGAGCGTAGCAAAGACTCAAGATCAAGATGCGAAAAAAAAAGAGCGACTGAGCAAAGGGAGCAATACTCTGGAATAGAATCAAGAATAACAATGAAACTGTAAGGGAGGAGACATGTTTCTTGTATCGTGAGATGGGGCGCTACACCCCCCCAATTTTAGATTAAAACGAAATGAGGTTGCATGGGGGGACGGGTTGACCGACCCCAAATTACAGTAAAACCAGGGGGGCGCTACGCCGCTTAAGTCTTACCAGCCTTGGTAATCGTAGCGTCATGCTGAATACGAGCGTATCGTGAGGGAAACGTGTGTGGTGGCGCAGAATCGCAATATTGAGTGTATATTGTGCTGTCAAAGTTATAAAGTAGTTACCCCGTTCAATGCCCGGCGTTGTTCCTTCATCTCGTCGGTCGCGGTCGCCAGTTCCCGCAACGAACATGAAGCGTTCCGATTGGTTTGATATCACGTGATTGAACCGGCTATATCACGTGCGTCTGTCAGCTAAGGGACGGCGCGCAGGCTGCAGCGGACATTTACCTTACCTTATGTACCTAGGTAGGCTGATGTATATATATGCGTCTGTGCCCAGTTGAACCCTCCACGGTCCACCCCACCTACCCCTCCTACCCCACCCCAGAAAAAGAAATATAATTATCCAGTTCATTATCAGATCCTGAGTACAGTAGTGAATATACATCACTCCTTTTACCCTTGCGTCTGGGGTTCACGTCGTGTGCTTCTGGGCTGTTTTGAGAGCTGTTATCAAGTATCAAGGTACTACCTAGGTAGGTAGGAGCTGGTCGAAGCAAGCAAGTCATAATCGGTCTATTCTGGTATCTCAAACACGCTATACAACAAACATACAAAAATCAAGTGGTGCATTGACCGTCCTCACAGATAAAATGGCAGATCTAGCGACCCCCAATTTGGCCCTTGGGTATGGGTCTGATCCAACACAGAGCAATGTTGACACCTATGGTAATGACGCCAATTATCCAAAACGCCTTGCCATAGTCCGCTCCCAGATACCTGAAAATGATGGCGAATATAATGCCACCCAGGTTTCCAACCGAGCCTGTGATACCGGAGATGATGCCATTGGCGAACGGGTGGATATGAGGCACGAGCGAGAAGTTGGCCCCGTTACCCGCCTCGAGGAAGAAGGCCATACCGGCCACCAGACCGAACATGGTCGACTCCTTCTTGCTATCCACGACGCCAATCGCGATTTGGAAGGCTCCGCAGATGACGGCTAAGATGTGGAGCCAGATCTTCTTGCTCCAGACAGTGCCGCTCTTGCGGTAGGCGTAATCGGAGAGGATACCGCCAAGAGGACGGAAAACAACGTTCAGGAGACCAAACATGGCGGCCCAGCGTCCAGAGCCCGTTTGGCCGAGCTTGGGAAAGTTCTTGAGGTAATAAGCACCGAGGACGGAGTTGATGGAGAGTTCGGCGCCGAAGGAACAGAAATAGCAGAAAGCAATGACGAATGTTTGCGGAGAAAAGGTGACGGCCATTGCTTCTTTCAAGGTTGGTTTCACGATGACTTCTCCCTGGGCCGTAGCAAGCATCTCTTGCTCGGTCATGGGAGCCTCGCGGGTGAATGAGCCGTGTCTGGCTCTTGCCATATCGGCTTCCTCCTCAGGGCTCTTCTCTGGGTGCTTCTCGTCTCGGCGTTTCTCATCCTCGCTAGTGGTGGATACGTCTCCAGTCTCATGGTCACCGACAGCAGCGGGAATATCGAGACTTGTGGGATTAATACCGTGTGTGTGAAGGTTCTCTTGGACAGCAAGGTGACGCTCCGACCATTTTCCAGTAGGACAATCGGGGCAGAGGATCAACATCAGGATAGCAACGAAGGTGATGATGATAAAGGGTATAACGAAGGCGACTCTCCATGCAACGTGAGGTGTTAAGTGTTGCTTTTGGACAAGGCTATCGTATAACGCTGGCATAACGAAGAACTTGGAAAGATGTTAGCAAATCTATTCCCTATCGAGATCCTCGAAGGACTCACGGTGATTCCACCGCCGGAGTTCCCCCATCCTCCCGTCAAAGCGTTTCCCGTTCCGACGATGTTCTTGTCGAAGAAGCCAGTGGACCAAACCTGGCAAGGAACGAAAGCTCCACCAAGGATGCCAATAAAGAATCGAATCGCGTATAGGCCGGCAGCATTGTGAATTGTACCTGCGAGTGCGGTCGGGATAGCGCCAATCAACAAGCATGCGGCGAATGTTACTCGGGGTCCGAAACGATCGCATGATGATCCAGCGACAATACGGACAAGGAGACTGCAGGGACCAGGTCAGTTACGTTGTTGGGTGGCATGGCAGCGGAACTGTCGTTACTAACGTGGCAGTAAGAGCAATGATATTGGAATTGGCGATCTCAGCTTGGCTCAAGTTGAGATCTTTCTTGATAGTAATAGTTAACTAGAATATGTTAGACGTCGCAAGCAGGGTACGGGGTAGGCGTTTGGTCTCGTACCAATGGTGGGAACGCATACCTACCAGTTATTAGCGCCATGTCTAATTTTGTGCGGACGGTGTCTCTTCACTCACCACGACAGGAAGGCCATCATGAATCCAAGCCAAGAAAACGTGAAGACACGTCCATATTTGTTGATAGGGTTGAGAATGGGAATCGAACGAGCTTTCCCATTAACCGGGTTTACCTCTGGGGCCTGCCAGAGAGTAGCAAACTTGAAAGCCATGGTTGGTGATTATGGCCTGGCTTCTTCCGATAGCTCGATGAGGAATTCCAATTCGATATATAATATCAATTCGATATATAATATTATATCGAAGACACAGTGTGTTGAAATGCTGAATGAGGAACCCACTCGAGCTGTCAGGATTCCGGACGCTCTTATAAAAGGGGAAGAGATATGAATATGCAATGTCAACCAGAAGGTTGGTGTATCTCCGGTAGGTTCATAGCCTCATATCTCACCCGTACGCGTATGAGGAGTCTTGGAAATGTTTACTTAGGCAAGAAGCAGCAAATCCGCGGGACATTGATTTGATGTATTGAATCGATCTATGCGGGCAACCAACCGTCTAGCTGGCTGGCCCGAGGGACCCTTACGCTACGGGGTAAATTGGCGTCAAGGTGTTGGTTGGCTCTTGGGATATGGTTGTGGAGATAATGCAGCTTTGCCAAGCTGTGCCCGTGGTCCCCTCTCTGAGTCAAGGTAACTGATACCTTCGGCGAGCAGAGGCGAACAACGAAAAGGCCAAGTACAAGTAACAAGCGCGGGTCCAGGTAACTGATAAGGAACAGGCGTGTTGGTGGCAGCATCTCCTAGGACCGTTACACCGTATATAATATCTCTCTCTTCTCTTATCTTTGACGAAGCAGAAGCGGCGAAAACCCATGCCCTTTCTAGACTTCGCGATCCACTAACTAGCTAGGCACGTTCCGAGATAAGGCGATATTCTATCAAATCAGGAACGAAGGCCAGGGATCTGAAGATTCTGCTTCAAGCCAACAGAACCCGGAAATAGCTGAACCTCCCCACATTAATTGGGGTGCAGGGCCATGCAAATGGCTTCGCTTATCAGACCACTCACTTATCGTCGTGCCTTTTAACCAATCACCGACACCTGACTCAAGATCTTCAACAAACACCGCCGCGGAAGTGCGAGGACTTGGTCGTCTATGGCGACGAGTCCGGGGTGAGGCAATCCTAATCAGCCATGAACGAATGGACGAATGGACTGAATGAAAGGACGGTTCGTGACGTAGCTATGTGAAGATAGATAAGACTCCTATCAGAGATTCTCACTTAAGGAGCTCCAAAACCATTGCATTAAGGACTAACTGCTTTTTAAAGACCAAGACCTACACAATAATACTGTACGACAAATCCTACAAAACCACACAATCATTATACCCCAAAAGAACGCCAAAATGCTCCCCATATACATATGCAGCATTAATCATCATGACTTGGATATCAAGCATCCCTAAATAACATTCTCCCCTTGATCCGTGGGCACACTGCTCTGCATGCTAACGCGTGATTGGTTTTGATGCATCATGCTGCTCCCTGGGCTGAAAACGCGAACCGTCTTCTTTGGTTTGGCCACCAAAACTTGCGCTGGACACACTACAATCTCCTCATCTCCTTCTCCACTGTCGTCGCCCTTCTTGACAACCAGCGGGAAAAGCACAATCTTCACCACTGCACCCGCTGCCTCAAGTTCCTCGTTGGACACTGTGTCCCCGCTTCGCTCATTCATGAGCGCTGCATTGAAGGTTACTTTGCTGGCAAGGTCGCCATTTGCATCGTATTCCGGCTGAAGAGGTGGAAGCATCATATATTCTGCCCGCTGAGTACGCATTTCGATTGAGAGATCCACTGCTGCTCTCATGACTCTAACCAGCTGTTCCTGGATCTGGTCTTCGAGATGACTTGGGGGAGGGAGGATCTCCGATAATGTCTCCATAATCGCATGAACGACGGCCAGTGTATCTTGCTCCCGTTGGTGCGCGAATGACTCGCGCTTTGACAGTAACGTGAGCGTAGTTGCGCGCCACTGATGGACTGCTGAGGCTGGTCCAACCTCTAGAAGTAACTTCTCTAACGACTTGAGCTTCTGCCGTTGCTCCCTATCCATGCCAAATAGATAGCGTGTAAATACGAACTCCCACACCATCGTCATTGTCATTGACATGAATACGTCCCTGCGCTTGACTCTATCAGAGAGATAATCATCCACGTCTGACCCATCCAAGATCGCGTTGTCTAACCGATCAATTGTCTTGTCGTTGTTGATCTCGCTAGTGAGTCTGCAAGCCCTCATGTCGGAAAACTTCGAGAATCTGAGAACCCATTGTTGTACGTGCTGGCACAGCTGCTGACAGGCATTATCAAAGTAATCCTCGTCTCGAATGGTAAGGAAATGGCTGTCGTTCGCTTTGGATGCTAATATCTGTCTCTGCATTTCTCTGATTTGATTTTTTGCTGCTTCAAGTTGTGCCCGCAGTTGCGCAATCTCGCGATCTTTGTCCTGTACAGCATTCTGCACTTCATTTCTCACCATTGACTCCATATTAGCCGTAAGAGTATTGTGCGAATCCCGCACCTCTTGAAGCTCGCGAGTCGTTTGAGCATGTTGCGATTCAAGCATGCCATATCGGTCATTGTGCTGGTTACCCAGTGTAATATTCGCGCTTGTCAAACCTTCATTGACTTCGGTGAGTCTCGTAACTTCATTCTGGAGCCAGTTGAGGGTTCTTTTGAGACTGTCGATTTCGGCATCTCTTTCCATCAACGCCGCAGAGGAGTGTTGTGTGGTCTGCAAGGCCTGTTCGGCTTGAGCCTTTGCTTCCGCGAGCATTCGATTTTCGGCAGCTAATTGCTCCAATTTGGATTCGAGATCGAGGACCTGCATGCTTTGTCGTCGGCGCATACTGTGGGGTCGAGTGGGAGAGCGTGGTGAGCCGATGCGGCCTTCGCCGAAGCCATCCTGTAGATCTGATGAGCAAGATGTATCAATTGACGCATGTATTTCGGTTCGACTCACGTAGACATCAGCCATGTCCTTGGCCCGGACACGGCCCTCGTTGGCCGTGGGGTTCGCAGTTGATGATGAAGCTGAAGCGGTGATGTCGGCGAGCTCAGCTTCTTTAGCGAGGTCACGTTGGCTGAGCGACCTCAGGTCCCCACTTTTCTGGGCGCTACGGCGGAGCGGAGGCGTGCCTGACGAACGATTGCTGCCAGCGCTCCCGGGACGATACTTCAATATCGGGTCTGGCGTTCGCAGACGATTGGTATTCGGAGACGCCCTTTGGCTTTGAGCACTGTCAGGGCGCTGTTCTCGCAGTTCTCTACTTGACTGGCGCGCCGCAGCAAAACCCCCCGCGGCTCCAGTTATGCCTGCAGCCGCTGCTATTGGATTGTCCTGGATGCTCCAAGGTTTTTCTGCCCTTGGTCTTTGCGAGGCACTGAGATCTCCATACTTCCCTTCCTTGGGTTTATGTGATCGGTAGAGATCTGGAGACTCGAGGCGTTGGACGCGCTGCTTCACAATGCTGTCTTCTTTCAGTCTGGGCGATCGGCGAATTGTTTGTGTTCGGTGAAGTTCGGTGGTCTTCCCCCTATCATTTTGCATTTGTGAGGAAAGTGGTTCATTGGTTAGAGCCCTCTCGTCGTCAAGCTTGCTTAATTTTCCCGCCTCACGCGCTTCGACCTTCGGCCGCTGCGATCTATGCAGGTCCACCGTCTCTGCGTTTTCATCGACCGCAGGCCAGGACATGCTTGCAATCGCGTCGTCTGTAGAGGAGACGGGGTCCCTTGCTTTCTCCGCTGGCGAGAAATCCCGTATATGAACGCCGCTGTCTCGAATGTGCTCATGATCGTCGGCAAAGCCGCGCTGTCGAAGTCTTGGGGACGGGATTGGGGATTCCGTGACGAGAGCACTATCTCTATTTAAATCATCCACCCTTTGAAAGTGCGTAGAATGAGTGGCAACGGGTTCCGGTTCAATTTGTGTCGGGCTCTCTTCTTGGACGACTGGTAAGCTTGAAGAACCAGGATGACCATATGTGGTGGTAATCAAAGGAGTGATGGGTTCATGCTCGATCGGTCTGTCTTGTAATGACGCACTCTCATCCTGTGGACGAAATTCTCGATCCAAATTCGTCGAGGACAATTCCTCAGAAGGAGCACCTTCATTTGTATCCGCTGCTTTGCCAATATCTCTAGTTGATTCCGGTATTGACGGTTCACTCTTCACCGAAGGCACGATCTCTGTCGACTCTTCCACTTGTTCTGGAACATCCGATACTGGCAGCTGGCTTTCCTTTTCACCTGGTTGTTCGGACTCTTGAAGCGACGAGTCCATATTTTCTGGGAGCTCTAGGTGAGTTTCCAACCTAGTACCAGGCTCTTCGTCGGCCGGGAGTCGGCCATTTGTAGCAGTGGCATTATCATTATCATCAGGTGTTGACCAAAACCCATCCCCATCCTCCCCACCTTCAGCTTCACCCTCCTCGAAAGCTCTCGGCTCAGCGCCCTCCTCGAAAGCTCTCGGCTCAGCGCCCTCCCAAAGAGCTGGATCGTCAAATATATCGTCATTTTTTGAAGCCGATCTGCGATCAATACTCATCTTGCGTTTCTCCTTTTTTGACATTTTCCGCTTAGGAGGAACACTTTCTATCTCTCGAGTTGCAGATACAGGGTTTTTTGATGGGTCGCTGGTAATTTCAGTCTCTCTTCCCTCGGATTTGCCAGAAACAATGGCTTCAGCCGCAAGCGCTGTGGCTGTAGCTGCTAAGACCGTCGCACTTTCCTGCTCCCCTGATGGTTCTCCCTTCGATGAGCTGATTCCTACTGGTTGACGTGACGAAGATTCGGAGTTTTTCTTCTTTCCCTTCTTGCCCTTTTTGGTAGGTCTGGAAAAGTCATCAACAGGAGCTGATTCGGTTGTGCTAGCAATCTGAGACAAAGACTCGTCTTTTGCAATATCTTCAATGACGGGGACTTTTCTTTCAACCTCGGCTTCTTCAACTTCCTCCGCCCAGGACATCGCGGGCGTATTCGTGGATACAGGTTCATCGATTGTGGAAGCATCAATGGTAGCTTGCCGCTTTCTTTTGTCCTTCTTAGATGTCTTCCGACCAAGCCCGCTCGAAACTACGTTAGACTCCTCAGCGTTGTTCTCGGTCTGGCCAGTAGTGGTTTCGCTATTCTGAGGTAAGATGTTCAGATCCGAATTTGGCTCAGGTATAGGGCTCTCGGTGGACGGTATTTCCTCCGGTTCCAATGGCGCCTGATCTTCAAGCCCAGTACCTGGGGGAGTGCCCGAAGTCGAGATATCGTCAGGGGTGGCAGGGTCGCTTCCAGATCTTGTTACTTGTTCCCCTTTCTTAGCCTTCTTTCCCTTTTTCGTCTTCTTGGCAACAAACCCAAAGTCATTATCCTCAGTCTTCTCATCTGGCGGCCCTTGGGAGAAGCTCTCGTCCGCGAGAGTACCATGTGAATCAGGTTGTGTCGGCATTGAGGCTGAATTCGACTCCACGAGATCCCCATCCTTTGGAGTGGCATCGTCTGGCTGGTCCACTGCCACGGTCTCTCCAGTCGGCGTCGACAAGGTGGACTTGCGTTTCTTCTTGTCTTTCTTGGACTTTTTAGTACCGAATCCAAATGCATCGACAGTAGCTTCATCTGCTATTTCTGGTTCCTGAGAATTATCTTGAGCAGTCAACTCTTCTGTCTCAGAAGGCTTTTCTGGTTCAGTTAGAGCGGTGGTCGGCTCGGCAGGTGTTGAAAGACCGGATTTCCGCTTTTTCTTGTCTTTCTTGGACTTTTTAGTACCAAACCCAAATGCATCACCACTGGCTTCATCTACTTTCTCTAATTCCTGAAACGAGTCTTGGCCAGTCTCCACAATGGATAAATTACGATCCGAAGACAACGATTCTGCCTGGGGTTCATTGAGTTCTTCTACCTCAGAAGGCTTTTCTGCTTCGGTAGCAGCTATGTTCGGTTCGACAGGTGTTGAAAGGCCGAACTTGCGCTTCTTCTTGTCCTTTTTAGACTTTTTCGTTGAGAAGCTACCCCATTCGTCTTCTGGTTCGTCTACTACCTCTTTTGCGGTTGCATTGTCGAGCGATGAGTCTTGCAAGTTGTGCTTTGAAAGAGCATCATCGGCTTCGGTACTCTCTATCGGGCCTTCGGATGGCAACTGAGGTTCGGAGGGATCCATGGACCCAGAAGCGGAATCTAATGGGGCTGGTGCCTCAGATTGCTCCTCCGAGTTAATGGTTGATGCATCTTTCCGTTTCTTCTTGTCTTTCTTGGACTTTTTGGTAGTAAACGCAAACTCGTCTTCAGGATCCGCAACAGCAGGTTCACTTGTTGTAACTGCGAGTGGTTCAATTGATCTAGTTTCGATAGGCTGATCTGTTCCAACTTCGACAGGTTCGTTTGTCCCAGCTTCGATGGTCTCATTTGTTCCAGCTCCGGAAGTTGTACTTTTCCTTTTCTTCTTGTCTTTTTTGGACTTCTTAGTAGTAAACGCAAACTCATCTTCAGGATCTGCAACAGGTTGTTCATTTGTTACAGCTTCAACAGGTTCAATAGCTTCAGCTCCGACAGATTCATTTGTGCCAGTCCCGGTAGGTTCGTTGTTTCCAGCTTCGGCAGGTTCAATAGCTTCGGCTTCGGCAGGTTCAGTAGCTTCGGCTTCGGCAGATTCATTTGTCCCGGTAGGTTCGTTGGTTCCAGCTTCGGCTTTCGATTTCTTCTTCTTATCTTTCTTAGACTTTTTGGTGACAAACGCGAACTCGTCTTCGGGATCTGCAACAGTGGGTTCATTTGTGCTAGCTTCGATAGGTTCGTTCGTTCCAGCTTCGGCAGCCTCTGGGTTTGAAGCACCAGTATCGGCATCGGGCGGAGTATTGGTGTTTTCCGGGGCATCGTCAGGAACAGTGGGGAGACCTTTGCGCTTCTTGTCCTTCTTATCCTTCTTTGACTTTTTGGACACAAATGCAAACTCGTCTTCGGGCTCTGCAACAGTAGGTTCGTTTGTGCTAGCTTCCACAGGTTCGCCTGTTCCAGCTTCGGCAGCCTGATTTGAAGCATCGGCATCGTTTGGACTAGTGTCTTCGAGGGCAGCGTCGGAAGCAGTGAGGAGACCCTTACGCTTCTTGTCCTTCTTTTCTTTCTTTGATTTTTTGGACACAAACGCAAATTCATCTTCAGGATCAGCAACCGGATCAACAACAGGAGTTTCAATTATGCCAGCCTCAGCAGGTTCAACTGTTTCAGCTTCAATAGCAGGTTCGGCAGCCTCAGGGTTTGAAGCACTGGCATCGGCATTGCTTGGACTATCGGTGTTGTCGAGGGCATCGTCAGTAGTGCTGCTGAGCAGACTCTTGCGCTTTTTGTCCTTCTTGTCTTTCTTAGACTTTTTGGACACAAACGCAAATTCCTCTTCTGGATCTGCAACCGGATCTGCAACAGAAGTTTCAACTATTCCAGCCTCAGCAGGTTCAGGCTCGGCTGTTTCAGCTTCAATAGGTTCGTTGGTTCCAGGTTCAGCAAGCTCTTTGTTTGAAGTATCGGCATCGGCATTATTTGGGCTGTCGGTATTGTCAAGGGCATCGTCGGACACGGTTGGGAGACCCTTGCACTTCTTATCCTTCTTGCCCTTTTTCTTTTTGGACACAAAACCAAATTCGTCTTCAGGGTCAGCAACCGGAGTTTCAACTGTTCCAGCCTCGGTAGGTTCGATCATTTCGGCTTCAATAGGCTCGGTAGGTTCGGCAGCCTCTACTTTTGGAGCATGGGCATGGGCATCGGTGTCGACATTGCTTGGACTGTTGGTATTCTCGAGAGTATCGTCAGCGGTGCTGCCGAGCAGACTCTTGCGCTTCTTATCCTTCTTGTCTTTCTTCTTTTTGGGGACAAATGCAAATTCATCTTGAGGATCAGCAATAGGAGTTTCACTTATTCCAGCCTCGGCAGGTTCGATTGATCCAGCTTCAATAGGTTCGCTTGTCCCAGCTTCGGCAACCTCTGGGTTTGAAGTATCGGCGTCAGCATTGCCTGGATCGGCGGTGTCTTCGACAGGATCATCAGTGGTGCTACGGAGCAGGCCCTTCTTTTTATTCTTTTTGTCTTTCTTCTTTTTGCCGACAGACGCGAACTCGTCTTCCGGATCAGCAACAACAGCCTCGCTCGCTCCAGGTTCAGTAGCAGGTTCAGTAGCCTCTAGATTTGAAGTATCGGCATCGGCATTGCCTGGTTCGGGAGTATCTTCGGCGGGATCGTCAGTGGTGCTGCGGAGCAGGCCCTTCTTTTTATTCTTCTTGTCTTTCTTCTTCTTACCAACAGACGCGAACTCGTCTTCCGGATCAGCAGCAACAGGTTCGCTTGTTCCAGCTTCAGTAGCCTCTGGATTTGGCGCATCGGTATCGGCAACGGCAGCGGCATCGGGTGTATTGCTGGTGTCTTCAGGGGCATTATCAGTAGCGAGCAGACTTTTGCGTTTCTTATCCTTCTTATCCTTCTTCTTCTTGCCGACAGACGCAAACTCGTCTTCTGGATCAGCAACAGCAGGCTCGCTCGTTCCCGCTTCAGTAGTCTCTGGATTTGAAGCATTGGTGTCAGGTAGACTGTTGGTATCTTCGACGGTATCATCGGTGGCGAGCAGACTTTTGCGCTTCTTATCCTTCTTGTCTTTCTTGGACTTCTTGGAGACGAACCCGAATTCATCTTCGGGATTAGCAGCGACGGGCTCACTTGTACCAGCTTCGGGGGGCTCTAGATTCGAAGCCTCAGCGTCGGCAACAGCATCAGGTGAATTGCTATTATCTTCGAGGTTATCACTAGCGGCGAGCAGACTCTTGCGTTTCTTGTCCTTCTTGTCTTTCTTAGACTTCTTGGAGACAACCCCGAATTCGTCTTCGGGACTAGCAGCGACGGGCTCACTCGTTCCAGCTTCGGTAGCCTCTAGGTTCGAAGCATCAGCTTCAGCATCGGCATCGCGTGGAACGCTAGCATCTTCAAGGGCATCATCAGTGGTGCTGCGGAGGCCTTTGCGTTTCTTGTCTTTCTTGTCTTTCTTTGCACTTTTCGAACCAGAGCCAAACTCCTCTTTTAGTTGCCGTGCAAGCTCGAGTTGTTCCGCACTGTATCCAACAGCAAAGCCATCACGTGGACTACCCTTGTCGGCGGTGCTTGATTCCGGGGCCTCGTTCGTATCATTTTGCACTGAATCCATAGGAGAGGAGTAAGGCTGCTCCCCAAAATAGTCATCACGAACTTCTGTCTCCTGAGCTGGTGTTTGTGAGGTACTCCGACGCTTCTTGTCTTTCTTCGATTTCTTCGTACCTGACCCGAATTCGGCTTGGAGCTGACGTGCAAGAGACAATTGGTCTTCTTGATAGCCAGCTGAAAATCCATCTCCCTTGGGAGAGGCTTCAGCCAGATCTATATTTGACGGGCCATCAGCACTTTCGGTGACAGGGGGCTGAGAAGGCTCGGTGGGAGGATCTGGAGAATATTCGTCATAGGTAGTGGAATGCGAAAGGCCTTGCCGCTTCTTCTTGTCTTTCTTCGATTTCTTGTTCCCAGACTCAAATTCGGCCTGAAGCTGCCGAGCCAATTCGAGCTGATCCTCGCTGTAGACATTCTTGCCCTGTTCGCTGGTTGCCGTTCCTTCAGCTGTCTCTGCAGCAATCACAGGACCAGTAGAAAGGCTTCTCGCACGGGGTTGTGCTTCTGTTGCTTCTGTAGTTTCCCTTGATCTCGAAGCCTCGCGGTCGGGGGTCGAAGGTAAGCTTTGCCGTTTTTTCTTGTCCTTCTTTGATTTCTTACTTCCGGCACCGAACTCCTCCTGCAGTTGCCGAGCAAGACTGAGTTGTTGACTGTCGTAACCAGCCTTAAGACCATCGGGAGCAGATGCATTGGGGTCGATATCTGGCTGCGGTGGCGGTGGCGGAGGCTCAACTGTCTCGAGAAATTCGGACGAATGTTTCTGGTCACTAGAGACGCCAGCATCATCTTCACCGACAACGTTTTTCTCCTGAAGATCTGCGCTGACTAGCGCGGCTCCAACTAGCTCAGCACCAGGTTCGCCCATGGGCAGTTTAGATTCCGGCGACTCAGAAGATATTGTGTTCTCTGATTCCGGTATCTCCTGCTTCGCCTCGGTCTGTCCATCCCCTATAGCAATATCTGCGTCTTGTCCTGCTGCAACGTCTTCTACCGGATTTGGTGACGGCTCAGGTTCTGGTTCCCACGACTGCATTTTCTTCGACTTCTTCTTGTTTTTCTTTGATCGAGGTGTTTGCTCAAAATCGTCATCGGCTACCTTCTCAGAGGACTTGATATCAGAGACGATTTCAGCAGCATCTGCTTGCGGAAGGTCGGTCGATGTTGGAGTATCAGCAGTATCTTCCCAACTTATTGACTGAGATTTCTTGCCCTTTTTCTTGTTTTTCTTTGACCCAGGCGTAAAGAAGTCACCTTCCGGTGCGGGTTCCTGGGTGTCCGGCGCAACCGTTTGTTCAGGTTCATCGGTTAACTTATCGGGGGCCTGGACACCAAGTGCAGTCTCAGGAGCATCCGCTTGCTCGAGAGGAGAGTCGGTCGATGTTGGAATATCAGCAGTATCTTCCCAACTCTTTGCCTGGGACTTCTTGCCCTTTTTCTTGTTCTTTTTAGGTGTAAAAGAGTCACCTTCCGGTACGGGTTCCTGGGTGTCCGGCGCAACGGTTTGTTCAGGTTCGTCGGTTACCTTTTCGGGGTCCTCAATACCACGTGCAGTCTCAGGAGCATCTGCTTGCTCGATAGGAGGGTCTGTCGACGTTGGAATCTCAGAAGGAGGGGTATCTTCAGTAAATTTTGCCTGAGACTTCTTGCCCTTTTTCTTGTTTTTCTTCGATCCGGGTATGAAAAATTCGCCTTCCGGTTCCTGGGTTTCCGGTGCGACGATTTCTTCAGGTTTATCCGTTACCTCCTCAGGAGACTTGATATCAGATCCGACTTCAGGAGCATCCACTCGCTCGATAGCAGAGTCTGTCGACGTTAGGATCTCAGCCGCAGGAGTATCTTCAATAGCCTTTGCCTGAGACTTCTTGCCCTTTTTCTTGTTTTTCTTGGATCCGGGCATAGAAAATCCCTCGTCCACTTCGGGTTCCTGAGTGTTCGGCGCTGGCGATGCCTTCTCATCCTCATCAACACCAGGGACCGATGTGGCTTCCTTGGGTTCTTCAGTCTCAGCGACGACGGGCGGTTCTGGAGCCTCCCCTTCTACAGGTGCTTCGGGAGACGCGGATTTAGAAGTGGCTCCTTCCTCGGGTTCCAAAGCTGGTGACGCCTGCGTTTCTTCCTCGACTTTCTCTACAGAGACGGCGTCGTTCGAGGGAGGCACTTCACCTGGATTGTCTTGACTTGTTTCAGGTTGAGGCTCTTGCGGTCTCTCTTCTGCCTCAGGTTCCCCAGACGTTGTTATCATACTTTCTTCAGTCTCTCTAGGCTCCGCAAGAGTAGAATCCTCCGGAACAACGGCTGGGTCAAGGACGTCTTGACTCGACTCTGATATTGGCGGTACTGTCTCTTCTCCCTCGGCCTCGGGCTCAAACGAAGTGACAGATTTGTTTTTCTTCTTGTCCTTCTTTTTGTTTTTCTTGGTCGCCACCGCAAACGATTCGTCGGGTGTAGAAGGATCTTGGGAGACCTCTTGATTAACATCCAGAGATGGGTCTTGAGGAGGCTGTGACACATTGTCATCTTCTTGGGGTTCCCAAGACAATGATGCTGATTTTCCTTTCTTCTTCTTGTTTTTCTTGGTCTCCACCGCAAAGGCTTCGTCAGGTGGGGAAGGTTCCTGGGAGAGATCTCGACTAGCATCCAGAGAGGATTCTGGAGGTTGTGACACATTGTCGTCTTCCTGGGGTTCCCAAGACAATGATGCTGATTTTCCTTTCTTCTTCTTGTTCTTCTTGGTCCCAGTAGCAACTTCAGAAGTAGAGGGTTCTTGGGGGATGTCTCGAGTAGCATCTAGAGACGACTCTTGAGGCTGTGAAGCATTTTCGTCCTCCTGTGGTTCCCAAGTCAATGATGCGGACTTACCTTTCTTCTTTTTGTTCTTCTTGGTTTCCACAGAAGAGAATTCGTCGGGTGCAGGTGAGTCCTTGGAGATGTCTTGACTGGCATCGACAGATGAGTCTTGAGGAGGCTGCGGCACACTGTCGTTCTCTTCGGGCTCCCAAGCCAAAGACGCTGCTTTACCTTTCTTCTTATCTTTCTTCTTCTCTTTTTTGGATTTGGTAGAGAAGCTTTCTTCTGCAGGCTGAATATCAACAGGTGTCGGATCCTCTTGTGGCTCTTGGCTCGTCTCTGCGAAGGGAGGGTCATCTATAGCGGAAGGGGGGGAAACGTCTTTGCCTTTTTTCTTGTCTTTCTTTTTACCTTTCTTGGACTTTGTAAAGGCAAATTCATCTACCGGTTCGGTATCGTTAGAGGCTGGCATAACAGCTGGTTGTGGCTCTTCCTCCGGAACAATCTGAGTGGTGTCATCATCACCTTCGAGGTCGCGGGTGACCTCTACTGGTGGCTCATTGTGAGCTGCAGACGATGCATCTGGAGCGCTCTCGGGATCTGCTTTCACGTCCGGCTGTGCCTCGCTTGCTACTTCAAAGATATCGTTCCCTTCTCGTTCCTGTATACTATGTAGAACCTCACGATCAGAATAAGAGAATGCTTTGCGGTCGGTTGGAGATTCAAGATTCAGGCCAGCAGCATTGTCATCATCAGATTCCTTAGACAGCGGAGATGATTGAAGCAAATACGAGCTTCTATCCTTGCTCATGGGCTCTACTGGAGCAGGCTGGGGTTGTGTAGATGAGTTGGCGGGCAACTCTTCCAACCATGACTCATTTGTCGTTTGATGATTGGGAGATGAAGCAAAATAGCCAATTGATGAGACCAGTGCTGCCCCAGCGATGGATTCAGCGAGTGACTGGCCTTGCTCTTCCGGACTGGGCGATAATGGTGGACTTTCTGGAAGCGCCGGGAGTGTAGAAGGGTCAACGAAACTTGGTGCCTGTGCTTCGTCCTGTGAGGGCTGATTATCCTCCGGGAAGACAGCAGCCTTTGGAGTGGACTGTTGGGAATCAAGTAGATCTAATGATGAGTCTGCCGCTGGAAGGTTTGTATCGATGGCTGGAGGCTTTACAGATCGTTCTTGTATGTCTGAAAAAGGCTGGCTAGCACTTAGGTCTTCGGCGAGGTCAGCCAGATCCAGACGCGACGAGCTCCTGGATGTTATTTGGCTTGGTGGTAGCGCTGGCAGCGATTCTTCAGGTTCATATTGCTGGGTAGGAGTGTCGCGCCGGTTGCTCTCTACAAGGTAGAGGGGTTTATATTCCTTAGTGCTATCCCATGATGTGGGTCTTGACCGACTTCGTGGATATGTGAAAGACTCTTGATTCGGCATAACTGGAGTTTGCGAAGGGGAAGCTCGAGCAGCGCTTGGCGATGAAGGTGTTGATCTATTTCCCATGATAAATTTCAATGGAACGGCACTTTGACTGGGCGATTTCACAGGAGTCTCCTGCAGACTCTTACGGACAGAGCTCAGGACTTTATCCCTTGAAAGTCGCTCAGCTTCCGGGGTTTCTGGTCGACTCTCAGGCAAGTCCGGAAGATCATCAATCGGCTCGACGTTCGGGGACGATGGGTCGCTAGGAGGGAGGGGAAGAAGATCCCCATATTGGGGATCAATGGAAGGCCTGAAGTGCCGTTGACTGATGTCAGGGTCGAGTATTTCGTGTTGTTGTGATGATGGTCCTGAGCTTTCTGAAGCCGGTTCTCGTGTTTCATCGATATTAACATTATCGGCTTTTGATTGCTGGTGATGCTGAGCAGCAATTGCAACAGCAGCACCTGCCAGGCCGGCACCCGCGCCAAGGATGCCGGCTTTAGCTAAAAAAGAATCATCTTTCGAAGATTTAGTTTCAGTCGGAGATTGGCTCTTCTTCTTGCTTTTACCGCTTCGCGACCAACTACCTTGATCTTCGTCATAGTCTTGAGAACCATTCCTATCGCCATTACCGTTCGATGAAGTCTGGTCAAGGTTATCTAAAGATTGAGAACCGGTATCACCATATGGAGTTGACTCAGCTGGGAGGGAGTTTCTCTTTGACTTTTTGGTCTTCTTCTTGATCTCCTCGAAGTCGTCCGCGGGGTCTTTCGGACTCTCTTCTCCTGCACCTACTTCTGATTTGGACCCGAAAAGACCAAAGAAACTGCCACTGCCTTTTTTATCCTTTTTCTTGCCCTTCT
This sequence comes from Amorphotheca resinae ATCC 22711, assembly GCF_003019875.1. Taxonomy (NCBI): domain Eukaryota; kingdom Fungi; phylum Ascomycota; class Leotiomycetes; order Helotiales; family Amorphothecaceae; genus Amorphotheca; species Amorphotheca resinae. Next base: position 2,640,528 of record NW_020194471.1, read on the forward strand.
TGGAATATCCAGAATCATCGCCAACAGGGGCAGAGGCTACAGACATTGTATCATCAAAGTCATCTCTCGTACCGCTCCTTGACTTTTTCTTGGACTTTCGAGGTTCCTCATCATATGTCCAACCATCTGCTGAGACTACTGACCGAGAATTTGATTCCTCCAGGTCCCCATCTGGACTAATTTCGGAGGGAGTAATTGGTGGCAGAGCAACTTCTGTAGGATCAACCTCAGCCTCATAAGGATCAGTACTCTTGCGCCGTGATTTATCTTTGGACTTTTTCTTGGACTTCTTTGGCGCATTCCATTCGTCCTCCCCGTTGCGCAAGTCATCGAAAGCATCGACAGGGACAGAAATCATCTGATTATCTTCCACTGCGTCCTCAGCATCATCTAAGGTAGATGATTTTTTCTTAGACTTCTTAGTCTTTGACTTCTTAGGGGTCTCGAAGTAGCTTTCCGGTTCTTCCACAATTTCTTCTACCACAGAAGGTTCAGCGAATTGACTCTCGTCCTCGTTTTGGCTGTTTTGCTTTTTGGCCGCCTTGTCACGCTTCTTCTGTTCCTTCTTACTCAGCTTTGGCATCTCAAAGTTTGTATCCGGTTCTTCCACAATATCCTGGGGGGTGGAGGATTCTTCAAGTTGAGTGACATCGTCGCTTTGCTTTCTAGCAGCTTTTTCGCGCTTCTTCTGCTCCTTTTTGCTGAGCCTCAAAGGGGGATCTTCGGTATCAGGCGAAACGCTCGTCCAGTCTCTTGGAGTGCTCGCCACCTCGCCCATAATGAACCCTTGTGGATCATCCCCTTCTGGGGAACCCATGGGGATCGTGCCAAGATCCGAGACAGTCTCAGCGAATGGAGCTTGGTAACTAGTAGGCTCATTAGAACCTGGGGGTGATTGGCGTCTGCGGAATGAAGGATCATCAATGACAATGTTTGGATCGAATCCAGTGTCTTGCAAGCCTGCGGCAACCGTGGCAGTAAAATCCAAATCATCATTGAAGGCACCAGGAATATGAGAGGCCAGATCGGAAGGGTTCGATCCCGTAAGCGGAGGACTAGATTGCCGTTGTTCTGAATAGGCGCTTTCTGGCTCTTCGCTCTGCTTACTCTCAATCTCCTCAGACTTAGACTCTGGCTTAGAAGTCTCACTCGAACTTCCAGTGGCGGCAACTGCATCGGCTCCTGTTATACCTGCAACAACTGCGCCCCAACCACTTCGCTTGCTGGAACGGGATGGCTCGGGCTGTTCCGCTTGACTGTCGCGATCCTGATTTTCAGGGTTCGAGATGAATTCATCTTTATGCTCCTGTGGGCTCTCCACTTCGTAGTGCTTGGTCTCGTTTTCGCCCCAGGTGACACCTTTCGACACGGTCGACTCTGTTGGGGACGGGACAACATTTCCTTTCTGGTCAATAATAACATCAGACACAGATACAGACGTAGATTGTTCAGCCGTTTCAGAGCGAACATCTCGCTTTTCCGGTGCAGGAGTTGTGGCGGGTGTAGGACGAACAAGATTCAAGTAGGGGCGGGGCTTTGATGCATCAGGGTCTAATTTCAGATTAGGGCCGACACCATTTGAATTGCCCGAACTGATACAAGCAACGCTGAAGTTCTGCAGATCTCTTGGGTCTTCCAAGATGTGATCCAATTGAAAATCGGCATTGGGAGCATCGTAAGGGCCTGGCTGCTTGTGGTGTTCCATGCCAGGCGGAGTGACGATTCTGACAATTGGCTTTTCTTGGTCGTCTTTGTACTTGTCAATGACAGAGCGATCGGGAGAAGGGGACCGGGAGCGGATGACTTGAGATGCGATTTTCCGTGCCATGATGATTTCTCGGTAGGCTCGATCAGCTTCCTCTTGTATTGGGTCCCTTTCACGTTTTGGTTCACGGTTCGATTTTGATTCCCTGCTAGAAGCTTTCTCTTGGCGTTCATAGTCTCTACCATCGTAGTCGCCTGCGCGTTCGCTCCGTCGTTCATCTCGCCGTCTCTCGGATCTTGATTCGCGGTAGCCTTCAGCCGTAATAGCTGCGACGGCAGCGGTGATGGCTGCAGCTTCGATGGGGGCAGTAGAGTGTTCGGTTTCTTGATAAATTGCTTCAGCATCATGCAAGGTCCTAGCTTGGGGGTCTCTTCCTCGGTAACCTTGTTCCCAGTCTTCTCGCTGTGAGTAATCTCTTCGAAGCTCGGGTCTGGAGCTGGCTTCTTGCTCCTTGATCGACGAGCTCCTCTTACGAGCAAAATCTGGCTCGCGTTCCACTGTAACAATAGCCGGGATGGAATCAATCCTTTGATGTTTTGGTGATGCACGAGTTGGAGTTGAGAAGGCGTCGTCTTCAACCTGGTACTGGAAAGGATCCACAGAAGCTGTATAAGTGGATACTTCGCTTTTGGCACGTTGGTCATCATACCGATCGTCTGGGCGTTCGTTACGTCTTTCTTCACGTCGTTTCCGGCGCCGTTCTTCTCGGTCATCACGGGGTTCATCGTAGCGTTTCTCATGTTTCCTATCCCGATGAGGGTCACCTGGAGAGTGCTTATGTCTATGTTTTTCTCGGCGCCTTTCCTTGCGTTCCTCTCGGTCTGGACTGTCACGCTTCTCTCGACGTCTGTCATCCTTGGAGTCCTTCCTTCCACTGTCGCGTCGCTTGACATGACGATCATCTCGGTCACCATCGTCATGCCTGTCATTCCGCCCATCTCTTCGATTAGAAGCAATCACCGCCCCGGCAGCAGCACCTGCAACGCCTATAAGTGCAGCCTCCGCTAGCGATTTGCTTCGACCGGAAGATGGCGAAGCCTTCATGAAAGCATCCGGTTCTGATCGAATTGGGTATGTTGGTTCATAGACGCTCTGGGAGACAGGCGTGATAGGCTGCGGTTGTTGCAAAGGAATCTCCCCTGGTCTAGAGGAAATGTATGGCTCAGATCCGGAGACAACAGAGCTTCTTGCAGCTTCAAATCTTGATGGATCACTTGTCGGGACAGGGTAGACATGTTGCAATGAGTATTGTGAACCACTTGCAACGCTTTCTCCTGACCCCGCTGGAAACTGATCTTGTTGACCAAAATCACTTGAGGAACTCCATGACACTTGGCGAAAGCCAACGGGCTCAGTAACATGCCCGCGCAAGGAGTTTTCGGGTCCAAAAAACCTGGGATCGACAATGCTGCTCTTCCTGGTTTGAGGGCCATATTTCTTCTTGCCCCAGCCGAACCAACCACCTGATGTATCCTCTCCGAATGCCAACTTCGAATCAACACTGGATTCAGATTCATCATCAGATGCAGACTCCCATCCGTCCTCATCAAGGGTGTCTGAGCCATGCGATACCTTCGAGGGTCCTAAGCCACGGCGAGAAGAGGATTCCTTCACGGCAATAACTTCTGGTCGTTTACCATTCCTAGTCGCCCTCAAATCTAATTTGTTTTGCTCCCGAGCCAGCTTTGCCAGGCCTGCACCAACAGCTAGAATTTCGGCGTCTGTTGTAGGACGGCGTCTCGATCCAGAACGTTCACTTTCTCTCTCCCTGGCGCTGTCCCTGTCCCTTTCCCTATGCCTTTCCCTGCCCTTCCTAGACCTCACTCCGCGTCGCTTTGGGCGCTTGATGAATCCGGTGCCATATGCAAGATCGCTGTTTATCGACGATGATGAAGAATTATTGATATTAAACAACCGGTTGCTTCTTCGCCTTCGCAGTCGCCGCCGCTCGGATGGCGTAGTGAAGAATGTGCGAATACCTAAACTCTTCTGTGGGTACATGTGCGATATGTCGATGTAGGAGGAGGATGAAGAGTAGGAGGAGGGTAGGGATTCGGCGGCATAGCGCATTCGGTCGGGTTCATCGTAATCTGAGTGTGTGCGTTCCTTTCTCCTCCTGCTGGAGCCCTCAGGGCTCCTACGACGCCTATCTGGCATCGTTGATGGCTATTGCGGTCCGGTTTGCATTGGTTTCTGGGGGACGGATCGTGCCGTGGTTGCGAGCCAGAATAAACAATGGGTGAGGCTGGGAGCTACGGGATCCAACTAGGTAAAGGTAAGTACGGTGAGGAATTTAGCCAGCTAAGACAGGGTTCTCGGGGTCTACCCAATCAAGATGTACAACTCACTGTTGAGTTGGCAGTGGCAAAGTCAAGATGGAGGAGGAAAAGAGTCTTCGCCCTGCGATTTGCCAAACTTCAGCATTCCGTCTTTCTGCGTATTTATTGTCAAAAGCTACGAGTCGCATTGCATGTGCGCTATCACCACGGTGATATGATATGATATACGGGAGGCGGTGCGGCAAGCCTCAGGTCTTTAAGGTTAGTCACGTGCTGTCCCGCTCCGTCACATTCACCTGCAATCACCAAGTTGATTTGCCCATCGCTGGCCAATCCTCCTAATAGTAGCGGTGGTATGGGGAGTGATGAGTGATGTGCTGATGTGTCTTGTGTGTTCTTGTATATGGTGAGTGAGGTTGAACAATGACCGCATCCCTCTCAAACCCCCCCCCCCCCCCAAAAAAAACCTTCTTTTACCCCGAACAGGAATATCTGTTCAACGTTTGAAAAACTAAAAAGAATTGTGAAAGCGGCCAGTAAATGCACAAATGCACTCTTCCTTTTCTTTCCCTGGACCCTCTCAATTACCATTGAACAGATTAGGGAATCAAGGTGAGATTCCTCTTATCATAACCATGAACCACTTGATATCTTGCGTTTTTATAAATTCTTGCGATTGATACCAGAATTAACAAAGATGGCCAATAAGTCCGCTTTGCGAGTACCTAGCCTCGACTTGTGGGACGTGAGTCACCATCCGGTAGTGGACGTGGCTTCTCTTGCATGGAATATTGTGGTTCCCCGTTTGCCAGCTCACCGGAAGGCAGTGCTCCACAAGGAGAAGGAAAACACCAAACGAGAAGCTCCAAAACCCGATATCTCAAATGTCGCAGCGACTTGGAAGAACCTATATGTCAAAACTACGTTCTCTAACACACTCTGAATCACTCGCGAGTGGTAGTGCTCAGAGCAATGATTCTTGCAGTAAAAGCTGTTGATTTTCAATCTGCTCCAATAACCATCTGATCCTCTCATTCGGATTTTCCGAGGAGAAAGAGTGGTCTGAAGGAGCCGACTAGGCATTGCGGGCTATACAGAATAATCAAAATCTCATGGCCCATGGGCCATGGGTATCATCATTTTATGTTGATCTCCCTCTCCTGACAAACGATTTGATTTACCAGCCACAAAGGCGCATGATAACAAGCGCGATAGGAGGCGATGAACAATTTGGAGAAAACCAAGTGGTCGGGATCCAAGAGAGGGTAAAATGTAAGAAGAGTTTGAGAAAGAGAAAAAGCAAATTCTTCCACGTTGCAGCGAGGATGAGGAGGCGGGAGCCTTACAACCGTGGCCGTCTGTGTTGCACGATGGCACATGCATATCATATCTGGAGCAGGGGTTTCTGTTGCCGTCATACGACATGGATGAGCTGAGCAAATTGAGGCTGATTTGGAGGAGGTACCTCCGCAATGACCTTTGCAACTAGTTGCACGCGGCACCCACGACTCCACGAGTTTCTCGTCTCTATGCCGGAGTCGAGGTCTGTCTGGTTCCAGAGGACGAGACTCCCAGCCCACTGTCTTACAGTCACGAGACTGAGACTTTATCCTCTCCATACAGACTGGTTACACGGCGAAGCAGGTACATACCTCCGTAGGCATATCTGGATGACTCGAGGACGGCCATGTCCCATGTACCACATAGGGGGGATGAAACTAGCCTACTAACCGGCGGGCGATTTGGCAAAAATTCAGCCTGGTTTCGGCTATCTCTCGGAATATTCGAATAATAAAGTTTTGACGGCCAGTATATCTGATATCTCGCGTCTGACGATGCGGCACCTCTGGCTCACTCGAGAGGTGATAAAGTTGCTGTGCAGGTAAGAAGGAGCATCTTCGATTGATCGTACACTCTGTACTCTGTAGGTTGTATAGCGATTGCGATCACCCAGTTAAGATCGGGATCTTCAGTTATCATCTCCCTCGTAATTCGTACCGGGGCACGGATTATCAGTCGTGCCGCGTAGCTAAGATATTGCCGCCCTTCGCCGCTGAAGTTGAGCGTACCTATCTCGTCGGGTCATCGCGATTGCTGAGTCGTGCACATCATGGACCGGCGCAACTCGACAAAGGAGCGTTTCAGGTTCCTGTGCGCGTATTCCATTCAGTCGCGGTATCTGGGGCTCGATCCCCAGTAGCGGGTTCACTGCGTTGACGGCTCTTCTCGATGTCTCGTCGCCCGCAAGCTGGTCTGCTGGAGCTTGGACCTGGCACCCAACCTCCAAAGGCTTCAATCTGCCCACTATCCCACCTCCGTCGTCCATGAATCCAATTGGCACCAATCATATCTCCCGTCCATTCCTGGCCCCGTCGACGGCAACGGGGACTAAGCCGTATCCCGCTTTGCTGGCGTCGAACTGGCTGTTTCGTTGTGGGTCGCTCCAGCTTTACCCCTGACCTAAACTCGGGTTCCTGGGATTCTGGACCTCTTGAGTCTTGACGTATGTATGTGTGCGGCCTGAGGCCATCTTCCTCTCTCTCTCCATACCTATTATTATCCTCATTTCTCTTCTCCTCTCCGTGATATCTTCACCCAAAAGTTCTGCGTGTTTTCCTGTCTCTGTCTCTGTTTGTTTTCTTTACACGACAATCATTCAATCCATCGAAAGGAAATCCCGTTACCACTGCTTCCTTGTCCCTCCCTTTTTCGAGCCGGTCGACGTCGATATCTCCTCCGTCACCCCAACCATCCCTGATTCTCAGTTCTTTCGATTCTTGCCAGGTTGAACCTAGGCCCATCTTACCAATACAGACTTTCGGACGTTCAAATCCAGCACATTATCAACCTCGATTTCGAGTTATTAGCATCAACTTCCGCGGCACGAATTTGTATCCAGCCAAGCATATCCGCAGCGTTCGCGTCACATATATACACATATATCTACATCGGTGGAAGAATCTCTCCGTTCTTACTGGTGGCTTAGGGTGTGGATCCCGCGTCAATTCACATCCGCATCAACATGATGTTACAATCCTTTAACATACTACCATCTCTTATCCTGTTACTGAATACCCTGCCGGCCGGAGTTCTCGCAAGCCAGATCCTCAAAACGACTGGATTCAGCACATGTTTACCGAATCCCGATATTACGGTTCAAAATGTGGATGTTGAATATGACAATAGTGACAAGGTGAGCACAAAATCAACTATTCGTTTTGAGCGAAATCCGATATGAGGGGTCCTTTTGACTTAGTGGCATCTCTCGATAAAGCTGCAATGGTTGAACCTGTCAATTATCTGATATACAGTTCGATCATCGCCAGCTTTTCCACCATTGTGGTAATAGCCTATAATATCAGCTGAGATTCAATCATACTGTCAACCATTGCAGTTCTCTTTAGATACACAACGGAGGCTAACGATTCTCTCTAGACGGTGACGTTCAACTTGGCTGGGACTAGCAGCCAAACTATGAATGTAACCGCTCAGCTGAATGTTACTGCATATGGCACGACAGTATATCATAACGAGTTCAACCCTTGCGATGCAGACACATTTGTTGCCAAACTTTGCCCTGGTACGTTCGATTCTCTACCGAAAAATGCGCTCTATCGATACTCACACCGGTGGATTTTTTTTATTTCAAAATACCCACCATGCAATTTTACTGATTCTCTGCCTGTAGTACCCTCGGGATCGTTCTTGGCCACTGGCTCGCAGGCTATTCCAGCAAAATATAGCTCTATGATTCCTTCGATAGCATTTTCCATTCCCGACATAGCGGCGCAGGCAACATTAGAACTGAAAGCTCTTGATAGCGGCGAGGAAGTGGCTTGCATTACCTCAAAAGTAAGCAACGGGAAGACCGTCAACGTACCTGCTGTGTCTTACGTTGCTGCTGGGGTCGCCGGCACAGCTCTTTTAGTGACCGGGTTCTCTACTCTTGGTAGTGCTGCTGCTGGAGGTGGAGCAGGGGCCTCGGGAGGTTTTGGCCCGTCATTCACTACAACCTTTGGTTGGTTTCAAGGAATGGCCATGAATGGAATGCTCTCTGTGAACTATCCACCTATCTACAGAAGCTTCGCGAAGAATTTCGCATTCAGCACGGGCATTATTCCCTGGACCTCTATGCAGACCTCGATTGATAATTTTAGGGCGGCGACTGGTGGCAACCTGACAGGCGACAGTGTCCAATTCCTACGGAATGCCACTCTTCAATATGGGGAGAGTAGATCGCCAATCTCGATCCGGGCACTAGGTGGACTGGTGGGCCGAGACATCTCCACAAACGTCAACTCATCCTCAACGGCCCCTGAACCAACAAACCCCGGAGGCCAATCTACCTTCTCGGGTATGAAAGCATACTTTGAAGAACTATCCGTTCCTCAGGCCAATACATTTATGACCGTTCTCCTGATCTTAGCAATCGTCGTTGCTGTCATTATCGTCGGCATTTTACTCTTAAAGTTGATCTTGGAGCTCTGGGCACAGCGTGGCTCCTTTCCTCAGAGATTGGCAGGATTCAGGAACCATTATTGGGGGACAATGGCGAGGACAATTGTGAATCTGATACTCGTTTTCTACGGTTCGTACCTCTCTACTTAACTGGGTGGCATTTTACGTGGCTGCGATCCAGTCACCGAAATTATTTGGTGGCCGTCATGGTTCTGCCGATGAAACGGAATAACTTTCGGGGCTCACTGTTTGAGTACTCGGGTTTGTCCAGATCGCGATTGCTAATTGATTCTATATAGGTGTTTGGGTACTTTACTGCATTTTCCAATTCACGCATGGCGATTCATGGGCAGCCAAAACATTAGCCGGTATCACTCTTGGTCTCTTCACTGGCGTCCTTGCATACTTCGCCTTCAAAATCTGGCAGACGGCGCGTCAACTGAAGCAGATCGATGGTGACGCATCGGCGCTTTACGAAGATAAGGAGATGTGGCTGAAATACAGTCTCTTCTACGATAGCTACAAGAAGGATTTCTGGTGGCTTTTCATCCCCGTTATCATATATGCGTTTGCAAAGGGCTGTGTATTAGCTGCTGCTGATGGCCATGGCTTGGCTCAAACAATTTGCCAGTTGGTTATTGAGTGTTTAAGTAAGTGAACATTCCTTATGTTTAATGTTCAAGGGACCTTTTTTCTATCATTGCGACCCCCTTCCTCCAAAACACCCTTCGGCAGTGTTGAGTAAAACTGAACGAGACACCGCTTTTCAAGCTTTTAAGATAAATGGAGCGCATTTAGTATTGAACTATGACTATGGGGTGAATCTGAGTTCATCACTAGAATTGCTCTGATTTTAAAAGCTTTAACTGGATTTCTCTCGAACCTTATGTTGCCCACCTTATTGTATGGTCAACAATTGCTAATGCAGCCCCAGTGCTTGGTCTACTTGCTTGGCATCGGCCCTACGAGAGACGATCCGGAAATATCATCAACATATTCATCCAAGTCGTGCGAGTGCTCTCAGTTGTGTGCATCCTTGTCTTCGTAGAGGAGCTTGGCATTACACAAACAACCCAAACCGTGACGGGGGTCGTCTTGATAGCGGTGCAATCGGCTTTGACCGGAGCGCTGGCCATTCTTATCGCTGTCAATGCTATTATAATATGCATCAAAGAGAACCCTCACCGTAAGAGGCGTAAGGAAGCTGGTAAGAATCCTCAATATCCAGACCACTACACCGAAGTTAACGCAGCCATAGAAAAACTCAGCCGCGATCTCGACAATCTCACCCCTCTTGACGCACGAAACTCATTACTCCTAGACCCCGCAGCGCGGTCTAATGTCACATACGTGAACGACTTCAAATGGCCTTTCGTCAGTCAATCTAGCGTGGAGAGTTTCAACTTCACGACCGAGCCAGCGAACCCTTACACCAGAACAGCGCCTTCCAGGCCGTACCGGAAATCGCACGGCGCCCGCGGTCAGGGATCCTTGGACAGCAGCGAGAGCCTCATCCAGCACGCAGCTCCATTCGGCGAAGATAATCAACCGCACGGGCTGGCGGTATCGGATCCTCCTGCCTATTCGCCTGGTGATTATAAAGGCATCGCCTACTGATCGGGATCATCGAGGCTTCATGATTTCTTTTGGCGGGAATAGCGGTTTGTAGAAATTGGGTATAGGTTCATGAATTGCATTGTATTTGGAGCGGGTATGGGTGGAAGGCTTTAAAGCGAGCGAGCGAGCATCTTTGATTTGAGCCCTTTGGAGATATATTCGGGCAACATATGTATATACATAACTAGGAATGGACACAATCTTTTTTACGTCGGATTAAGCTGCATGAAGAAGTATTATTAGATAGGAGAAGGGCCAAAAAGTCCCATATGAGTCTTACTTGACCAGAACAAGTCCATCCCTCTCCCCAACCCTCCCCAGTCATCCCATACATACATACACACGTTTCGTCTCAAATCCGCCCCTCCCCCCCTCCCTCCCTCCCTCCCTCCCTCCCTTCCTTCTCCTCATCAAAACCTCCCAACACATAGCCATAATTCCATTCCATTCCATTTTATCTCATCTAAGACCAACCCATCAGGCGGAATGGTGGAATGGAGGGGGGGTACGTGCGATGGGATACTGGTTACGGAAGTGAGGGAGAGGGATGAGAAAGAAGTGTCTTGATAAACCCCCCCCTCCGCCCCGGAGAATACACTGTTATTGATATGCGCGACAAGCAGTAAACAAATCGACATTGAAGATTTTATCAAATTCAAAAATAGTCTACAGATACTTATTTAAGGAAGCTTCCATTGGTCTTGGCAACCTGTTCATCGTAATACCCCTGGAAGGCTAACCATCCCTTCTCCGGTCCTACATCAATCATCAGCATCATGCATGGCCTAGTAGACAAAAAGGGGAAAAAAAATAACATACCTCCGACCTGCTCATAAGTGAACGCAGCCTCCTCATCCTTGATGAGAATCTTCTTATGGCCACTTCCCGCACTGGCGGCATCTACCAATAGCTGCGCATGGCACGTCTTATCAAGACTGATGAACCAGAAGGCCGCTTCGTCAACCGACTGACCGACCGTTAACAGGCCGTGATTCTGCAGGATGCACGCCTTCCCCTTGCCCAGACACTTCGCGATCCGAATGCCCTCCTCGCGATCCAGCACGATGCCTCCGAAATTGTCGTACACCGAGTGCGATTTGTAGAAGCGCAGAGCGTCTTGCGTGATCATGTCTAGCTCGCGGCCAAACACCGAGAATGCTTTCCCGTAGACCGAGTGCGCGTGGCACGCGGCGTGGACGTCTGGGCGTGCCTTGTGAACTAGATAGGATGGTCAATTTTGCCTGGCATCATCACAGAGGGAACTGGATGCGGTCGTAGGTAGGTAAGGTAAGGTAAGGTAGGTTTGTGCCCACTTTCTGAATGAATTGCAAATGCCGCAGCGTTGATGGGCTCATCTCCAATCACCACATCCCCGGCCTCGTTTACGAGGATAAGGTCCGAGACGCAGATTTGAGAGAAGTGTTGCGAGAGGGGGTTGAGCCAGAAATGATCCGTGAGGATGGGATCCCGGACGGAGATGTGACCCGCAACGCCCTCATCGAAACCTCGATCTGCAAATCTGCGGGGAAAGTTCAGTGGAAGTCGGAGAGCAAGGAGGCCTGCTGAGGAACGGCGTACACCCGAAACGCAGCTGCAAGATGCTGCTTGCGGTATAATCTCTCCTCTTCCAGAGTCTCAAACTTGGGATAGGAGCGGATCTTGAGCTTTTTGCCTGAGACGGTCTTGCCTAGAGCCCCAAGTTTTGCATTGCCCTCAGACTCAGCTATGAGTGTCGTTGCTGAGGGTGCCATGATCGTAGCTAGAGATAGGGTAGTAGGGGCTTTGGGTGGAAATATATATATCTTTCTTTCAAAAAGATGGACAAAACCCGTGCTATGGATGTGATGTTGGAACTTAGAAGGTAAGTTCGCAATGAAGTTGAATGATGGCGGTTGCTATTCCGTCCTCTCCGCAAAGTGGGGTAGAATGCTGGAAACTTGTGAATGGCGATATCCAAGGGTACCCACTCGGTACCCGCCTCCACGTTTCGGTACAAATCAGATATGAGGACGTGAGTACAAGTACAGTGAGATACAACCATCCAACTTTGCAGGATCTGTTGAGAAATAATCCACGTATCATTGATGGTTATCCTATCCTGCCCATACTGGTACGGAATGTAGAGCTTCGGGCAGCGGGGTCTGAGGCACGTGACCCCAATAGCACACTGATGCTGATTTGAGGCTGGGAAGCGATGGCCAGCTCGCCGCACAATTCACGTGAAGTCTTCGTCCATACTGGAAGAGCTGGTACGGCCTCACGAAGGACTTCGACACATTTCAGTATATCTTCTTGTGCGGTAGCTGCGGTAGTCTGGCTTCAGTAGCAGTTAGCACCGTCTCTTGTAGATTTGGTGAGGCCGGGACAAATGGAGCAGCCAGAGCCAGCGAGTATGAGGACGACGTATCGAGAGTCAGGTCAAGCAAGTCTTCATTGCTGATATGAATGTTATATGGACAAAGACAGAAGACAGAGAACCAAAACACAGCACTAGGATTAAGGATCTACTCGGTATGGAGATATGTTATTCCGTGAAGAGACAAGCTTCTCTCGGGGCGCCCGTAACGGCGTAACGATATAGCGGGCTAGCCGAGAGGTGCCTGATTATTGCCTGATCGACTGATCCACATCCTTCCAATCCTTCTACGGAGCACTTAGCCGAGCAGCCTTGGCACCGTGGCCCGTGGCGGCGGCGCACATGGATTCGAGCCTGAGGCCCAACAATGATCCACATCGCTATCAGCAGTTGTCAAAGATTCTTGTCATGCACCGCCCGCTCTCATTGGCTGCGCTGGACGACGATAAGGCTAAGGACACGCTACGCCACATTCGGCCATCCACGAATTCTTTTCATCGGAGATGCCAAAGTCTCCTAACGGAAGTACGTCACATAATTACGGGGAGAATTCCACGGGATCATCCCGTTGTGCTGTAGCAATTCCCGGACGAAAGGCGGCTCCGGTCATCGGCGGGGGAAGGAACATGCAGGGGCGGCGAGGGGAGAGCGCGGAAGAGAAGAGTTGAGGAGTGATGAGATAAAGGTACGGGCCTCGTTGATATATAGGTACTTTATCAGCCCTAGATAGACCATGAACATTGAACCTTACCTTCGAAAAGAGCCCGTGGACAGGACTTTTACGCAACTAGTTTGCATTACTGTTCTCTTATTTGACTTTCCTGGCACTCTCTGCCTCGTTATTACTGATTACTCTTCCTTTCGCAGTAAGTACCCCACAGGAGGCGTACCTGAGGCCAAGGAGCCCTTGATACGGCCCTATGGGACGTGGGAGATGCGCAACGGCTACTGGCTCCGCGCAGGTTTAAGGTCCGGATTGGAAGAGAAACCCCCTGGTTGGGGCCCTGCCACGCTGCCGCCCTGGAAGCCTTTCCCCCTGTATCTTCTAGCTGCAGTGCCGCTGCATGTCAGGCTGATGAGTCTTGAGAAGTTGAGCATTACGGAGCATTCGATGCTGGATCGTCAGTCGCATTGCTTTGCAGAGCGAGATGTGCAAACTTTTCTCTCTCTCTTTATCTCTCTGTTCTTGGCCGAGGGGAAATGGATGTGGGGGGTTTCATTTCTTTGCTTTTCCTGTTCATACGATTCTCCTCTTTTTTCCCGTCTTCCAGTGAGTGTGTTTCGAGCTCTCCCGGGGAACCGCTCGTTCCAACCTGACCAGCAGCGTCCGGATTATGCAGCGTGCCTTTAGGAGACGGCGCATAGGACGATATACATAGGAGGCACTGTAACTGTCGTTATTAATACGTCCCGATTAATAAGGCGCGCGTGGGTGGACCAGCTACGCTCGAACTACCACGCAGAGCCGGTTCAAGGGCCAGACACATAGGGCCCCCGAGTCCCCGACTTCTCCCATCAACTACTCGGGCTAGCCAGACACGGAGTGAACTATCCTTTATACTTATACAAAACCATTCTCTCTCTCTTTTTTCTCATCCCTCCTTCTCATTCCCACCTTTCTTCTCCAAAAGCGCATCGCATTGTTGTCCTTGGCCGCTGGCCCTCCCTCCTTATATCTTTTCTTTTTTTGTCGCCTCGGCCACCCTGCGATCTCAGACGACGTCATTCGCCCCCCCAACCCTCGGTACGCCTGTGAAGGCGAAGGTCGCTGAGCGGAGAGGAAGAGCCAACTTTCGACCATGTCGGAGGCCTACCGTCCCAATTATGCCTATGTTGGAGCACCGACTGTCTACAATGGCACCGGCAAAACTGGAGGCGATTCCGGTAAGGACCCTGCATAGGAAGCATTTATTTGCTTCTCTAAAGTTGGAAATTATTTTTTCGCGTTTCGTCTTTTTTTAAGCCGTCATCTACGCGATGCTAATACGTGAACAACAGCCGTCGAAAATCTCAACCAGTGGTTCGATCCCGGTGATCAAGCGTATATCATCGTTTCATCATGTATGGTTCTGATTATGATCCCGGGCCTGGGGTTTTTGTATTCGGGGTTGGCCCGAAGGAAGTCGGCGCTGTCTATGATCTGGGCCTGCATGGGCAGTTTCTCTATTATCGTCTTCCAATGGTATTTTTGGGGGTATTCCTTGGCATTTAGCTCCTCTGCGACGAATGGATTTATCGGAAACCTGGGTCGCTTTGGTCTCAAAGGCGTGTTGGGCGCGCCTTCCCCCGGCTCCCCCCTCATCCCAGAACTGCTCTACTCCTTCTACCAGGTCAGTTTTGCCTGCTCAGCCTGATTCCTCATTTTTTTTTCACTTTCTGACAATCCCAGTTACAATTCTGCGCTACCACGGGTGCCATTGTCATGGGTGCGGTCGCCGAACGAGGCCGTCTGATCCCCGCATTAGTGTTTATATTCTGCTGGGCAACAATTGTGTACTGTCCCCTCGCATGCTGGGCATGGAACGTAAATGGGTGGGCATACAAATACGGGGTTCTGGACTACGCTGGAGGTGGACCCGTCGAAATTGGATCCGGGTTTTCGGCGCTTGCGTATTCGATGGTCCTCGGCAAGCGTCAGGAGAAGATGATGTTGAACTTCAGACCTCACAACGTCTCTCTAATTACCCTCGGCACGGTCCTGCTCTGGTTCGGATGGTTGGGATTCAACGGTGGTTCGGCCTTTGGTGCCAATCTTCGTGCAGTCATGGCTTGCTGGAATTCTTGCTTGACTGCCATGTTTGGCTCAATCACTTGGTGCCTGCTTGATTATAGACTCGCCCGGAAATGGAGTATGGTCGGCTGGTGTTCCGGATGTATCACCGGTCTTGTTGCAGGTCCGTATCCCCGAGTATCTTCTTTCGCATCCTTGTTTTCGGAGCTTGTCTTGCGACTCAAGGAGCACGCCTCGAGAGTTCTGACTTTTCTAAACTGGGAGACGTTGAGGCTAACTTGATAATTAAATAGCTACCCCAGCATCAGGCTTTATTCCTCCCTGGGCATCCGTGATCCTAGGTATTGTCACTGGGATTATTGCTAACTTTTCAACTAAAAGTATGTTCTCCCTATCCTGATGGATTGTCGAAACTAACAAGTTCGTAGTAAAATTCTGGATCCGCATTGATGACAGTATGGATGTGCTTGCAGAGCACGGTAAGCTAACTCTACTTCAATCATCTCGTGCCCCAATCTGATGGATTTAACAGGAATTGCTGGGGTTGTCGGCCTCATCTTCAACGCTCTTTTTGCTGCCGACTACATTATTGGCCTGGACGGGGTCAGCACAGGGGTCATCAACGGAGGCTGGATCAATCACAACTACAGGCAACTGTATGTCCAAATCGCGTACGTTTTAGCGTGCATGGGCTACTCGTTCGTGGTGTCTGCGATTCTCGCTTACGTCATCAATTTCATCCCCGGACTTCACCTCCGTGCTTCAGAAGAGGCCGAACTCCTTGGAATGGACGACGATCAGCTTGGAGAGTTTGCTTATGACTATGTGGAGATAAGGAGAAACTACAACAGCGGATTCGAGAATTTCTTCCCTGCGACTGAAGGACATTCAGGTGAGCCGGGGGAACACATTGTTAGCCCCCAGCACGGGAGTCAGGAGCATAGCAACATGATTCATGGGACATCCCCAGATTCAAGCAGCAGTGGTGGTAATGCTCATACTACGGTGATGGGTGATCGCCACGGTGTTGCAGCGGAGGACAAGTTGAAGGAAAAGGTTGAAGACCCGAACGGCGCATAGCAAGGTGCTTTTTTTTACTTCGAATGATGATTTGTTTGGATAGGCAAGGAGTTGTTGGGGTTTGGGGAGCGATATCCAAAATTGGCTATGGCCATGATTTTTGCAAGTTATGAGAGATATCCCTTATTTGTTCTATGTATCTATAAGTACCTATACATATAACGATATACTGTATCTATCATCATTACACATAACGTGGACCCTCCTTTACCCCATTTACCTGTCTACCTGGCTACCTACCTTATTTAAGAACTGCCTATTTATCAACCACCGCCTTCCCTTACCTCACCTTGAACTTCACCCGGAGGATTCAAGTTGAACGATTCGGTTTCACATGTATGTATACTTCCATCAAAAAGGCTAAACCATTTCAATTGTCCATCCAAGACAAGTTCCCTAGATCCCCAGAATGTCTCTCCAAACTCTCCTAGTGTCAGGCCACACTCCACATCTCACCACGATCCAAGACCCGACGTCAAAATATACATGCATGACCATGACATCACGTCCCGATTAGCTACCTAGCTTCCTATGCACCCCAGACGCTCTCTCCCGTCCCGCGGGTCATCAAGGACAAGGTCTCTCTCTCTCTCTCCTACTAATTTAGAGGGAGATCCCCCCCAAGGGGTAGTATTTTATTTTATTTTATCTAGTTTTATCTGCCGGGAAGTTGGGAGGCGGCTGGCTGGCTGGACTTCTGCTCCCTTATCAGTTCCCGTGCGGGCGCTAAGTCCCGAAATGGTACCTGGACTGATAACCACCCTACCTTAGGTATGATAAGAAGAGTGGGCTGATAAGGAGAGAGAAAAGAGAGAGAGAGTCCTGGAGCTGCGAATATCGGTGTTTGAATGAATGTGAGCTTATAGTATATAATGGTATGTTTATTAGAAAAAGTGGTAATAATATAAGAGAATTGTATTCCCTTTTGCTTCCTTTGCGAGCCTCTGAGCCAACCTCTCAGTGACGAGAAGGATTTCGTTCTTACTCGGTATAATAAGGGGTTTGACTACACTGAACAAACAGATATTGGACTGCTTGTAGAAAAGCACAGAGTATCTACTTCTTGCTTTTGGAAAAATATAGTTGCTGCTATCGGAAGCCATACCGATGTAGAACTACAAGGAGAGCGGACTCTCCTGTATCTTCAATTCCAGTGTAAGTAACTATTCTGGTGAGCAGAATGCTCTAGCTAATACTAATACTGGACATCAGAAGCAAGCCCGTGGATGACTATGATGATTTGGTCAGGAATTGGCGGTGGAAAACTTCGGAATGCCTGGATTGTAAGGACGAGCATGTGACCTCGCCTCACGTACCTACCTATATCAGGTAGCTTATAATGACAACATATTTATACTACAGACTTTCACGCACATACGATCGAGGGTTCTACGACAAAAAACGAATACCGAATCATCCAGTCCACTCACGATGATGGCTATCAGCATCACCAGCAGCCATACACTCCGGCACCCAGCCAAATTGGGTTGAAGAGAAGGGTGAAGAAGGACGTTCATTTATTTGATCGCGTGGCGGCCGGGAGCTCAACTTGCTCCAGCTTGAGAAAAGTTTCCGTGGAGATATGGTCCGTTTGGCGCGGCTACAGGAGTGCCGATGTTCAAGAGCCTCATCCTATGCAAGAAATTCCTCATGGAATAACACACCAAAACTCTGAACAAGGTGTTCAGTGTTCATTGGTGCAATATTAGGCTTGTTAGCCGTGTATGCAGCCCCAGCGGGAATCAGCACGCAAGCGGGAATGTGCATGCAGCCGAACTTATCTGGACGTGTTTATCTTGCTTGAAAGACTAGTGTCAGGCCTTTGGCAAAATCATCCCGCTCTTGCATGCAGCTGTTATCACCCTACCCCACGGACGAGGAGATCTCTAAAGTAATATATGCTCAAAGGCAAATCATATATTCGGAATCGAATTCATATAAGTTACTTATCGAACTGATCTCTTGTCCCTTTATATCTAGGCAGTTTGAATGCGCAAAAAGACGTCCAAATCCAGCATATTATGTGGATAAAGGAGCCTCTTCAGTTCGAAAAACAATACGTAACAGCGACAGGCCTGTGCGTAGTCTAGCGCCTTGGAAGTGTAGCATCATCGTCGGTCAGGTGCCGGGAATGATCAGATATCAAGTTTATTTGGACTGCAGACGCTAGGCGTGTGTATTCGTGTCAATTGATCGATAAGTAGCTTGTAGTATTGTGATATGTTTTACATCTGAGCAAAACGTGTTGAAAAAGGTGCATATGATTCACGAGCTAGGATTTAGAATGGCCGCCAGAAACTCACCATTGGGTTGGGGTGCAGCTGTGAAGCAACAGGATATCCAACGGGCTGTACTCTCATCGAAATCCAATTGTCTCTAGTATCCATGGCACCATGCACTGATTCATGCAGTATCAAAAGAAAACAGCATTTATATGCCATACAGGGTGCCCAAAACCAAGCAGAGGTCACAAAGCCAAAGACGAACACTTTCCGGTCCCAATCTGGAAGCAGATGCAGAGTGAGCACAGCTGCTAATACCTGTGCGTCAATTTGGAAAGGGAAGGAGATTTACAATCAGGGTTGAATGAACCGTACATATTGTATCTGTGTATAGCCACGATACAAGAAATTCAGAACTAGACACCGAGACCCCTCTATCAGGAGGGCCAGAACATGTATGCGTTTTGTAACGTAACATGGGGCCGCTAACCAGGAGGCTATAGCGTAAGACCTGGTAATATACAGAGATTTAAAGACACTAAAAACGTTATGCTTATACGTACCTTTAGGATTCATTCTTGCAGGCACCTTCGGTATTCAGGCGGCCACAAGATATAAATAGCGTGCTGTAAGTGAAGGAGTAGAATGCTAGAACATGCAACCCAGGTCCCAGGGCCAGCAATCATCAAGAATTACGTCTACCTTCACAATGAAATTCCTTTGCCTCCATGGAGCTGGCACCAATGCACAGGTAAGCTCCGTTTCTAGACGAATGGCCTCAGAAAGAGAGCTAACCGATGTCAACCAAGGTGTTTCAAGATCAGCTTGGTAGGTGGCCTTCTACGCGGAGAAAGAATCAATAATCTTACCAGGTCTCATTTATTCTACTAAGAGGGCCTCATTTTGAGTTTGCCGCCGGGGAATGACATCAAATTTCATTTTGTCCAAGCGCCTCATGAACTCACGTCTCTTCCCTTCGATTTCGAGGCCTACGCAGGATCGGGACCGCATATGCGGTTCATAGAGCACCCTCAATGGATCACTATGGACGATGTTATTGAGCGTATCGCCAAGGCACCATCGGGTGAAAGTGCAGAAATGATATGGCGCCATGCACTTGATTTCTATTACAGCAATGATACACCTGGAAGGTCCGAGTTCATTGGCAGCATTGGCAGATCACTTGCGCTTCTAAACTCTAAAATTGATGAGGAAGGTCCCTTTGATGGGTTGATTGGATACTGCGAAGGTGCTTCTTTTGGTGCAACTCTCATCCTCGATCGTTTGCGCAAAGAATCCAGCCTTCACGCACCCCAAAGCTTCAAGTGCGCTCTCTTCTTCAGTGGATATGCGCCATTTGCCCCTGATGGGTCGAAGGTCATCCTGGCAGATGAGTATGGCCAAATCTTCAACTTTCCCACATGCCATGTCATAGGGTCAGATGACGCTCTCATTGATGGGGCCATGGCGTTATTGAACCTTTGTGATTCGGGGCAGGCTACGGTGATTGAAGGTGGCTCAGGCCATCTTATGCCGCAAGACTCAAGTGCTTTGCGCGCTGTCAGTGCATCCTTTCTCAAATTGGTCGAGCTTGCGCAACAAGCTTGATATGATGGAGTCTTCAACACGCCACCTCGAGTATCCTTTGAGATAGAGATGCAGCGCAACCATTGCTAGATTAGCTCCACGGTATTCAACATACATGCAGAAATGAAGTGTTCTTCTCTTTCCGAAATCAGGTTAGACTCGTTCAATCAAGGAAACCACTCAGAATCACTTATGCTGGTCTCTCAAACTCAATCTATGTGTGTGGTCTCTGGTCTCTTTCTGGCTCAACAAGGTAGATATGGACTTTCGCGTACTATATATTGTCTCGAGATTGCCACATTTTCACCCTCGTACTTATACATTCCAAGATCCGAGAAAAGAACTGCTCCATTGGCTTCCTACCCATCCGGCTCACTTCAAAGAGTAACGAATATGACAGAAACTTTCAGGATTCCCACGGAGGGCATCACCACCGGTGGTGTCCTCAATTCTGATTTCCGCGTTCCTACATGCAAAGTCGAGCCTATTGCCATAGTTGGAATGGCATGTCGCTTGCCTCCGGATATTTCAACCCTTGGCGACTTCTGGAACTTCTGTGCTCTTCGGAACAGTGCATGGTCGGAAAATGACAAAAGCCGTTTCAACAACTCGGCTTTTTGGCACCCGAATCCTGAGCGGGAAGGGCGTGTATGTTAACTTTCCAACTAGAAACAATCTTCACTACCAGATAATAATGTTTCAAAGTTCAACAACAAAGGGGGCCATTACTTGAAGCATGACCTCACCTGCTTCGATGCACCGTTTTTCCATATCACTTCCACCGAAGCCAAGGTCAGTGGGTATGAGCCTTAATAACTTCTCGTTTGCTTAATGGCAACGGGGCAAAAATGGTCTCTACGAACCTTTGCTGACCATAGATGCTATTGATGAACTTTAGGCTATGGACCCTCAGCAGAGGTTCCTTCTTGAAGTGACGTACGAGGCCATGGAAAACGGTACCTGAATTTACCTTCTTACTGAAAAGTTTCTAACACTCTTGAACAGCGGGAGTTCCCATGGAGCACCTGGATGGTGGGAATACTGCTGTTTACTCTGCAAACTCCTTCTCGGATTATGGCCACAGTCTGCTTCGAGATCCGGAGACAACTCCTAAATTCACTGCCACTGGTTGCGATCCTTGTATGTTGGCCAACCGAATCTCTTACTTCTTCAACCTTAAGGGCCCAAGCATCACGATCGATACTGCGTGTTCTTCCAGCATCACTGCCCTACATCTAGCCTGTCAGAGCTTGCGCACGGGGGAATCTTCACACGCTATCGTGTCTGCTTGTCACCTTAATATCTCCCCGGACACCACAGTCTCATACTCATTATCTCAGTAAGTATTATGGTTGTTGTATTCTCAGAACGCTTTCACTGATTGGGTCAGGTTGTTGTCGAATGAAGGTAAATCGTATCCTTTCGACCAGCGAGCCACTGGAGGCTTTGGCCGTGGGGAAGGGGCTGCATGTGTCATACTCAAACCTCTCAGTGCGGCTATTGAGGCCGGTGACAACATCAGAGCGATCATTCAAAACACTGGCATCAACCAAGATGGCAGGACAGTAGGAGGTATTACCGTCCCTAGTGTGGCCTCCCAGGAAAGCCTGATCCGTTCCTTGTATAATGCACGAGGACTTGATCCATTGGAAACTAGGTATATTGAGGCCCATGGTACTGGAACAGCTACTGGTGATCCTATCGAGGTTGAAGCTCTTAGCAGAATATTTGGCAAGCGCGACTTCAAAGCTGGTCCCACATATCTTGGATCGGTCAAATCGAATTTCGGACATCTCGAAGGAGTCAGCGGGCTCATTTCTGTTATCAAGACAGCCATGATGTTGGAAAGGGGGGTGATTTTGCCAAATACCAACTTCGACAGTCCAAATGAGAAACTGCAATTAGCAGATCGCAACTTTCAGGTGAGATGATAATTGGCATCATGATTCCCGATTATGTTGTTAACGGTTTCAATGTTCAGGTCCCTGTTGCTATAACGCCTTGGCCCAAACCTGGAATCAGGAGAGCCTCGGTCAACAACTTTGGCCTTGGTGGCTCGAACTCTCATGTCATCCTCGAGCAAGGTCCGCCGAAGCCAATTGGTATCGTGTCTAGGAACCGTTATATCTATGTCTTGTCCGCACAATCCGAGTATTCCGCGCGACAGCAAATGACGCGGCTTGCCATGTATTTGAGAAAGAATCCAATAATGTTCAACAAGGATTTGATGAAAAATCTTGCCTATACATTAGGTGCTCGTCGGTCTATGTTTCCTTGGAAAGTTGCAGCAACTGCAATAAGTTCCACTGAACTTGTTGAGAAATTGAGAAGTGATGCACTCGTGCCAATCCGGTCCTCGAAGAAGCCCATGATAGGATTCATCTTTACAGGTCAAGGTGCCCAATGGCAAGGGATGGGGCGTGAGCTTCTCAGCCATCAGGTTTTCGCAGCATCAATTATCAAGTCGGAGACCATCTTCTTGGAGTTGGGAGCGACATGGACTCTACGAGGTAACGCAAGACCCCATAGTCACTACTACTATCTGCTGACCAAGTGAAGATGAGTTATTAAGAGACCCAGAGAACTCTCGCCTAGGTTTACCTCACATCAGTCAGGCTGTGTGTTGTGCAGTTCAGATTGCTTTAGTTGACTTGCTACATTCATGGACACTGCAACCGTCGGCAGTCCTGGGTCATTCCAGCGGCGAAGTTGCTGCGGCCTACGCGGCCGGAATTCTACCTCTTGATTCATGTGTTGCCATTGCGTATCATCGCGGGATCAGCACCATGAAATTGAGAAACACATATCCAGACTGCCGTGGGGCCATGATGGCCGTCGGATGCGGTGAAACCGAGCTACAAGAGCTGCTACATCAAGTGAAAGCTGGAAAAGCGGTAATCGGTTGCAAGAACAGTCCTTCAAGCTTTACTGTCTCTGGAGACCATGACGCTATCATCGAGCTCCAAGAATTACTTAATACACGGAACCTTTTCAACCGGGTTTTAAAGGTCGACGTCGCCTACCATTCGCCTCATATGGAGCTCGTTGCGGACCAGTACAAGGATTCTCTTGGTAGTATCACCACTGCCTCATCAAACGTAAAATTTTACTCTTCGACTATTGGAGGACTACTGGAGCGGCCCAGCTTAGACGGTGAATTTTGGTCCAACCACATGACAGGCCCCGTTCTTTTCTCAGATGCTCTACATGCTCTATGCAGTTTCTCCGAAACTGTGGATGGACAAAGACGTGGGATAGAGATCTTGATTGAAATTGGTCCTCATTCAGCATTGAAAGGTCCCATAGAGCAAACACTGAAAGGTGCTTCACTCAGTGGTAACATCGTTTACGTTCCGTCTCTGGTACGAGGCAAAGATGCCATTCAAACTACCCAGGATCTAGCAGCAGGAATTCTCATGAAAGGTTATCCTCTCGATATTACGTGTGTCAACTTTGAGGGTGATGCCAATCAACTCAATCAGATCTCTGTGCTGGCAAATCTTCCACCATATCCTTGGATGCACTTAGAAAATTACTGGCATGAGTCCCGGATTAGCAAATCTTACAGAACAAGGAGCAATCCTCACAATGACTTGCTAGGCTCCCCTGCCGCTGATTTCAATCCACTGGAGCCTCGATGGAGAAATATACTCAGGCTTAATGATGTCCCTTGGCTCCGTGATCATCGTTTGCTGTCTGAGACGGTTTTCCCGATGGCAGGTTACGTATCAATGGCAATTGAGGCCGCACTGCAACATGCAAATGTTGACGGTGAAGAAAGAGAAATATCGTCAATCAAGTTACAACAAGTATCGGCCAAGAATCGTCTTATATTATCCGAAAATACCGGACATGAGATTCTCCTATCTTTACGTCCCTACCGTCTGGGACCGGAAGACCAGTCAAAACAGTGGAATGAATTTGTCATATTCTCTTGCTCTGAAGAAATGGGCTTTTTGGAACATTGCCGAGGGCTTGTCTCCGTTCAGCTCAAGGTCAAATATTCAGATCAGACAGGCACTAGTTTGACTGAAGAAAGTCAAGGAGCTCTATGCTCGCATGACAGGAATGCCATTTTCGGCCACTCCATGGAATACTCCAAGCTTTATAAGGAGCTCAAATCGATTGGGGTGCAATACGGCCCAATATTCCAGGGGCTCACAAATATCCAATCCTCTGGGTATTTTGGTCGGGCGCGAGTGACAATTCCGAACACAGTGAAATCCATGCCCCTTGAACACGAAAGCACCTATGTGATCCATCCCGCTCTTTTGGATATATGCCTCCAGCTAATGTTTCCTCTTTTGACCACGAGGCAAACCGGTCTGAAGAGGCTATACATGCCCACTTTCATCGAGGAAATAGAGATCAGTTGCCCGATGGATCAGACGGCAGGCCATCAACTAGACCTACAGGGAATGTTGACAAAAGACTCTGTGGATACGCCGGTCTTCTCTATCTCTGCTCGCGAGTTAGATACACAGTCCGCCAAAGAGCTGATCTCTATCAAGGGATTGAGATTAATCGGCCTCTCGACACAAATTTCGACCTCAAACGAAATTATCGATCCATATTCCAAGCTGAAGTGGATGCCATTTCTTGATATGCTTACCCCATCACAATATAGATCGCTGTTTTCCTCCTCCAGAACCATAGAGTTTGAAGAGAGATCTCTAATTAGGCTACTCAATCGTGTTTCTTGCTATTATCTTCGGAATGCTCTTAAACGGATATCTGAGAAAGGTGGATATTCAGGCACACGCCACGCCAATCTGTACAAATGGATCCAAGATCAAGTCGGTGGGTGCTCCCGCTCCGACAGCCCATCACTAGGACAAGAGTCGATATCGAATGATATTGACGAGCAAGTTCCTGAATACGTTCAGCAAGCCGAATCGTCTGGACCTGTTGGGCAATTCCTTTGCAGGATTGGAGAGAATCTTCCCAGTATCATTAGGGAAGAGGTTGAGCCCTTGAGTCTAATGTTAGTGGACAACCTACTTGAGAGATACTACGAGGAATTACTTCCTCTGAAGAGTCGCCTATATCCTGCAGCGGCATCCTTTGCGACCTACCTATCTCACCAGTTACCCAACCTCAGGATTCTGGAAATCGGTGCTGGAACTGGAGGAGCCACTCTGCCGATCTTGGAAGCGTTGAGTCGCTCAACCAATTCCTCACCTCCCTTCGGGTGTTATGACTTTACCGACATCAGTGCGGGTTTCTTTGAGAAAGCAAAGAAAAAGCTCGCAACCTGGCAAGATGACATCAATTTTCGAAAGCTTGATATTGAAACCAAACCTTCAAGTCAGGGGTTCATCGAAGAAAGTTACGATTTGATCATCGCGGCAAATGTCTTACATGCTACTGTTAACATGGAGAAAACCATGAAAAATGTCCGAACACTTCTTAAGCCTGGTGGAAAGTTACTTCTCCTTGAGATCACTTCGCCAACTGTCACCGTCTTCCCGTTTGCTACGCTTCCTGGGTGGTGGCTAGGTGAGTAGTTCATGATTCCTTCCCGCTATCTTTTCATGCTTATCTTGTCTTAGGTGAAGAAGACTTCCGTCAAAGCGGGCCGACACTGTCCCCCTCCAGTTGGAATCAGGTTCTCCGATCCACAGGATTTACTGGGATTGAGGCAGAGATTCAGGATTACCCAGATACTACTGAGCATGAGTGCTGCATGATAGTCTCTTCTGCCTTGCGGACGGGAACCATACGACATCCTGAAAACTTAACAATCATATCCGATAGCTCTGAAGGGATCTCAGAACAGCTCTGCAGCAGTCTTCGAAATTCTTTGGGATTTGTTCCTGAGATCATCTCACTGGAGTCCACCTGTTCTCAGCAGACTGATTCGAGGACGTATATATTTCTGGAGGATGCCAGATCACCTCTCCTTCGCACTATCAATGAGAAACAATACAACGCTCTACAAAGACTCTGTCTGGCCAGAAACATTCTCTGGGTGGTGACTGGAGGTAATGAAAGCTCGATCAAACCAGAGAACAGTATGCCTCTGGGATTGGTTAGAAGCATTCGCAATGAGCAGCGCGGCCTGAAACTTGTGGTGTTGGATATGGACCCTGAAAACCGACTTTCTGATATAGAAGCTGCCGCAACAATATCACGAGTCTTCTCACATGTTTTTGGCTCGCATCTGGGATCGATGGGACCTGATGTCGAGCTGGAGTTTTCTGAGCGTGATGGGGTGGTCAGGATACCCCGATTCGTCCCAGATACCTTGATGAACGAGACTATGACAAGTATTCGCGAGAACTTTTTACCCAAGGTTCAAGAGTTTGAAGAAAGTCGACCAATAAAAATGATATTCGAAAAGCCAGGTGTCTCGAAAAGGGTGCTTTTCCTTGAACAGGGTTACCCGACAATGGCTCCAGCGCATGATGAAGTTGATATACAAGTGAAGGCTTGTGGAATCAGTTTCCATGATGTCCTCATGAGTCGGGGTGAAATTCCTGGCGAGCTTGGATACGAGTGCAGCGGTGTCATTACTGGAGTTGGACCCGGCGTGAAACATCTCACCATCGGAGACCGCGTATGTGTGTTAGCAAAAGGAACCTATGCTTCATCCATCCGTTGTGCTGCAAACAGCGTAGCTAAAATCCCGGATGGGATGGATTTCACTACAGCAGCATCCATTCCAATGGCTTTTGTCCTGGCCTATTATTCTCTCGTCACCGTTGGAAATCTATCTCACGGCGAAAGTGTACTGATTCATCGGGCTGCTGGCGGAGTTGGTCAAACAGCGATAGCTATCGCGAAGCTCCTTGGAGCTGAAATATACGCCACAGTTGGTTCTCCAAGCAAAAAGCAGTCCCTAGTAGATCTCTATGGGATTCCGTCCGAGAGGATCTTCTCCTCCAGAGATACTTCCTTCCGGCACGATATCCTGAAACTGACGCACGGACGGGGAATGGATGTCATACTGAACCCCCTGTCCGGGGAAAGCCTGCAGGAGACATTGAAATGCCTGGGAAAGAATGGGCGATTTGTGGACATCGGGAGGAGAGATGTCTTAAATGACAACCGGCTGTCTATGTCGCCCTTCAGCTTCAACGCAACTTTCTCCGCGGTGAATTTAGATGCCTTGATTGAAGACAAACCGAAACTATTGAACGGGATCTTAACTCAAGGTATCGACTGGTACTCCTGCGGCAAACTCAGTGTCAAGATGCCTGTGACCATTTACTCCATCTCACAGGTAGAGGAAGCATTGAATGCAATAGGTAGCGGCGAGACAATGGGTAAGGTTGTGGTGGACTTCAGACCAAATACGCAACTTAAGGTGAGATCCTAATCAAGTGGTAAGTTTATGCTTACTAACACATTATCTAGATAATAGCCAGTGAACAATCCAACCCCGTCTTTGATATTGACGCATCCTATGTTGTTGCTGGCGGCGGTGGCATTGGACAAAGTATCATCCGCTGGATGGCCCGTAGAGGAGCCAAGAATTTCATTCTCATCTCTCGAAATGGCCTCAAATCTGGCAAAGTCCAGGAGCTGGTCTCTGAACTTTTACCAAGGGGAATCAGGATAGACGTGTTCCGGGGAGACGTCGCGAATGACAGCGATCTCGAGCGTATTCTAACCGAGAGCTCCAAATCTCTTCCTCCGATCAAGGGAGTCATACATACTGCAATGGTTCTCAAGGTAAATGCTCTTGAATACAGAACGAACCAAGACTTTATACTAACTGGCCTTTCAAGAAAATCTTTTTTGAAAAAATGTGTCATCGTGACTACATGGAGGTGATCAGACCTAAAGTGGAGGGCGCTTGGAACTTACATCGCCGTTTCCGAGACAACAGTCTTAAATTCTTCATCATTATCTCTTCAGGTACCGGTGTTGTTGGAATCCCAGGCAGTGCAGCCTATGGAGCTACCACGACGTACCTCGGAGCCCTTGCCAGACTGAGAGCTTCAGAAGGACTTCCAGGAGCCTCACTTGATTTGGGACCAGTGCTTGGTGTTGGATATATTGCTGATCAGCAGGAACGGCAGAACATAATTGAGGAGAATTGGGGCAACAAGGGAATGAACGAAGCGCAACTTTTCGCTCTTCTGGAGGCTACTATCATTGGGAAATACCACCAGAGCTGGGATCAGGAATGTTTCACCTGCTTAACTCTACCGCCTCCTCTTGAGCCCTTTTGGTTTGCTGATAGCAAATTTGCGCATTGCAGGCCTCGCAATATCACTGGCGACCGCAAACATCCCAGCAAAAAAGGGGCAGTCTCAGATCTTCCAGCAGCGCAATTGCTAGCCCAGAGCAAGTCCCTAGATGAGGACGAAGCGATTATCAAAAGCAGTGTCATCTCGAAATTCAAGTCAGTGTTATCACTGCATGAAGATGATATTACTCCATCAAAGCAGGTCTCTGATTATGGTGTCGACTCGCTTGTCGCTGTGGAGATCAGAAACTGGATTGCTCATGAGTTCGACGCTCGACTGAGCCTCCTTGAATTCATGGAGAGCAGCTCGCTCTCAGACCTGTCGAAGAGAATTTCCCAGAAGTCTGGGATCGTTGCCGACAATCAGAAGCGATATGCCAGCAGCGCCTGATGGTATAGAGCCTCACGTTACAATAGGGTTGGCCGATATGCGATATTTGTGATCGGCATCGGCTACTCTCCATCATTCCACCTTGGAACATTCACGGATAAGCGTTTGCTATTTTATCACTATTTCGTGCAGATAAATAGCACTCGCCAGTCGCTCGTTATATAGAAAATAAGACTTTCTATATGGCTTCAATCGACAGCTGAGTGATCTCTCATTATAGACCTTCCCATAGGTCAGTACCTATTGACTGTCGAAGATCTGTACGATGAGTTTTTGAAAATGTAGGTATGTTTTCAACACAGAAACTGAACCCTGTCCTTGTATCATTTTTCAGGAGTAAGGATATAAATTTATGTCCGTGGGAGCGAGTGAAACTGGCCCAAAAAGGGGGCAAAAAAAAAAAAAAAATGCAGAAACGCAAAAAATGAGTTGGTATCTAAGCAATGCTTAGGGTCGTGAACTCAAGAGAAGACTCTCTGACGGGGAGTCGAACCCCGATCTCCCGCGCTTTGCCAGTTAGATGACAAGCGGAAATCATGACCGTTAGACCATCAAAGATGTGTGTTGCTTTAGTTGTTTTCGTGATTGATGGTGGTTTTAAGGCGCGTTAAAGTTAGGTATTTTAGTTAGATTCTAAAAATCATGTTCGAGCCTTTTGTGGTGCTTCCCCCACTCTATTGACGCCTTAAAAATCAATGTTGGTGCCTCAGCCTGACAGGGTTGCCAGCCTTGTAGCCTCGCGCTAATAGAATACACCAAACGAACAACTCCATCATGAGGCGACTGACTGTCCTACCAACACATCGAACCTCCAACATCAATGTCGAGAAAGAGCTCTTCGTTTACGCCAAGGTGGCCAAGATGTCAACAGGATTTAAAGAAGTTGATGTGACAAATTTCTCCAACCAACAAGGGTGGCGTCGGGTGAGCAGAAGGCTCCTATATTCATTCCCCTTCAGTAGCCTCTCTACTCCGCAATCCCTTCATGGAACAAACATCTGCCCTCAGTGTGGCACATTTAGATCTTAAAGCGCTGTTTTTTGTTACCTATCTTCTTTAGGTTCCTGGCAATACATAGTCTCCATTTCTACTCTCCATTTCAAATAACCTTAGCAACTCTAACCCCCACAGTTTCCCGCTCAGGACGATTTCTTCAGTGGTTTGACCGTCCAAGACGATGATCTGTTCATCCACGACGACGATGAGACCGATTCATCACAGCCACCCGGTATTGCAGAATGGCGATCGAACCTAGTCGCCCTATCTCAGAGATACAACGTGAGGAGTGTTCTAGTTGCTCGGAGAATGGATACTCATATGAAATAGTTTTATTTTGCCGCCTATCGAGATAAAATTCATGTTACGATACCCCGCGGACTCAAGCAAACACTGCCCGGTACACCTGACCTCGTTCTACCCCTTCCTAGATCCCAGAAAGCCATTCGAGTCGGCGGGTTCATCGACCCAGCGCGCCCACACTGTGTGAACAACATGATCATTTCTGATCTGGGGAGTCACGAGATTCTCTTGATGGCCTTCGATGATGGCGACGTTATAGCATATTATACGCATGCTATTGTTACCGCGATTGAATCACGGAATGATATGGGAAGCGAGGTTGGCATTATCAAGCCGTGAGTCTTCGTGCTCAAGACATTGACGGGCGTACCTGATTCCGGATAGGCTCTTCCATGAGAACGTTGGGGCCAGCGCTTGGGGACTGGCTATCCATGAGCAATCACGCCTCATAGCCGCAAGCTCCAATCTTCGCGAAGTGACCGTTTTCATGCCTGCTTATACTACCGATGGTGACCCACGAGTTGAAGAGTTTCTCCAAGACAGTACATTCCCGGAGTTTCCACACCTGCCCGAATCGCCCTCATACCGAAAAATTAATAGGAGAAGGGTCATGAAACTGGGCATTGAAGGCCACAATGTCCCAAGCTTAAGCTTTGCTAGTGATGTTGATGGCGAAGCACGATCAATACTTGCGGCAGATATACTTGGAAATCTCTGGATCTTTGATATATATAGCGATAAAAGGCAACGACTACCCGGTGTGCACCCGAGGAGCGCCAGAGGAGATGTGCCAATGTAAGTGCTCTATGGCCTGTTGTTTATTTGATGTATTGTATTTATTTGAGGGATCGATCCGAGGTCTTGTTTATTCCCCTAACAAATGCCCCATATCCAACTCGAGTGAGAATCTACCACCATCTTCTTTCTATGGGACAGTTGTTCTGACAAAGTGCTAACTAACCAAACGTTTCAGGGGCTGGGGAGTCCTTGTCTTGCCGCTGAATGCTTTCAAGCATACGTCGACCCCGCATGAAGCACTCGGTGTACATGATCTGAAAAGTGCCATGTCTGTTGTTGAAATAGGGGGAGAAACAGAGCGAATCTTCGACGTTACTTCTCATATCCGACTCCGGGACTCGTTCAACTATGACCCTTCAGCACCTGCCGTCCGTCTTGGGCAACCTACTCCCAATACAGCAAGCCCGTTGATACCGGAAGAAGATGAGCCTGGGAATCTAACTGAGGGGGACGCTACTTCAGAGGAAACGGATGCTGAACCTTCGGAGATGGTAACGGACTCTTCAGATGAAGAGGGTAGGGCGCTCAGCATTTTGGAATCAGAAGAAGATGTTACAACGGTACTGGGACTGCTAATGGAAGGGCCCAGCGATCCCGATGCGGATTCTCCAGAGTCCTCAGTTATGGATCGCAGAGGGAGTGATATGGACTACTTTCAATGCCTGGTAAACATGAATCCGGCCCTCGTACCAATGCCTACAAACAAACAAACCCTCTTGGATCTGTTGGAAAAATACACCAAACTCGGATCGGAAGAGTTCGAAGCAATGACTCCCACGGCGGCCTCAGAAGATGAGGACATGTTTCTTCTCCCAGATAATTCAGCAATCCTTCGAACCTACCAATACGATGCCGAATTGATCCCGCCCTCCAGGTCCATGCCAAGGACAATCTGCAAGAGACTAGTCAAACAGAGCGCATCACCTGCGCCCTACGAAGTGCTACGGCCATTCGAACGGCTCAACCTCCTTGCTGCGATTCCACCGCTGTCTCTGGTAGTTGTAGCCTCCCAGGCCGGCAGGGCAGCGCTCCTCACCCTCACGCGGCCCGACGACCAATTCTCAGTCAATGGACCAGTGGTCACATTCCGAGTCGAGCGTATGCTCCCCAGCAACGAGCACCAGCACGCGGGCATCCGCCCGCCCATGCCACTGATGGGAATGGCCGTGTCGCCTGTGCAGACAGACGACATGACTGGAGCGAAGGAGAGGCGTAACGCCAGACGGTGGAGGCTAATTCTGCACTACCACGACCACACGGTGCTGAGCTACGAGCTGAGCAGGGACGAGCAGACGGATGACCTCATGGTTCTTTGAGTGATTGATTCAAAATGATGATTGCATTTTCACTGCGTCGGGGGAGCATGGAAGGTATGGGTTATGTATGGATGGGATTGGGCATGGAGCAGGGCATGATACCAGAGGGTTCTGATGGATGGCGTTACGGAGGCGCTTTGATTGATGGGGTTCTGAGAGCGCCGGGACTCTTCACCCTAAAGTAATAGCTCTGGATCTTCAAGAGGACCCGGACCCTTCTTGATTCAAGTGTGTTTTCATCCACAGTTCCATAGTAGTCGAGATGTGTAGGTGCGTAGTGGAAAGCGTGGGAGGGAGCTGAACATCTCAAATTCCTTGAGTATTTCGTCTCCTCCCCCCCATTATAGGAGAGCAATACTCAACCAGCCGTCCGCCATACAGAGGGGACGGAACGGCGACGAGCAGGAATCGCGCAGCGGATGTGTCTCTCGAGTATCCAATCCCAACAGCAAGCACGCAGGAACGCCGCAGTAGCCACACAGGCGTGCGCGTTTACTACAGTACTTCGGTACGTACCTTACTGATCTTACTGTATAACCAAAGAACCCCCGCCCTGCGCAGCCCCTCCACAAGCAACCAACCAACCAACCAAGGCACGGCGCAAGAAAACGAACAAACAAAACTCGTTCGTCATCATTAAGCTATCCCTGTCTGATTGATTCCATGGACTTGAGTTGGGTGGGTGTGATCTGGAAAAAAGAGATGCGATACGTAGAGGGGTGGTGATGCGCTCGGGGCGTTTAGACCAATGGGGGGTGTGGGCGGGGTTGGGAGGTGAGAGATGGGTGCAGTGCGCGCGCTTCAAGAGATTGAGGAGGAGATGCGGCGCCTGGGATTTCTGAGAGAGGGGAGTAAAGAGAGAGAGAGAGAGGACTCAAAGAGGGGAAATAAAGGGATAATAGAAGAATTATAGAAAGGAAAGGAAAATAGCAGAGTAGCAATGCGAGACGGCGGCGTAGAGGCTTCGATCGGATCATGAGGGAGGAATCGAGGATGATGTTTTGAACGACCGGAACCACTTTCTGCGGCGGGATGCAAGCGATATGCTGGTGCATGAGGATAGAATATAGTATAGGTAGGTAGGTAGATATGTACATTGGTATCTTACCTTACGGAAGAACATGCAACGGTACTGTAGTAGTAGACCACCATCAAGAATGCCGGGGCGAGGCGCAAGAGAGCGAGACTGACTGACAATGCCAACGTCTCTGACTTCTGAGCCTCGCAGATGCATGACTATCCGAGAGCGCCGAGGGTCTCAGCCTCCTATCTTTTTGTACGTAGATAAGGAGTTAGATACAGAGTTCTGATTTCATTTCACTTCATTGATCTGTTATGGGATGTAAGGTAGTGCGACTGTGTAAGGTATTCTCTCTGTGGCTCCCCCTGAGAATCTGAGATATCTTCTATATAATCACGGTATAACGGGGGGATGTGAATATGCGTATATGGGGGGTATATCTTACCTATCTTAGCCATATGCGGCTATATATAGACGGTATATCTCCACATACCGCCCGAGTAGCGGTATATACGACGCTAAACGGACCGGCAAGGGGGCGGCCGGCAGTGCGTTTCATACCGCAACACGCCTTTCCGCATCGGGCCAAGGAGCCAGGTACGCGATGAAGCCGATGTCTCGCTGTGCCGGGCAATGATCAATCGACGATGGCACGACGACGAGAGCTCACGACTCAACCATTCAACCACCATCAACGGCGCCAACTCCTGCTGGCCCTCTGGAGTGGCGGTGGTGTTACTTTAGCTTCCCACGAGGGAGAGCGAGAGTTTGCGCGGTCTGCGAAAACGTCTGTCTATCTGTGACTATCCTGTCTCTTACTCCAAGTATCAATGATTCCTCGCCTGCGCTCGACGACTCAAGACACATCACATCATCATCTATTCAAGGGGATATACATCTACGAACCTACCCACCTACATACATCCCTTACCGACCTCTCTTCTTTCCTTGATCCCTCCCTGGATACATCCCTCTTCCTTACGCTGTGCCTGTGGATAATCAATTGTGTGCATTCATTCGTCTTCTGATCCCTCTTCTTTGTCGAGCTCTCTCTCTATCTAACCCAACATCTCTCAAGGTATATATCCATCCATCCTATCCTATCCATGCCTCACCAATCTCTCTCCCTCTCTTTTCCCCCCCTCCTCTACAAACTCACGCTTCATGATTCTTACGTCCTGCCTATTAGGTGACCCCGAGACCATCCCCGTCTCCTCGACTTCGTGGGAGAAACAACCCTCGCTTCACCTTCTACCGCACGACCCTTCTCCCCCCCTTCCCAGCCTCCCCCGGCTCCCTGACTCTGAGTCTCCCTTCTCCCTCCTGCCTCAGACCTGCAACACTCATTTGTCGAACGACTCCCCCGAACCATTGTACTTTGGGCAGCCGGGAACCCGATCGGCGTCTTTGTTCTGTTCTGTAGATCTCCTGGTACAGGGCCGGCCCTCGTCCATTCACCGGCCCGCGTCGTGCTTTCGAATCATCGTCCACTTCATCCCATTCTTCCATCCATTCCTCCTTCTTTCTCACAGACCCGCCGCCCCCGCGACGACGACGACGACCTTCTCGCATCTTCGTCGCCTCCCTTTCTTTCCTCTCTTCTTCCTATCTATCGCTTTGTTGGAAATCTTAAAGTAGTATCGCGAGAGCGCTTGCAGTCCCATCGACTTCGGGGAGCAAGCGCGCTGAGGTTTTCTGTCTTCGACTACGTCGATATATCGTCCCCTCCCTAATTATGTCGCAATAAGCACCTACACGAGCTGTACGACGGACCACCCACGACGAGTCGGATTCATAAATTGCGCCCTCTCTTCGAACATCATAGGAGTTACGAACGGGAATCACGCGACACGATCATGGACCTGCCAAGTCCACAACACCCTCTGGACGACGCGTGCAGCGTCTTATACAATAATACCCTTTTTAGTTATTCGAGCGAGGGATACCTCCAATCTCTGGACCTGCAGAAGGGTGCGAAATGGGGTGAGTTGCCGATGGGAGTCCCGGTGAAAGGGGGCGTATGTGTCAAGACGACACCACAGAATAATACGGACGCCAGTGCTCTGTGGATAGTTGGTGGTTCCGCTGCGAATTCCAATTATACTGGGTTGCAGCGCTTCACCTTTGCAGATGGACAGTGGGAGACAATTAATTCCGACCCCCTTATCACGAAGAACCGACTCTACCATAATGCCGTCTATCTCAATGCATCCGATTCCATCTTGGTCTACGCTGGTACACAGGATGGGACCATGCAGCCCTCGACTCAGACCTTCACTATCCAGGCGTCCGAGCCATATACGGTGTTGGCCTTTCGATCCATGGCACCGCCTGCAATCTCGCCCTTGCTAATGCCATGGACGGACAGCCAGGCACTGATGGTCTACGGTTCAGAAGCTATGGTGTTCGATCCTGCCTCATCATGGTTCAGCTCCGGCGCCAACTTGTCAGAGCCTTTACAGAACACCTCGACCATCAAATCTGTTCTCATACATGGTGACGATGCGAGCAAGACCTTGTACACTTTCGACATGGAGGTCTCCCCCAATGTGGTGAATCGAACGGCGCTTGTAGACGGCAATGGAAATCCTATTATGAACTCGAGACCGATTGTTTCGAGGGCGCTGACGGGATC
The DNA here is from genome assembly GCF_003019875.1 of Amorphotheca resinae ATCC 22711. Taxonomy (NCBI): domain Eukaryota; kingdom Fungi; phylum Ascomycota; class Leotiomycetes; order Helotiales; family Amorphothecaceae; genus Amorphotheca; species Amorphotheca resinae. The sequence goes on from NW_020194471.1 coordinate 2,676,280, forward strand.
ACCAGAGTGGGAGGAGAGATCGAACCGAGTGGAAAGAGATTTGACGCTCGGTGACTGGCCAGCTTATAATGGTACTTTAGTACCCACAAGCACAAGAACGTCTTCCTCGCTCGCCGAAGGCGAGAACGGGCTCGTGGTGATCTCTGGTGGGAATCCACAAGATGTACTGTGCATGTTTCAGGCTAGGGAGAATCGTTGGGTGAATGCCACGGCAGTACTGGTATCGGAATCTTCAACACACCATGGGTTGAATACGGCCACGACATCGTCAGCCTCGACTGCTTCGAAGGTTGCTTCGCCGAGCCAAAGTGCCGCCGGCGCCGCACCTCACCACTTCCCCACGAAAATTCTGGTGGCTGTCCTTGTATCGATCATTGGTGCGGCATTCATACTCCTGTTGGCCGTGTTAATCCTCCGGGTACGACGAAGACGGAAGCAGTTCTCGGAGGCTGGCCACCTGCGACGTGCGAGCGGCATCCCCAGTGATGAGAAGGATAGCTTAGAATTTGCGGATCGAGGACTCCCGCAGATGATTTCTGGTCGACAATTTCTGGGTCACGCGCCGCAAACATCACAAGGCTCGTACAGCTCAATGTCGATATTGATGGGCCGGGTGGCAGGCCATAAGAGGGGCAATGATAAGGGGGATGGCTCCGAAGCGAGCAGTCAGTTTAATAGCAAGTACAAGGCGGAGATTAGCAAGCCCATACTGCAAGAGAGATCTTTCGGTGGCTTGCCATTGCCGGCTGGTGACATGAAGGCAACTCCTTCTGTCGTGGTGGAGGATCAAAGCACACCGGATCGAGACCTGCCTCCCCCAAGACCCCGCTATAGTAGAGGCGGACGTGGCGGGAGTAGGCGAACGAGCTCGGGATGGGATAGGTACTGGTCCGGTAGTGTAAGCACGATGAATATTCTCGGGTTTGGTTCGAAACGGACCACCTATAATGAGGGATCAGATAGAGATTCGGGTTCGCTATATTCCGAACAGCGGCACCCAAGTCAGCTCACGCAAACATCGGCAACCGTGCCACCATTGAGAATCCCGGGACAGCCTGAGCTGAACCTTAATAGGGTGGTAACAGGGAGTCCGACAATGGCGCATACTTCAAGGAAATTCCCCCTGAGGAGCGCAATGTCGGGCCAAATCGAAAGATCCGACTCAGTGATTTCACATTCTTCCTACGGGGACGATGACCAACGAGATGCCTATTCCAGCGGCGTGCCCGAGAGCGTTCACGAACAGACTTCTTGGACACCTGTGGATGGACCGCGCTGGGATGAGCGGGTCCCGAGCAATACGCATACTGAAGGTGCGCATGCTACGCCGCTGCCACGAAGCACAGTTGGGGATTTCCCGGGCGATTTCCCAATGGACACGCCCTTCCCAGTGCCTCCGTCCACACGGCCACCGGCGCCGACATCATCGGACATGAGCTGGCTGAACCTGGGGGGTAACTCGAAGGACTAGGGAGCCGACTCCCGGATGCAGGCGGACTTGTATACATATAAAGAGCTGGACCGCGTCAGACATGAAGTTCTGACATTCTCTAATTTCCTTTCCAATTCTGGCATTAGCGTCGCGACTCCGCATGTGGGTTTCCGTTCATTCATTGCATATGCATTCCGTGGAAGCGGGTCAACAAGGGGACTGGCTGGCTTCGACCCCCTCCCACTGGGCGTTCTGAGGGTTCGACACTTCTCATTTGTTTCTTTTCTCCTGGTCCGAGAATCTCGTCGCGAGAGCCAGCATGATGGAGTAGCACTGCGTGTGTATGTGCGTGTGTGTGTGTCATTTTCTTCTCTATACCTCTGTACTTCTTTCTTCCTTGATACCAACCTGCCTCTCTGGGCGGGGACGAGCATGATCTGGATGGCAATGTTTAAACATGGATGGGTTCCTGTCGTTACCTCAGCAAAGGAAAGGAGGCGTAGCGGCTCGTGTAGGTAGAGAGAAAGTGTCGGTAGATATCGATGATGAAAATATAGTATATTACTACCTACCTACATGAAAGAAGGAACAGGCGGCATCAGCACCGGCCGTCCGATTCTAGTAATATGGAAGCTGTCATTGCGAACCCTGTTACTGCGCGTACTGCGCGTAAGTGTAAGTGCAGGTGTCATGTTAGTGGAGTAAAGTACAGTACATAATAGCACCACTCACGGCCATCCCGCCTACCTAGGTACGGGATCTGGATCAGGTCCTCTGAAATGAAACGGCGCCTTCCCACGGAGGCGGCGTCCTCTTCCCTTCCCTTCTCTTCTCTTCTCGAATAATAAAAGAAATAATAATAATTATTACTCTTTCCCGTCCCTAGGTACCTAACTAAGTACATACTCTGTACCTACCTAGGTACCCATTATTATTTCTCCCCAACTCCAACCCTTCTCCCCCCCTCCCCCCTGCGAAACAGACAAAGAGAGAGAGATCCCGAAGCGCGAAGACCCCGAAATCGCAGAGCCTCTAACAAGATGAGTAAGTTGTAACTAAAGTAATAAGCGAGCGGCGCCCCGCCTGCCCGGCAGCCAGCGAGCAACGACATCGCGGCAGCGTGGGGAGACGGGGACCGCTGATTGGTTGCGTGATTTTTTAACTTTAAGAAGGGAGGGGTCCTTTGGTGTAGTTCGTCTGTGAGACTGTGACCTTACCTGCTAATGCTATACATAGTAGATGAGAGATTGCCGACCCGGTGGATGGATTGGATGGATTGGATGGATGGATGGATGGATGGATGGGTTGTTGCTTTTCCGGGCGGGGCGAAGGGCTTGTACGACTACGGAATGAATGAATGAATGGCTTCTCAGCGAGGGAGGGAGCCCGGAGGGGGGGGGGACGGGAGATGTATGTACGTTGTATGCAATGCATGCACGCATACAGCACTCGGGACTCGGGTAGAAGACGGTTTTGATACCAGGTCCCCTTGTTGCATGAGCTGTGGGATGGAAAGACATATGTGAATGTAGAGCATGACTTATACTGGAAGATTCATCTCTATGGAGGAGGGAGGGAGGGTGGTCGGTTGATGAGGGAGCTCCGACTTGAGCGCATGGTGGGGGAGGAGGGACGGAGGGACTGACTGACTGACTGACGGAGGGGGGGCGGGGCAGGCGGGCGGAAAGTGAAAAGAGAGGGAGGATTCGTAGCGAGAGTGTTCATGGCTGGGATATGTTTTGATTTTATTTTTACTTTTATTTTGTTGGTTCTGTTGCGGCACTGTGGGCTCAAGGTGAAGGAGTTGTATATGGCTTCTTTCTCTGTCTCGAGCGCTCTCTGCTGAGGAGAGAGAGATATTGGAGGTAAGGTCTGTAGAAGAACATTGGAATCATAGGTACAGAATGAAATATAAAGCAAAGAAACAAACCAATCCCACGCGAAGAATCACCGCTGACCCTCTTGCCGTCTTCTTATACCTTACGTACCGTTAATCACAAGTCCGTCCGTCCCCTACACACGTCTCAACCTCAAAAGGGTCACGCCTCGCCAGCCGGATCAGCAAAACCCCCGTCCTGGCTGGGGGACTAACTGACAACTGACTACGACTGTAACTACTGTGCGCTCCGTATTCCTGGGCCTGGTCTATGTACGGAGCATGGCGCAACCTGGGACGGTGGTGGGACTTTGGGTCGGTCCTGGATGTTCGAATCTCGAAGCATCGCATCGGTCTTGTCCGCTCTCAGGATTAGCCTCCCGTCCTTCGCCGCTCCATCGTTGGTTGGTTGGTTGAGAACTTGAGGGCAGGGAAAGAAAAAAAGAAAGAAGCAACGCCACGAAAATATAGACAGGCCATCGAAGAGGTCTCTTGAGTCTTGAGCCTCGAGTCTTGACGCTTCAAAAGTCGAGCTCACGGCAACTCAAAAGCCTTGAATCAAGGGTCGAATTACAGTAGTAAGGACCTATCTACCTAGTGACAAGAATCTCGCCGTCGCCAACTCCGCTTTGCCTTTCCCCACTCGCTCTCGACACGACCACACACTTGTTACCCAAGTTCCAACACTACGCACTGGCTACTCTGTGCGGACCGTACGCTCTTTACCCAAGACGTCCCTGAGGTCCCCGGCCTTGGATCCCTAGCCAGGACGGCCAGCCGGCTGGACAATTCTGATTCTAACTTTGCCTTCGACTACCACCGTCGATATTTTCTCCCCTCACCTTCTCTCTCTCTCCCACCCACTACTCGGTCAATCAATCAATCAGTCAGTCAGTCAATTCTTCGGCGAGAGCCCTTCTTCGCCTCCTCTCGCTGGTACCATCCGTGTCTTGCTCTCCGCCCTCATATGGGAATCACCTTAATCCCGCAATCGCCCACCGCCCACCGCCCCTCCGTATCCGTGCTTCGTGTTGAACCCCGCGACGAGATTTGCATCGCTTCCCGCATGGACTGACCTACGCCATTGTCATCGTCACTATCAGCACCGTCCTTATCTTGGGGCCCGCCAAATTCTACATATAACGTCCCGACGCTCCCACCACCGCGAGTCGCACACAATCCCGCGGGGCTTCCTGCGAGCTCCCCTCCCGCCATGATGGACTCTTCGGCCGTGTGGAATAGCCAGGACCCGACCCTCTCCGTGGCGTCGCAGGATGACTTCCAGCAGTTCCTCGACATGGGGATGAGTAACCTCGGCGACAGTCTGCAATTCGATTTTCAGGACTACAACAACCACCAGCAGGGCCACGGATCGCAATTGATGCACCAGAATGATGGGGACCAGATCGGTACGCGGATGGATGAAGGGCATGGCGCAATGGGGCACGATATCACGATGCACGAGCATATGCCTTCGATGTCCACGGCGGGGAGCCACCCCACCATCCCGGGCCCGATCGACGGGGAACCCTCGGGCGAGAGCATCGTGGAGTTGGATGCCCAGATACAGTACTTGCAGCAGCGGAGGCAGCAACAGCAGCAGCAGCAGATGCAGGAACAGCAGCGGAATTACTATGCCCAGAACCGAATGATCCCGCCCACTCCCAACAGCATGGAACTGCACGGCTCCAACTCCCAATTCTACCCGCAGTCGGATCCCCAGCACCAAGCTATGTATGAGAGGTATCGGATGCAAGCAAAGGATCAGGAGGTGAGTCGAATATTGGAGCTGCGGGGTTCATCCGGAACTGGCTAACCTGGTGGGATAGATGGCCTTCACCCCGCTCGTATCGCCTGCTGTGACTCCTCTCGATGCACACTTCAACATCCCCGAATATACAGTTCCAGGCGCGTACTTTAGTCCTTTGAGCTCCCCGGCCCTACATGCGCAGAATGAACAGGCTTCGGCGTATGACCAGCGACATTCCGGATCGACGAACTCGCCAATCGACCTCAACCTCGACAGCCACTCTGCGCCCGGAAGCTCTGTGATTCTCTCGAGGAAGCCCAGCAGGAAGGCATTGCAGCAGAAGCCCCGCAGTACTCGCTCAGTGCGGCAATCCCCAATTAGCAAACCACGCAAGGGGGGAAAGAAGAGTTCCGGTTCCGCCATCCCTAGCCAAGCTCTCGGTGATATTCTGGAACCCTCAAATGCTCAGGTTGCCAATTCAAAAGCGACCAGTTCATCCCACTCGACAGCCAGCACAGAAGAGTCGGAGAATGGCTCAATATCTCCTGAACACCTGTCAGATATGGCGCCGCCACCGGTTCCGCTGCCGGGATCCGCGGGGAGATCGCCCTATATCCAGGCACAGAAGAATGCCAGAGCGGAACGCTTGGCTCTTGGATCGCCAGCTACCCCAGCTTCACTTATGAGACTCACGCAATCACCGGCTTCCAACCAGCCGGTAACAACCGAAGATATGGATATAGACGACCGGGCAATAGAAGGATTCAGATTACCCGAAGCTGCGAATGCTACCAGACCCCCGACCTCCCGGATGGAGTCACAGTCGGATGGCCAGGTCACTCCCACCTTGAGCGCAGCAGGTGCCAAAACCCCCGGGCTCCAACCCTTACCTCCCCCTGCCTTCGCTCGGCCCAGAATGTCGATATCGGCGAGCCAAAGCCCCCAGATCGACCCGATGAATGGAGCAAATGGGTCGTCCCGCAAGACGCCCCAACTCGCTCCTCGCGGCTCCAAGAAGCGATCCGGCAGCTCGGTGCTCGCATCGCCCGCACTCCTACCCAGGATATCACCGAGTATAAAACCACTGCTTCCCGGGGGTGGATCTGTGTCTGAGGATACAGCCTCCCTTCTCCTAGCGTCAAAATCAAATTATCAGAATATTCTTGAGGGTACACATCTTCCTGGAGTCTCATATCCCACGGAGCTCTCGACAAACCTCACATCAAAACGCACATCCCACAAGATTGCAGAGCAGGGTCGGAGGAATCGCATCAATTCCGCGCTGCAGGAGATCGCTACCCTACTACCGCGCGCCTCGAGCAAGGACAGTGGTGGTGAGAAGAGCGGCAGCGGTGACGGCGGCGAGGCTCACGAAGGCGGGACCACGAAAGAAACCCCCCAGAGCGCAAACAGCAAGGCGAGTACCGTGGAGCACGCCATCGAGTACATCAAGCAACTAAAGAAAGATCTCGCCGAGGCGAACAAGAGGGCCGAGGAAGCTGAAAAGCAGCTGGCGGCCAAAACCAGCGCCAGCACCAGCACCAGCACCAGTACCAGCACCTAGAGGGGGGGTGATTCTCACGGCTTTTTTTTATACATGCGGCGTGCCTCTTCCTTTTTTTTTTATCCCCTCCCGGAGTTCGGGAGTCTGTGATATAATGAGTGATACCTGGCTACCTTACCTACCTTATGCTTTTCTGATGGCTAGACGCGGATGGGCGGGTGGATATTATAAGAGGGAGGGAAAGGAAAGAGGGCCTTGCTACTAAGGAGTTCGAGGATTGGAGGGTTGGTCGGCGGTACACCAAACAAATATTGACCTTACTTTACTTTACCTCTGCGGTTGTCGTTGTTATTTATGTTCATGTTTAGTAACATCCTATCTATCTAGCAGCGAGTGTTTAGGTATATGTTATGTTATCCTGGTAGGAGGGGTTCTCCGTGATGGGCAATATATACGGAATATGTATGTACATTTGAGGACTTGTTTTAAAATGGGGCTGGGTAAGAGTCAAAAAGAATCTCGATATCAGCCGAGGAATTTAAAAAAGTTATTTTTCGACACTTTTGATTCTATCTGGTCCCCGTTTGCTTGTTATCTTGACAAAGTCAGGTAAGGTAGTCTCACGCCTCTGGATTGGCCTAAACGAGGGCCAGTGGTACATCCTACGGGGGTATATGCTCTGCTATAATGCTCGCTGGAAGCCAGTATCATCAGGGCATATTTTAACCAAGCCGAGGTCCTCATAAGGAGAGCGAGGTCTTCTCTCCTTATGACATCGGCCAGCCCGCGAGGTTTGTACCATGTTATGAACCCCAGCATTCCAGGATGGGGCGGGGAAGGACTCGACATCCCCTTCGTCCTATGCGCGTCCCATTATTCTGGCTTCCATCCCGCGCAGCTCTCTTCATCACTCATGTACATCGAGAGCACTAGGCGGGTCCAACAAAGCCCCCCGAGGCGCTGCCAGTGGAAATCCGTAAATAATCATTCATTCATCCCAATCCCAGCGAATGAATGAGATAATCGTCTACTGGTCGCGACCCAAAACATCAACATCCAGCTCCTCCATGACCCCTAAAACGGTACTCAGACTCTCCATGAACCCGTTGACGGCGACGCGCAGCATGCGGTTCGTGGTCGCTTTGTACTCGGTGCGCAGGACCGTGTTTTCGGGGGATGATGATGATGATGATGAGGCGGTGGGGGAATTAGGGGACGGGATCGTGGAGAAGGAGCGGCGCACCAGAGGGGAGAGTTCTTGGTCGACGCGCAGAGATTGGAGGGCGGCGGAGGCGAGACGGGCGGTGGGGAGGGGGACGTCGATCGTTCTGGGGATGAGTGCGGTTTAGTATTCTTTTCTTTTTCCTTTTTCCCAAGGAGAGAAGAAGAAGAGGGAGAGGGGGAGAGAGAAGGGCATACAGTGAGCAAGGAAACTCGGGGTCTGACTGCGCAGCCATTGTTGGTGCTGGAGATAGTGGGGTTCGACCTTGAAGACAGGAAAAGTCGGGAGTGGATTATCGACGTCGTTGTCGTCGTTGGTTGTGGGGGTGAAGAGTGAGAGTGAGAGGAGAGACTGGTTGCTATGGCAAAGACATGGTTTGGGACGGTGACCCGGTTGACCAATCAGATGTCTGCACGCTGGTCACACTAGCCCTTTCCAGAAAAAGCACAAATATCCACGATCCCCTCACAACGCTGGCGACAGAGACGAAAACATTCTCCAGCGTCCTTAATAGTCTTCCGAATCGCATCTCCATCTCCAGTTCTTCTCTTCTCTTCTCGCCTCTCCAGTCCGTCTCGCTGTCGTCGACCATTATCTATACGCAACACACGGAGAAGGGTTATGCATTGTTTATCCTCCCTTTCAACCTCGTCCACGTAACGATACCGATACTGATACTGATACCGCATCTCCCTGCCCATTGTTACTGCCGCCGCATAGAGTCTCTCTCCAGCCGCTCGCATTACCTCACCATTACCCTTATAATATCATCACTGAGAAGGAATTGGCATCGACGACTTGTCTCGGTCCCAGATACCACGCAAGAACGCCGAAGATGACTCCTGCCGTAAAATATGGGCAAATCATCGAGTATATCCCAGGTAAACAAACCTCTCCTACCAACACATCAGTGGCATCATATATTCTTCGCCCTGCCGCGCAACGCTCAAGGCACCGGCTATCATCACTTCAACAGCTCAGCATCATTATGCATTGCTGCTAGCATGCGGTCAATGGATCGGCTCTCCATGGCCAGGTCGGCCGCCTCTCGACCAGACGGCGGTGGGCTCGACGCAAGCGACGCTTCCAACGAATATCATATACCAATTCTTCCGCGTACTCTGCTGACATACGTAGACCGATTGTATTTAGCATCCTACACCACCCCGCCGACGCCCGACACCCTCTTTCCATACCCCGATCAACAACCTACTCGCCGGTCTCCCACCAAGCGCTCTGCGAGAGCTGCGGATGGCCCAGCGGTGGTGTCGGAGAGGGATCGCAACCCGCCGTACTACTTCTCTATTGACGATACCTTGCTATACAATGCTTTCCACCATGATTTTGGGCCATTGCACATCGGACACTTGTACCGCTTCGCTGTACAATTCCATGATATCCTCGGGGCGCCGGAAAACAAGAACAGGCCTGTGGTTTTTTGGAGCAAGGCCGATGCGCGGAGTAAGTTTACCGCTTTTGAAACATAGCTGTTTGGATCTGCTAACACCATGAACCAGGTCGCGCCAACGCAGCATGTCTCCTCGCAAGCTATATGGTTCTCATCCAATCATGGGCACCCCATCTTGCTCTTGCGCCAATCGCGCAGGCCGACCCACCCCTCATGCCTTTCCGTGATGCGGGATATAGTCAAGCGGACTATGGAATCACCGTCCAGGATGTCGTCTATGGCGTCTGGCGCGCCAAAGAACAGGGCTTCTGCGCTCTGCCACAATTCGACCTCGAGGAATATGAGAGATATGAACGCGTGGACCAGGGAGATTTCAATTGGTTGACTCCGGATTTTCTGGCATTTGCGTCACCTCAGCATTCTCCCGTTGCTCCAATCCCACCCTCATCCCCTCTGTACGCCGCGTTGCCTTCCACACTGGCTGCCGTCGATGCTCACCCCACACTCCCGACACCCTTCAAGAACGTTCTGAAGCACTTCGCACAGCGGAATATCGGTCTTGTGGTTCGTCTGAATTCCGAACTGTATTGCCCATCATATTTCACCGCCCTAGGCATAGAGCATCTCGATATGATCTTCGATGATGGCACATGTCCTGCGCTCCATGTTGTTCGCAAATTCATTACTATAGCGCACGAGATGATTACAGTGAAGAAGAGAGCGATCGCGGTCCACTGCAAGGCCGGACTTGGCCGCACTGGTTGTCTTATTGGAGCATACCTAATATATCGTTATGGGTTCACGGCTAATGAAATCATTGCCTACATGCGCTTTATGCGGCCCGGGATGGTCGTTGGGCCTCAACAGCATTGGCTTCATCTCAACCAGGGGGTATTTAGAGAGTGGTGGCTGGAGGAGCAGTTCGAGAAGAGGATGAAGGAGAAGCTGGCGAGCATGCAACCCAGCACACCTACCAGAGTCTCCCACAAGCCTTATCTGGTCAACAACGGCCAAGTAGCCACTCCTCCAAACGGCAGTCACAGCAGACGGTCCCCACTCGGAGAAGTCGATAACGAGCAGCGCACCACTATTGGTGTACAAGAGGACTGCTTACCAGCTCCAACCCCAGGCCAGCCACGAAAGACGAGCAGGGCCGCTGACCGCCACCATCCTTATGGACGTAGCATCTCCAGCTATAGCACCAGTGAAGAGGAGCAGATAATGCAACATGAAACAGAGATGATCACCATCCATCGGTCATCCTTTGATGATCCAGAAGGCGAAGAGGAAGTGCGACAGAGAATGCGGACTCGCAAAACAGCCTCCCGTTCCCCAGCGCGAAGCGAGAAACGGTCTACGAGCCAAACGACCACTGTCTATACATCTTTTGACAATGACAGTAGCAACGACATTGAAAATATAAGTGCAACTCCCCGTCCCAAGACCCCCGGCGCCATGAAATCTGGGAGTGGATCCAGCACGCTCGGCAAGGTCCGCAGCAACTCAAAGCGCGGTGGAGAGGGCTTGCGGAGCAAAGAAACGGCAGGTGTCCGGAAGACAAGTGGGCGGGTTGGGAGCATCAGTCTCTCTTCTTCCCGCAAGATCTCGGGGGTGTAGAGGCAGGAGAGGTGATTCGACATGCTGTACCTTTTGTGCTTGCATAAGACCCGGCGTTCGTCATACGTGTGACCTAGGAGGGATATGGCTACGTGGAGTTTACTGGTGGCTTTTTAATTTTGTGGTGTTGTTCTGTTGAGTATCACGTGCTTTGGTTCTTGTTGCTTTGCGGTATGTTTGCTTGGATGGTTGGGTGGGTGAATTGGACGGGCTATTGCTGTGTTTATTTTTGTATTTGTGTGGATAGCACGGGGATTCGTCTTTCATGCCTCTTTCGATAGCTGGATTGATGACAACTTTTCTTTTTTATGATGGATGAATCACGATCAAGCATCATCGCATAGAAGATAAAGTAGAAGAGAGAAATCGCGTTCAGGAAATCATCAAAACAAAAACTTAATCAAAAAATAAGAGGATCTGGCTTGTGCTTGTCTTCCCAGTGAGTGACGTTGTGATTTGATTTTCTGCAAGGGCTTTGCTTGACTCTGTCTGCTCAGATAATTAGCAAGAGCAAGAGAGCTCTTTCTTGCCTTTAGTATTATTTTTTATGAATTTACTTGCTTTTTCTTTTTTTTTTGTAATATTTAATTTAAATTTTTCTTCTTCTTTTTGGCTCAGCTGGTCTAGTTTTGAGAGGCAGGGAGAGAGAGAAGACAGAGAGACAAGAGGGAGCCAGTGAGGTGAGAAAAATGATGTACGCGGGAAACGGAAACTAGGGATGTGATGTAAGGGTATGTGAAGTAGGTAGGTAGAGTAGTATACTAGTAGGTAGGGAGGTAGGTAGGTAGGGAGGAGGGAGAGAGGTATCAATCAATCAATCATGACGATAGACAAAGCAAGAAGTGTGTGTGTGATTGATACGCGCGCGCAAAGGGGGAAAAGGAGGCTTGGTGCTGGCTAGAGAGTGCATCGAGGAGATATCGCGGAGGAGGAAGGGGGGAACAAGGAGAGAGAGGAGAGAGGCAAGTACAGTCTGATGTGCATTAGAGTCTAAGAAGCAAGCAAGTTGCGAATAGACCTCCAAGGAAGGCTCCTCGATTCTCGCCCGACCTTTACCTCACCCGCAAAACATGCAATATCCCATCGTAGCCCCCTTTGGCTCATACCCGGAGGACCAAACAACAACGCCAGAACTAATCATCTATTCAGCGTCAGGCTTGGGCTCTGCTGGCGCAGCTGCCTCGGGCTCCTTTGTCTCGGCCGGGGCGCTGGGCTCGGCGGCAGTTTGCTCGGCCTCTGATGAAGTCCAGAGGGTCTAGAAAAGGGGGTTTTTGTTAGCAAGAGAACGCAGGTCGCAAGTGCAAAGAGATTCTTACCAAGTTGTCTCTCAGGAGTTGCATGATGAGTGTGGAGTCCTTGTAGCTCTCCTCGCTGAGGGTATCAAGCTCTGTAGAACGTTATGTTAGTTAAATGCGACTTTTGTAGATCTGTCGACAAGATTGTTGCTTACCAGCAATGGCATCGTCAAAGGCTTGCTTGGCAAGGTGGCATGCCTGGTCGGGCGAGTTCAAGATCTCGTAGTAGAAGACGGAGAAGTTGAGAGCAAGACCAAGGCGGATGGGGTGGGTTGGGGCAAGATCGGTCTGGGCAACCTCGGTCGCGTTCTTGTACGCCTCGAGGGACTTGTCGGCAGACTCCTTTCGTCTTTCGCCAACTGCGAACTCAGCAAGGTAACGGTGGTAGTCTCCCTTCCTGCAACACTGTTAGTCATTGAAAGGTTCTAGTGAACAGAGCCAAAACAAACATCTTGTGGTAGAAGACCTTGGACTCTCCGCTCTTGGCAGAGGGGATCAAGTGCTTGTCAAGAACCTCGAGGATATCCTCACAGATCTTGGCCAACTCAGCCTCGATCTTTTGGCGGTACTCCTTGATCAAGGCAACTTGAGCTGTGTTTCCCTTCGACTCCTCCTTCTGCTCGATTGAGGTGACGATTCTCCATGAGGCACGGCGAGCACCAATCACGTTCTTGTAGGCGACAGAGAGTAGATTTCGCTCCTCGACGGACAGCTCTTGGTCCTCAGAAGCAACGGACTTCATGTTCTCAACCATTTCTGGAAGGGAACAGATCAGCATGATATTTCGAGGCATTGGTTTCTCAGGATGTTAACCTTCATATCGCTCAGCCTGCTCCGCGAGCTTGGCGAGGTACACAGAGTCTTCGTAACCCATGGTTGCGGCTGTCGGGGGGGATCTGTAGAGAATGCAATGTCAGTAAGCTGTAGAGTGTGGACGTGTACGCGTGCGTGACAGGAAAGGATGAAGAGATCGCTCCGCCCTCAACAGTGAATGTGGGTGAGCGCGGATCTCTTTGATTGCGGGTTGGGGGGGGGGGGGAGGGCGCCGCAAAGGGGTAGAAGCAGCGCAGCGACAATGCGCCGGACGACACCACGGCGGCGCGTGCTGTTGAACCAAGTCTGATGCTTCTGCAAGAGAGGGGACGGCGCTGGGCAATGGATGGCAGTAGCGGGGAGGGGCCAGACACGGAGGGTGAAGGCAGCAAATGACGAAATAGGAGCGGGCGTGTCCCTTACCTGGCTGACAAGGGAGATTTCTGGCTGGGAGGATAGGGTAAAGAGCGGGCTGGATGCTCGATAGAATGAGAGAGGATAAGGGCGCAAAGGATCGCGGGGTGGACTAGAGTAGTGTGCGGCGGATGGTGGTGAGGGGATGGTTTGAAGAAGATGGAGGAGGTTTGTTGTTTGTTGCGGGATCGAAAGCGGCCTTTCTACATTACTCCTGTAGTGTCGTTTTATTAAACGCTAGCGAAGGGAAGCGATCAGCCAACCACCAACCACCAACGGGGGATAATATATTATATATATTATATGAATATGAATATATTGAAAGTCAGGAGGGATATGCTAATTTCTTTTCTGTTATTTTCTTTTTCTTTCTTTTTCTGATTTTTTTTCCCCTTTTATTACCCCGAGGACAGAGCTAGGAAGTTATCCTTGCTCAGGTACTACTGGAGCCGTGTGTTATCAAATATCAAACACGAGCGTATCAAATGGGAGCGTGATTCCTGCGGCCGACAACCGTCTGATGGAGAGAATATGAATATTTATACACTGTATATACCGGATCCCTGGATACCTGGATAGGTAAGATGGTGGATATGTAAATCCCCATGCTTTCTAATACACGAAAGACCTCCTTAACACCGTATGTCTCCCGCATTCTCCCTCTGCCTATCTTAATGCGGTGAATGAGCATAAATCACTTTGATGACTAATCCACTCCGTAGTGTGAAGCTGTGAACCTTAGGTACCTAGGTACCGATACTCCGTATACAACAGAGACAATACCGTCGGTAGGTTCACGCGCTTAGGAGAACTGCCGTCGTGCTAAGAGCGCTGGTCTTTCAAGAAGAAAGAACTCAGATAAGCTTATATCCTCGTGAGAGTTATATGAATCTGCATGTCTTTGCTCTTCTTCTCACTTTCTGCTGACGCGGAGGTTCTGGCCCTCCACTGTCTCTAGCGTCAGTCATCTGACCACCTGTCATCTGACCGCCTGTCACCCGATTTCCTGTCATTGTCTCTCCTGGATGGATTGGTCAAAGGGGGGGCGTACAATAGTGCCTGAGGCATGGAGACTTATTCCTTTATGCCTGACAGCCTGAGGTATGACTATTCCCGCAGAAGCCTTTCTGCCTCAGGCGCCCCACACTGAGCTATCTTAGGCAAGGTATTTACGACATACGCCATAGCTTCCAAGTTCCCTGACCATCGTACAGGTACATTTCCCCTCAGCCAAGAAGACCCAATCCCACACAGCCCTTAAATCCTTGATAAGGCCCCCAGTCCCGTTCCTCATCTTTCCATTCCCCTCACCTCACTCTTTCAAACACTTCTACTTCTCCTTCTTCACCACCATCCAGGCAAACATGCTCCGCCAATCTATCGTCAAAGCTGTCCGCCCAGCTCTCTCATCCGTCAACTCTCGTGCTGCCTTCACCACCACCTCCAGAGTCATGGCTGCCGGCGATACTGGAGCTCCCAAGCCAACCGCCCAAGCGTAAGTCAAAGTCACGCCACTCCTGCAGAACAGCCAGTGTTTTTCAAAGCTAACCATCCTGCTGCTCTTTCCAGTGACGCTTTCTCGAAGCGCGAGAAGGCCAACGAGGACTACAACATCCGCGTGCGTGAGCAGGAGAAGGTCAGTCGTACTCCCAAGGAGAATATATTTCTCTCCAGCATGCGGAGCTTGCCCTGCTGACTTTCCTTGATACAACAGCTTTTGGAGCTCAAGAAGAAGCTGGCTGAGCAGCACCAGCACCTCAAGCAGCTCGAGGACCACATGTGAGATCAGTCCATTTCACCTCGGATCTGCCATTACTGACAATGTATCTCCTGCAGTGATGAACTCTCGAAATCACAAGGGGGCGAGCAGAACTAGGCATGATATACATGGCGTGATGGAAAAGCTCGTCTGCTCTTGGCAATGCTGAATGCCTCTGCCTGTATAGTTAAACGAGTTGAGGAGGCGTTGAATGAATGGATGGCAAGGGTAGTCAACGAGGTCGATTGTATAACAAGGGTCAATTGTATATTGTACTGGGAAAGAAAACTCCACATTGCAGTTCGCAAATCATACCTACATAAGAGGCGTTCGGCTTCGCACCTCGTATCTTTTACTATCGTACATTGGTTACACTTTTCTTTTGGTGTATGGTGCAAAATCTGGAAACATCCCTTCAGCCTTCTCTCGGAATCTCATGACGGACATAGGCAACTCTTCTCAGATCTTGAACCTCAAGATACCACACTTCCCGCAATGCCAACTTGAAATATTATGCACCCAACGGCGCTTCCCTTCCTATCTTCTGCCCATATAAGACCGGTAGAATGCTTCCGCACTATCAGTCTCTTGGCCACCATATCCATTCGCGCCAACGCTCTGTCCAAGTTTTTGAGCAGCCGTCAGCTTTTGCTGCAGCAACTCTGCATTCTGGTCAATCCACTGGAGTTGCATAAGATGCGAGTTCAAGACCCGAACGATATGAGACAGCTGGGGGGTCGAGTTAGCAAAAAACGTCGGAATTTTTGATTACGCCAAAACTCACCGGATCATCAGCCTTGCTACTCTTGCTCAGGTTTGAAGATGCCTCGTTGATAGCTTCGATCATGCTCGTGATGTTCTTGCCCATCTCGTCCAACCGGTCCGTCAACTTTTCGGCAAGCTTGTATGTTCTCTCTCGCTCTTGATCTGGGCCTTGCAGACTCTCGCCTTGACCTACTTGTCGTGTAAACATCTCGTCTACTTCTGCCTCGTAGCGATCAAGCCAAGAGGTGAGCTCGGCCTGTTGACTCTCAACAGCAGCAAGCTGTCGCTCCACTTCCGTGCTGGCCCGCTCGGCCTCGTACGTGCTTGAGTACAACTTTTGGATTTTCTCTCCATTTTCAACCAACAGACGATCCCAAGTTGCTACCTTTGCCGCCTGGTCCTGGAATTCTTTCTGATACTTGAGCAAGTCAGATGCCCATCGAGTGATAATCTCATCCATTGTCTTGTTCTTGAGACGTGACAGCTGAGGCGCGGGCCCCGCGGTCGAAGCCCCTAATGGCTGTGCACTAGACTGTGCTGCAGTGCCTGTAGAGCCAGCTGCTGCTGTTGTAGTAGGGGCCGCGGTTGCAGCTGTTGCAGCTGTTGTAGCTGTTGCAGTTGTGGATGAGGGCTGAGCGCTTGAACTCGCTGCTGGTTTGGCCCCAAACAGGTTTGATGTTGCTGTTGTGGATGGCGGTTGACTGGTTGAACTCGCTGCTGGTTTGGCTGCTCCAAACAAACTTGATGTTGCTGCTGCTGGTGCGGTGCTGGCTGGGGCTGCAGTACTCGCGGCAGTTGAAGATGGGGTCCCGAGATTGAACAAGCCGGGCGTTGAGCCTGGAGCAGATGTACTGGTGCTTGGAGCTGCAGTTGTAGTGCTACCTCCTGATAGACCTGAAAACAGGTTAGATGCTGGTGCTGGCGCGGACGAGGCTGGGGTCGTCTTCGCGGCCCCGCCAAAGAGGCCCCCTGTGCTCGCTGCGGGCGCCGCAGTAGACGACGAAGCCTGGGAAGCTGGTGCAGTTGAAGTGGCGCTGGAAAACCCAAATAACGGCTTTGATGCTTGCGGAGCCGCAGCCGTAGCTGTAGATGATGCTGCACTTGCGCCGGAACTGGCTGCACCCGAAGTAGGTGTGCTGCCAAATAAATTAGTAGAAGCAGGTTTTGAACCAAAGAGTGGTGTGCTCGAGCTGGTAGTGCCTGAAAAGAGAGAGCCAGCTTTTGGTTGTGACGAATCTCCAGTCTTTGGAGCACCAAAGAGTCCACCTGATGATTGACCGAGATTGCCAAATAGGTTACTCGTAGGAGCCTTAGATGCTTGGTTATCTGTCGGGGGTGGTCCAGCTGGAGTGGTTGAGGCGAAATTGAAGGTTTTACTTGGTGCTGGAGTCACTGATCCAGCTGGAGCAGATGTGGAGGTTGCAGTCTTATTCTCGCCGCTGGTACCCTCATCCTTCTTCTGCCCGAACAAACCCCCAAAGCTAGGAGTGGTCGTATTTGCCGTGCCAAAAAGACCTCCAGTAGTACCCGAAGATGTTGTAGTTGGAGACGGCTTTGAACCAAAGAGGCCTCCCGCTGGAGCATTACCCGTGCTGCTGGCTGCTCCAAAGAGTGGCGCTGAAGTGCCAGAGCTTGATGTCGTATTTCCACCTCCAAATATCGAGGTTGTCTGATTGCTTCCGGCCGTCAAGCCTCCAAAGGGGCTCGCGCCCGTTGTAGGTGTGCCGCCAAAGAGGCTCGTCGGCGCCTTGGTTGTTGCTGTTGAGGGCGCGGAGGTGCTAGGGGTGGCATTGCCAGTGTTCGATGAGGAGCCAAATGGATTCGAAGCACCACTGCCGCCGGCAGAGCCAAAGTTGAACTGTGCCGACATTGTGTCTGGCGGAGAGTGATTGTGTAGGAGGAGGGAGGAAGCAGATGGAGGTCGCGAGTTCGAATGGGGAGATGGTGGGTTCTACCTCCTGCAAGCACGAAGAAGCAAAGGAGTGAAGCCGAATCAGATGCGGCGCATCAGGCGACACGTGTGAATTGTCGATATTTATGCCTTTTGCGTTGGTTGCGATCTGGATGCCATTCTAGAATGAAAGGCGGCGCGCGTATGGGACTTTTGACTTTACTCTGCCTTACTGTCTCGATAAATATTTACATTTTGCTATTGGATCAAACACCCGCGCATACTCGTTAGCGAGGGACATGATCAGGAGAGGAACGTCACCCTTGCACTGGCAGTTAACATACACATAGTGACCTGCCGCTCTGCTTTTAGGTTCTGCTGGGAAGCAATCTCTCTGGGGCCTCAATTTTTGCCAGTTCTTCTTCTCTTACTTGTCCTCAGCTCCCCAACCGTCCTCGAGCGCTTTCCCCAATCATGGCGGAGGGACATCCAGCACACGACCTAGGTAACTTTACAATCCATTGGTTACAATGCTCCTTAACAGTCTATATACTTACTGAACCACTCATGCAGAATCATCAGACTCAGACGATCACTTCTCAGATGCTCAATCTAGTGTCGACAATTCTGGAGGTGTCTCCCCCGTCGTGCCAACGACCCGTGTCGAGAAAGTCGACCATGAGCCTAGCCATGGCGAGGTGCCCGGGACAGATGCCTGCAACATGCGAAAGAGTGATGCTGAACCTGACGAGGTCAGCTTTGTAGAGGAGTCGACGAATTCAGGAGCTGAGTCTCCTGCAATGCAACCTTCAACGCCTGGAGGACAACCAATTCCTATTACTCGAGTTCAGCTGGTTGAGCCGTCCTCTCCTAGTCACGGAGACGTTCCCAATACAAGAGCTTTCGAGATGAGAAAGGAAGATGCGGAGCCTGATATTGTGGAGGTAGCAGAGGACACTGCAGGTACGGCAACCCCATCCCCTCGTGCTTCAGCGCGATTGACCAAGTCAGGGTCGCCAACTTCAGATGGTGTTAGGTCCCCGGTCATAGATCACTCAAGCCGGAAGTCATCTGAGGCAGAGAGGAAGATGGCCAATGGAACACACAACGAAGGAGAGGACGAATCTGCAGACGGGGGTTTTGGAGATGACTTCGATGATTTCGAGGAAGGCGAGGAGGATGCAGAGTTTGGTGATTTCGACAACGGCTTTCAAGAGGCAGAACCTACCCCGCCACCGCAGCCAACACCTCCGACATTCTCGATTGTAAGTAACAATATACATAGGCCTATGCATATTGAAACCTTTGACTGACCAATCCCATAGCCCGTCCTCGATTTTGCCGCTCTCAATTCGACAGAAGACATTGCAGCCGCCACCGAACCGTACCTGGATACTCTCTTCCCGCCCGATACCATTGACTCCTCCGTGCTCCCCCCGGTACACGCCGAAAACCCCATCTTCCTTACCCCACGCAGCGCCTCACTCTGGTCGCAACTCGTCGCACCCCCGCCCCTCCAGCCGGCGAACTGGATCCGGTCTCGCATCCGCAGGCTCTTCCTTGTCTCCCTGGGCGTGCCTGTCGATCTCGATGAGATCCTCCCCGCTTCGAAGCAGAAAAAGCTCATCCTTCCGTCCATGCACCTCAACCCACCTTCTGGCTCGCCACGGACATCAACTGACTCCCGCTCCGCGTCGCGGCTCAAGCACCCGGATGGGAACACCTCGTCCACGTCATTGGATTCGCAGGGCAAGCCCTCCCGCTCAGAGTCGCGGAGGAGGAAGGGCCCACCGCCTGAGCCACAGCTAGATCTAGTCTCAGCACGGCAGTTGTGTGCCATCACGGACGAGGCACTAAACGGGCTTACGATGGAGGAGTTACAGGAGCACGTCAAGAAGTTGGAAGCCATGCAGGGGACAGCGAAAGAAGTCCTGGAATACTGGACGAAACGGACGGATGAGAAATTAGGGGATAGGGAGGCATTCGAGGGCGTCATTGAGAATCTAGTGAAGCATGCTAGGAAAGTGCGGAAGTAATTTTCCCTTTGTCTTTTTCCTTCACTGTTTAAAATTTCCGGACGCCAGACTCGGAAGTCTGCGAAAAATGGAGGAACATGCTGCGTCATGAGGAGTTATATACCAAAACACTGATGGCCCGTTCTACTTGAGCGATGGGAGTTCATTATGATAGACGACGGACATGGGACAGTTGTGGAATATGCATTTAGAAAAAGGAGCTGGCTTCCTATCATCTTGTACTGCTTCCGCAATGAGAGCTTGCAACTCAATGCACATATATAATTTCATGATCCTTACTTATCCATTGCTACATCCATCCATCCACATCACTATCAATGATATAATAAGAACACCCACCCCTTCACCTCCCTAATCCAAAAAAATCCAAACCTTATAATACCTATTATTACATTACACAACACCTCATACTTCGACGCACAGCCAAAACCAAGCCACACATAACCCACGCAACGCAGCGCATTGCCTCCTACATACATACGTACTTATCAGGGTATCTTATCTTTCTTCCTCTCTTCCTCTCTTCCTCCCTCCTGGTACCCACACACACGCACGAGAGGGAATCCAATCCAATCCGATCCGATCCGATCCGATCCTATCCAATACTGTACTGTACAGTGCGGTACATACATGCATACATACATACATACGTACAAAAGACAGCAGCACAGCAGCACAGCAGTGAGATAGATAGATAGATAGATAGATAGGCAGGCAGGCAGGGAAGGCGTGCGCGGGGTGGAAGCTAGATAGCAGACAGCAGCACATCAAGCAAGCAAGCAAGCAGCACATTGACGGGGGCAGTTTTTCTCATGGTTTTCCAAAAGAAGAAAGAAAAGAAAAGCAGCGAGCGAACATACAGACACGGGTTGTATAAGTACAAGTACAGGCGGGGGGAAACGCTCGCTACTACAGTGTGGGTGGTGGTGGGCAGCAAGTAAGCAAGCAAGCAAAAACAAAGCAATTCAGAAGGCGCCGTAGAGCATGCGAAAATGCGAACATGGTATGTGGAAAGCAAAGACGACGCCTCGTGAGAGTTGCAAAGGACGGTACGATTCGGCCTTTTTAGTTGAGCTCGCACAGGCCACGAGTCTCCTAAAAATGTAGGGCCTGGTGGCGGTGTGTGTGTGCGTGCGTGACAGTGTGCGAGAGAGCGAAAGGACAGTCTAAACTTTTTTAACTTTTGAGATAAACATCATTGGAAAACGAGGACAAAGGCAGTTTCTAGTAAAAAAAGCATCATGGCAAAGCCTGGTAGTAGACACAACCCCTTTGCCAACCGAGAGAAGCCCTGCTAGCCAGCCCACAACGAACAACGCAAAGCTATGTGATGAGCTACAGGAGTACATGAGTAAGGAAAGCAGCGCATGTGATATCCATTCGTGGACGCATGAAAAGGAGACGTCTAATGCACTTTTGTACATGGGCATCATGGAAAATGCAGATCCCCACCCATCCGATACTTTTGAAGTAACGCTAAGAGGAGAAAAGGCTATCCAGGCATTGGACGCAAAGAAGTAAAGCCACTGAAAAAGGCAAGCCAATTGCAGAAAGACGCCATGATCGCTATATCAAACTCCATTCGCGAGACACGAAGATGCATTCTTACTGCGCCAGAGGGTCAGCGGTGATCTCAAGGATATGGGTATTGACCTACCTGAAGAGGTGCAAAGTTGCCGTATGGATGGGTAGGCGGCATTCCCATGGACTGGTACTGCGGGGGAGGCGGTGCTGGCCGATATGGTGTGCCGGCTGGGCCAGAGTTGTTCTGCGAGCGACCCCAGGAAAGACGGACACGAGAGTTTCCGATCGGGTACCCTTGCATCTGGTTGATTGCCATCTCTGCGGCATGACGTTGTACGAACTGAACAAAGCCACAGCCCTTTCCAGGAGGAATCTTAACATAGGTGATCTCTCCGAAGCCCTGGAAGAAGGAACGCAGCTCATCTTCCGTAACATACCCGGATAGACCACCGACGAAGACCGTGGTGTTGTTCGGGTCCGTGAACTGGTTCATGGGCTGGGGCGCACCGTAGTAACCCAGAGGCGGCGGAGCACCCATCGAGTACATGCCCGGTGCCATTCCAGCACCCATGGCTCCTGGCATAGGCATACCAGCGGGTCCACCACCCCCAGACTTGTTCTTCGGAGTAGCGGTAGAGATTCTCATAGGGCGGTTTCCACAGTAGACACCCTGCATCTCCGTAAGAGCTCGCTGTTGATCACCTTCCTCAGCGAAACGAACGAAACCGTATCCGCGTGACATGCCGGAGATGGGGTCGGTCATAATCTTAGCCGACTTGCAAGATGGGAATCTGGCCTGGAAGAGTGAGACAAGGACGTATTCATTTACTTCAGGTCCAAGATCGCCAACGAAGATGGAGTATTCGGGACCTCTCTCATCACTGATAGATAGTTAGTAACTATTTCGAGAACTGAGATAAAGGAAGTCAGGAATATGAACCGGGATGCTGACCGACGATCTGCGAGGCCACCGCCAGAAGCCCAGTTGAGCTTGAAGGGTCGGGAGGTATTCGGGATCATGCTTCCATTCAGGGACAGCGCCTTGGCGGCGGCAGCAGGAGTGGCAAAGTCAATGAAACAGTAACCAGCGTTGCTATCACGGTCAGTTATGATATTGGCGGTCTTCCTCATTCGTGAACACTCACCCTGAGAATTTGTCACGGATCATTTTCACATTAACGCTCTCACCCATGCCAAACCAGACACTGCGGATGAAGTTCTCGTCGATCCAAGGCTCGAGCTCACCCATCCTACAGAAGACGTTAGAGGAACTGTATCAATATCGAAGCTTATAAATGTTTCGTAAAGACTGGTGGCAGGTGGCGAGGTGTGATATTTGGGCCTGGAAGACCGTAAAAAAAAGACACACTCGTTTTCAAAGGTGCCACTCAAGACTGAGATGGTTCGCGATGCCGAAATGATATAGTTGAAACAGGGGAAGGGTCAAAAGCTTACCAGAGCGTTGTCTTCGCGTCACCGGCGACGCTGCCGGCGCTGCCTTCAACACCAGGTTGCTGAGCAAATGGAGCTGGAGAACCTCCCTCTTGACCTTGAGGGGGTTGTTGCATGCCCTGAGGCTGCCGTTGCTGGGGGATTCCCTGTTGAGGGGGCCCCTGCTGCAGTCCGTTGCCATTGCCATCTGGCGCAAACTGGACTTGCTGGGTTGGGTCAAACTGCTGTTGGTATGCCATCTTTGCTATCGCGAGTAGAATACGGGTTCAAAAGAAGAACGAGGTATCAAGATAGAAGGGTTGGTAGAATCTGAAGGACGGTTGGTGGTGTAGAAAGAAGTTGTTGTCGCGAGATGTAATCGATGAGGGGCTAAATCGGCTAAGCAGCAAGGTTCGCTTAGAAAGGGTCAATGATCAAATTGGAACTGAAAAAGTGTGTATGATGATCTGTTTATTCACCTAGTCAGAACGTTGCTCATTATGTTTTCTGTCAAGTTTAGTAGTGGCAGACCCCTTCCGGAAAGCGCATAGTGAGGCATAGTGAGGCATCGAGGCACAGCGATGACCAGGCATGGAAAACATCCAACGAGAGCTGAAGGGCCAACAATCATGATCCAACGCAAGGTAAAACAATGTACCACATGCGCAAACATAAATACAACCGCCTGGTGTATTACTACAAGAGACCGCTGCATAATAATGTGCGCTGCACCCGAAGACCTTGGTCTGCGTTCCTTGAACTACTACAAGATCTGCCCTCAATCCCCAGACGTGGTGCTCCTTCAGGATTTTGATTGTTCGTGAATGTTACTACATGTTCGAGCGCTTTCGTAACCTGCACAAAACATGCATCGAATTGGACGATTTGCGGTCTCGGCACCCATCCACAAATAGCTCACATAGCAAATAGGGTTGAAAAAAATCCAAGACTAGACAATGTACACAACACCGAGACTCGGAGGATATTACCTGCCGCCAAGTCTGCAGCCTCCAAACCTAACATCTTGACTAATGAATGCAAGCAAGGTAATTAAGTACTCAAGAACTTAGACAATGGATTTCGCACCTGGCACGGGTTCCACCTGCTGACTTCCTTGAAGTAGAGGCTCAACAGACAACCTGATTTGCTACGTTGAGCAACGCGGGGAGTCATCTCCAACAGGTCACAACTAATCCAGATCATTCAGAAACTTGTCATAGGAGGCTCACACCAGCGGACTTTTATAGGCGTCGATCACTCGACAGAATCGCGTTCTATTCGCCCGACTGATCTGGGGTTTGTGTAAGAGATACCATCGATTCTCACAAGCACCACCTTGCGGAAAAGGCCAGCGGGAGTACGGCAGCTACACAAGGACTGATAGGAAGCCCGTTTATTCGTAGGGATCACTCTTGTGCGGAGAGCTCATCTACTAAGATGCAAATCCCAGGACTGGCCAACTTCACGCGTCAATTTCGGACGCGACTATGTTATACGGTGTCACGATCAAGGAGGAACAGATTCGTCGTTGGGAAAGTTCTCGCGGCGTCAGCACTACATGACAAGCAGCACAGGGGCCGGTCACTCGAACAGGACCCCAGAAACGTATGGGGTGCGCGATTTCGTCTCTCACACTTGCAGTGGCAAGCATCACGTCCGAAGATCTTGCTTCAGTTGGAGGCGTCTCCTCATCTCCAGGACCACCTCAGCAGCGTCTGCCAATCCTGAGCCATGAGGATCGATAGATTTGGCCCTGATGAGGCGGACGACGAACGCTAGTTGACTTTATGGACTTGGGGAGGCTTTGCATGGTACTTGGCACGCATCACTTAGGCCAATGTAGCAATCTATAGGTGGCTCCTATGCGGCTCACATCCACTGCCACTCCGCAGATCCTACTTCCACATTGCCTCACTCCCCGTCAAGTAGAAATCCAGCATTCTGCGCTCAGAAAGAGGTATATCGGAATCCTATAGCTTCGCCTCAAGCTTGACTGGATGAAAAGGAAACAGGCAATAGCCACGGGTTGCGGCGCGCAGATTTTCGGTGACTCTCCGGCTTCAATGTCGAGGAGGGGTCTGACCACTTCTGATGTTGGGGGGGAGGGGTGGAGGTATAAGCTTACCTCAAGAGATTGCAGAACCAGCTCGAAGGAGATATCGACGACCCGTAAAGTGACGCTCGTTGCGGATGGCTGAAAGCAGTTGAAAAGCAGGAACTCGATAAGAGGATGCTCGAAGGTACGACAGCGCTAGCGCCTGTAGGAAAGTCGAAGTTGGAAGTGCCTCAATCAAAGACGGCGAGATTCGCTGGAAAGAATTGCGGCGGACGACTTCAAATCTGTACGTAGCAGCACGGGTCAGTCAAATGGTCTGAACTCTCGATCCCGAGAGAGATAAAGTAGACGACAGCAGGGCCACTCAAGGTCCGGATCCGCACACGCTCTACCCTTTGCGCCGAGCTGGGCAGGCAAACGCGCGCAGCTGGACTGGCGACGTGGACCGGAGGATGCGGGCAGAGGGCCAATGCACCTGGCATAACCATGGCACGCGTGCAGAGATGCGATGCGAGCAGCAGAACAGACGGCGATTGCAGACAACCACGCCCGGGCCACGGGCGGTCTGTTGCGGAGGAGGGGTTGTCGGGGAGGGGGGGGTGTGTTGTCGGGTTGAAGTTGAAGATGGAGGGCTGAGTTGACTCGATTGCGCGCGTGAAGCTCCCGTGAGAGCGGGCAGACGGGGGAGCGAGAAGATCGACTTACACACAGGTTAATCAACTACAGGAAACACCTTGGGAGCGGGGGATCCGAGAGGAAGGTTGGACGCAGCAAGACCGAGGCGACACGAGAGGAAATCGCAGAACGGGGGGCTGCTGAAGCAGAAACAAATCGACGCAAAACCGAGGACGACGACGACGGGATTGCGATAGGACAGACAGACCGATGATGATGATAGGTCGGGAGAGGGGCAGCGGTGGTGTGTGGTTGAGGGAGTAGAAGTGTGGTGGGCGGGAGGAGAGGGATGATGGAGGGATGGGACGGAGTGGATGGATGGATGAAAATCCGGATAAATTGACGATGCGAGGTGAGTGGTGGGTTGTGTGGCGGGTGGGGTTGGCGGGTGGGAACCTTGGACGACTATTTTGAGAGGGAGATCAGGGAGAAAGAAGATCGAGAGAAAAGGAGCGAGAAGGAGTTGGAATTGATTTTGATTTGATTTGATTTTGGACTTGGACTTGGACTTGAACTCGGGCTTGGGCTTGGGCTTGGGCTTGAGCTTCGCGCCGTTCTCTGCGTTCTCTGGGAGGGGAGTTTTGGGGGGGGAGGGGAGGGCGAGGCGAGAGGCGAGAGGCGAAGGGGCTGATGATGATGATGATGATGATTGATCCAGGGCTTAATGATTACGGAAGGGCTGGGACAATGGATCATGGATCGTGGGAAGAAAGAGGGCTTAGTCTTCTACACTACGGAGCACGGAGGGTTAGCGGGAGACATCGACGAGGAGAATTGTTTGTTTGTTCTTTGGCAAATCGTCGCGCCGTGGGAGAGGGACTGTAGGGGTGACGGGCTGGAACAGCAGCGGTGCATGACAGGGACATGCGGCTGAGGTCCCATCGAGGTACCTTCCCGCCAGCCATAGCGCGGCGAGTTACTTTGGCGGTACCACCCATGGATGTACCACTATTTGTACTGGCCATGTACTGCTACCTGCTCGCTCGAGGCATTTAATGATTACGCAGTAGGGGCTGATCTGTAGAGGCAGCAGAGCCGTGGACATATACAAAGGTAAGGTATGGCTGAAGCGGTCCTCATGATTCATGACTTTTGTTATGCTCTTGGCCTCCTCTCTCTGTCTTTGCCCTGCTCTTCTCTTCTCTTCTCTTCTTCTTTACTCCCTCTCCTCTGTTGTTGCCTCTCCTGCCTCTAGGACCTCTCTCGCGTCCATCACGATTCACGATTCACGATTCACGATTCAGCAGATTACGACTATTTACACGACTATTCCCGGACTATTACTGTCACTACCATCAGGACCTATTACTATTACCACATTAGCCGCTTCGGGAGCTGGTTGCCGCGCGGGATTGGCTGCTGAGACCCGACTGACCGAGTCCGTAGGGATCCCGGAAACTCTCTTCTGATTCTGAAGGGCTGACCTTAGTAAGGCGTGTGCTGCTCACGTCTCAAGAGGGACAACAATAACAAGAAGAAATATAAACAACCACCAAAACAAAACAATAACCACCAGAGTTAGAACCACAACAGAGGTTATATGGTCTCTCCCCTTGGGTTTCCCGCTACTGTACCTGCGGAGTAACTCTGAACCAATGTAGGTAGTCAGTATAGCCTGTGCAGCTGTGCTGTCCTGCTAGGTAGCTATTAGATACACTCCTGTAGCTAGAGCCTAGGTTAATGTACATCGCCTGCGAACAGGGCAGGGCAGGGCAGGGCATGAGGAATTCGGATTCCCACTCCGTCCTATCTGTCATCTAAGCATGGTTTATGAATGTATAAATATATACATACCTCTATATATATATACAGCTCCCTACCTACCTTACCTCCCTCCCTTGCTACTCTACTCCGTGCTTCTGTTTTCCTTATATAGCCACGGCAGAAGAGATCACCCTCGGGATGTGCCATTTGACAGATCCTCATTCCCTATCGCTGCCGCTCCTCAATAATCCCAAACAAAACTCCGAACTCCCCATTCCATTTTCCATATCCCATATCCCATATTCCCGTGTTCCCCATGTGTGCCGAACATCCTTCACCCTTCCTCCCATCCTTTCCTTTCCCCTTGTACTCCCGCTCCCCTATCAATGGCTATATCATCCATGACGCTCGCCCGCCCTGCCCTACCTTACCCTGCCGCCCAAAACGCCAGCCCTGCAATCAAGGCAATCAATCATGAGCCCTGCCCTGCCCTGCCCTGCCCTGCAAATGCCCGCCAGATTTCATTCGATCGATGATTATTCGAGAGCTCGCTGATCACCCACACACCCGCCCTGCACGTAATCCACTCGATACCTCATTGGGCCCGCGCTCCACCCAGCCCACTCCCAAATGGCAGTTCCAGACCTTCCGCCTTCGAGCCTCGTCAAAGGAGAGTCCAGTAATAAATAGCAGTAGTAGTAATAATAGTAGTAGTAGTACTGGAGTCCAACGAACCCGCCCGGACCGCCCTCGGATCTCCTGTTCCCAGAGCGGCTGATAATGCTGACTGAACTACTCAACAGTCAGTAGTCAGTCGACTCCTGAGCTGAACGCCGGGATGCCGTGCCGACCCTTCTCTCTCCCCGAACTCCCGAGGCCCTGATTTGTCGTCTCCTCCTCTCTCTCTCCTTTGCTTCTCTCTGCGAACACCTCGCTGTGCTGCTTGCGCGACATCTGCCTTGGACTAGGCATCGCATTCAATGGTAGTAGGTACAGCACAGTACAGTAGCCATTGCACAGTGCAATGTAGATAATGTAAGCAATGTAAGCTGGCTTTATCTACCTATCTGTCTACTACTGCCGTACTGTATCTTGCCTGCGTATGATCTTCACTGCATCGTGATGCGCATCTCCTCTGATCTGAAGTTGCACGATGCAAGCTCTCCTCCCATCTCATGTTGCTGCCCCACTCTCAAAGGTACAGTACAGACTTGGACAATGACTTGACAATCTGACCTCGCAATAGTGTTGTTGCTTGCCCTTCATTCCCTTATTTGTTTTATTTTGTTTCAATTTTTCTTGTTTCCGGGTCGATCATTACGGGCCATGGATCATCCATCCTTTTGCCTCTCTGATCAATAACTGAACCGGCTGGCATCCAAATCCTCAGAACTTCAGAAGTACACCCCTCCATTACATTAAATCCAGTAAAGGTAATGGGTATCCAAAGAAAAGAAAAAACGAAGAAAATCCAGAGAAAAATCAAGACAAGAGAGGTTACGCCGCACAGATTCACGAGTCGTCGCTAGTACATCATTTACGCCCTCATACTCCCTCGACGCAACCATATCAGACCCCCGATCTCTTGCCGTCAAGCTCTGCCTGATCCCCCTCTATCTCTCGCTCCTCGCGTTCCTCTCTTCCCTTTTCCCCGGGAATAAGTTCTTTCATCGCCTTTCCAGGATCCTCGAGAGCATCGTAGGCCCTCTGCTTCCGTGTCTTTTTCTGCCCTTTCATCTTCTTATCCAGCGCCTCTTCGTCACTACTACTGATCTCATCGTCAGAATTCTGCACCAACACCACATTTCCCCCCTCCTTCTTCTTTCTCTCTCTCTGTTTGTCCTTCCACGCCGCCAGATCCTTATCAGAGCCGTCTTTGACAACTACATGAAGACCCGGGAAATTTTCGTTGAGGAATTGCTTGAGTTGAGGAAGCAAAAACCCTTTGGGACGGTAAGTGCCGCTTTCGTTGTCGATTATGAGCTCGTAATTCCTTGGGTCTTCAGGCGGTGGCAAGTCTGGCGGACCACCTGGGATATCCTTGTTGGGGTGTGTCTCTTGCTCAGGGGCATCCGTAATCTTTTCAGGGTGGGAGAGACGCCGGACGAAAAACTCACCAGCGCATGCGACATAGATGTTCACGTCGCTATGCATAGTATGTTTTGATAGCAAGTCAATGCCAAACTCCTTCCCAGTTTCAGTGAACCGTAGGAGGCCATCAAGTGTCAGGACGTAGGTGAATATCCGGCCTCCTTTGTCGTAGTGGACCATTTTGAGAAATTGGAGAGAAGCTTCTTCGGACCTAGGCCTTACAACTCCGTATTCAGTGCTATTGCTGAAATTGTACACGCGAGCATGTTGGTGATGGAGGGCCCTGTTCAAGATCCGCCCTCGAAGACCAGCTTTCGAGAACATGGCTTTCACAAAGGGTTTAAATTCAACAAATCGATGGTATAACTCGGCCGGAACGGGGCCTTGAAGTTGGAACTGGTTTGCCTGAAAGCTATATTTTGTTAGAGATGTCTCTGTCGGTCCTGGGTATGCAAGACTTACTCATATCTCTCGATCGTCCCGTGCGTACCGTCCCCTGAATGTCCAGGAGCCTTCGTGCCAGCGAGTCGTCCGATCATGGGCGAGTAATGCTTGAACCATGAGGTCGGCCCAACCGTGTACATGCGGCCGAAAGGCTCCTCTGCCAACCCCAGGACCTCCGCACTCACATAGAGATACCCATCCATATGCACATTGCTACTGAGCATTGAGGCGCAACCTCGGATCAAGTATGCCCGCTTGCTTCCCATGCGCTTCTTAATGCCGAAACCTTCTTCTCGGATACCAGGCCAACTCTCATCAATGTGGTCCACAGGGATAGTCACATTGCCCAAGCGGTCGTCATGATCCACTGGATCCTCATCGTAGAGGCGACATTTCAAGCGGAACCCACTCGACGGAATTCCTGCGACTACCCATTGTGCACTCCATACCGGGTTAACATTCTTATGAACCGTTGGGGTTCTGAATATCAAGTCGGGGTCTTCTTTATGTCGTTTTGGCAGGGAAGAAGTCAATGTCGCATGGATATATGGATCCGAAGATCGAGAGTTCAGGTCGGAGACTGGTAGGTTCTCCGCGCGGTGGAAGGTAAATCGTACGACATACCCATCCTGAGCGGGCGGGAATCGAGTCGAATCATATCCTCCTGGGGGGTTGGCCTTGTCGCGGAGCTTCTGCTGTTTCTTAGACAATTTCTCCTTTGCTTGCGCGACCTTTCCTTGGGGGTCATTGGATTCCTTCCCCGCGGGGCCATTCTGAGCATCAGTACTCCCACCATCTATGGGGCCGTCAGGCTGGGGTTTGTCATTCTCGGGCATGGGTAATTGATTGGAGGTTGGATCCGGGGCTGGTGGATAAACAAGTCGGGGCAACAGGACGCTCGCTCAAACGTGGCGCCTCACGAAAGCAGAGACCGTAGATGTTTCGAGAGTAAAAGTTCTATCACGGAGGGCAGGAGGTAGCGGTGATATCTCAAGGTTTCGTCGGTGGAAGGGCAAGTTCGAGATCCCATACGAGGGATCCCCGGCGAAGCGACAGGTGTGCAGGACAATAAGGTAAAGTACATCTTCATGTGAATTATCCAAGGTACCTGGTACGCCCTGCCTAGGAAATCAGGAAGATACTGCACACCGCCTTACTCTACGTCATGCGGCGTAAGCGAGAACACGCCCCCTCCCCTTTTCGCCCGCTCCCCTTCTCGTTTCTATATTTATCGGGTGCTCCTTTATAGGTAAGGTACCTAGGTACGCTTCTACGAGCCTTGACTTCATGTGGGCTGCTGTATGTGTGTATCTGTATGTATACATGCATAAGGTATTATCTATCCTGGCATGCGCCCCTCTTGTCCAAATGACAGGTAAAACTACCATGCGAAGCAACGAGCTGATGATCGTCTCTTCTCACGCATTAATTATTATCCATAACATGAATTTTCTTCGTTTTTCCAATCCAGTCATGGCCCTCTGTCGACGGATCCAGATAGTGATAACGTGCCAGTGTGGCAGAGACCCGCACACCCTGACGCTTTCCTCCCAGCAATGCTGCTGAGAGAAACCTAACTCCAACAATGCTCCTATCAGACCAACCCTTCCCATGGTATCTCCAAACCATCATAAGCAATCATCAAAATGTCCTATCCCGTGTCTCCTCACTTTTCTGGGATAGCTGTCTTCGCCAGTCTTCCTCCAACGCTGACCCGTTTCTGCAACCGCGCCTCGCGCTCTTTCTGCTTCTCCCCAACGCTCGTGGTAGGCAGGGCGCCAACTGCATCGTTGGCTGGACCACCCTGACGACCACTCTTCTGCTCAATATATAACGTCGCACTTCGACTGAGTGGGAACGCTGGCAATGTAGACGGTATCACAGCACCATTCTGTACAAGCATCTCCGCAATCGGGAAGGCCACCGCTTTGACCGGAGGTGCATCACTTCGTGAAGGGGAGGATGTCACTGGCGAAGGCAAGGCAGGATCTGCCGCAGCAAGGGCTAAGAATACCGCATGTGTCCCTCGCGATTTGTCCGTGACATTCGGGTTTGCCTTCAGTGCTAATGCGTAGATGACTTGCTGGATGTCATTCTTCTTGATGGCAGCCACGAGTGTCTCGTCGGCCGTAGCATAACGGGAGATAGTGGATGAGATAGGCTCTATGTAAGCCCTCTCGACGTACTTAGCTGTGATAAATTTGAGCCGCTGCTCGCGCGTTGCCTGCGGCGAGGGCTTGGTTTTATGGTCCAGTCTCGCTTCCCAGACCATGTTAGACACTCGGTTTCCTACGAGCACTAGGAGCTCGACAATGTCTGTAGTAAAGGAGTTGATGTCGAGAGTGAGAGAACGCACTTTGCTGATATGCGTTCCGAGGGAACGATGGATACCACTACACTCAATGCAAAGAATGATGGCAAGGTTTATCGAGACCCACTCGGTCTTTGTTCCAGAGCCGCAGTCCGCACACCAGCAGTTCCCCTGATCTGCTTCTCGCAGGAGCTGAAGAAGTTTATCAGGATTCTCATCGAAACTCTTGGTACCTGTGCGTGCATAGGCCGGCCGAGCGCCAACCGTCGTTCGACGAAACACGCTATTGGCAGCCCCGTTACTGTGAACGTGATGGCTCCCGTGATTAATTGAAGAACTTTTGCCAGTCAAGATCGAGCCTATATCCCTTCGAATCGAATGGGGTTCAGGCTGTGATACTACTGGAGTAGGCAGATCCCTCATACCCCTTCCTTCGACCGCGCCTTGAACAGCATTGTTGATTGCGGATATCCAATTGTTCAAATCCTCTTCTGAAGTTGCTTGGTATACACGCTTGAATTGAGGCGTAATGATCTCGAAGCAAAACCGCCGTTCGGCATTGCGAGCCTCCCTGACAGATGCCATTCGAAGATCGATGGGTTCCATATGCAAGTCCAGGCGCTGTTTCCAATTGCTGTACTCGGAGACCTTACCAGCGTCAAGGACAATCCAAAATCTGCTTTCCGTTAGTGCTTTGCTTGACGAGGCTTTTGTTTTAATGACTCACTTATGCCAGGCTTGCTTGTTGAGACCTCTTGGATCTACATGGCTGCCAGGCCTGCTAAGAGCCCACAATAGGCCCTCCTTTCTTTGTGTGCCACTATTCTCACGTGTTGCGATCTGCGTGTGGTCTTTTTCTTCCAAGTCCCGAATTCCTCTGAACTTTGAGTTTTGGCCAGGACTCCCTATGGGGCCAACGGTAGATGAAAGGTTGCCAGGCGATCTCGAGAACTCATTCCCACCATTCATGGATGCCACTGTTCCATTTGTGGGCACCGGTCTCAGCTGAGATGTACTATCAGGCCTACCAAGATCTGAATCGGACACATATGAGTTATGGCCGTTGAAGTTTGAAGCCTGAGACATGACTCCTACAGCAGGTACTGTCTCTGGTTCAACGTAGGTGATCGTGCTCTTCTCAAGTGTTCGGCGTTTCTCCTCTCGTTCGGTCCTTTGGTACTGGAATTCCTTGTCTGCTTCCTGGACCTCGGCGCTAAGAGCCTCGAGTTGGGGTAGCATGCTTTCAACTAGCTTAGCAGTAGATAAGTAGCTCCTAGTCTGCGCATCAGCATACTTGGTCAAATGTGACAGAACCTCCTGTTCTTTGCGGCCTCCATGTAAATCTTGCATGAAAGAAGAATAATCGAAGCGTTTCAATTCAAAATTGCGGCGCTTCGTTTGGTATTTGGAATCGCTCTCAGCTCGCTTCTTTTGTTTCAACGAGTCCTGCCGTTGACCGAGATATCGCGAGACGTATGCATAATAGTCTTTGCTCTCCTCTTCAAAATCTCGCTTCTTAGACTCTGCTTGCTTGATGTCCAGATTATAAAGTTTTGTTAACGGGTCAATAATGATCCTCTGCAAGTTGACAGTATTTTGCTTTTCATACTGCAAAATTTGTCGCGCAATTTTGTCGAAGTAATGCTCCAGTGCTGGCTGAACTGCGTTGGCATTCGAGGAGGAAGCTTCTCGTAGTGCGTCCATGAATCCTGAAAATGCGTCGTTGCACTCTATCTGTGCCAGATGTGCCGCCTCGGCCTTTTTCAGGACCTTCTTCATACGCTGTCTCATACTTCCCGTTTTTTGTTCTAGAGCCTTCATAGTTGCGCGAAATAGAGGACCGTCTTCGGCGGCAGTCATGTCCTCCCCCGGCCGCTGGCAAGAGACATCCACCTTGATCGCATCTCTTATCGGCAGTTGAGCACCTCCCGCGAATCCTTCACTTGTAGGCAGGTTGGGCGACGGGGGCTCTTCGTATTCGCGTGCGTCGGGGACGCTCAGCCGAGAATCCATGGAATGTGATGATGGTACTCGAACTTTTGGAGGAGGGACGAGGTTGAAGGCGAGAGACGGAGATGGAGAGCTAGGCTGGCTCGGATACTGTCTATAATCTGGGTACGAAGTTAGCAGGAGAATGGGGAGCGCCGCTATTGTTGAGAGCATACTAGAGACCCAAAATGAAAAGCTCGCAAGTGTATTCAAGCGGTGCGCTCGTTGATCGTACTCGACGAACTTAAAGGCTGTCAGCAAAGATACTCCTCGCTTCGTAAAGAGAGGCGTACACTGCAATTGTTTCTCCAACCTCCTCCTCTGTCCTCTGTGGACTTTGGAGGCCTCCATTTCCAGGACCACTCGAAAGATACTGATTGACTTCCACCAGTCGAATAGTCCCCCACTAACTGAACATTTGCATTCTTGTGCAAATTCGGATCGGCATGGAATTCTCGAGTAACCAGTGTTTCCACCTCTTTCGCCGTAGAAGCCGACACATATGTGAGACCATTGATAACAGTATCTGCCAGGCTGTTGGCAGCATCTTGAGCGGAGTTAGGACTTGCGGAAGTCAAAGGTGCCTGCCGAATAATGAAAGTAAAATTGAACGTCAGGTCCTCCTCGTTGTTGAGCTTGAGTATGAAGTTCGGTGAGGTTCCGCTGGGGGACGGCTCAGGGTCCTGTATGGATTCTGGTCAGGACGGCCCAGGGAGGTATTAGGTTGCTCGAGGGAGGAGATGCGACCGTACCTGCACAAACTCCACCATGCTATTATCTCCAAGATCACGGTTCACGGAAAGCTTGGTCGCCGGGAAGGCGTTCGGGGCCACATTCAAGACGGTTCGTCTTCGTGAGCTGGTGACTGACAAGGACGAAATAGTGACTATACAAGCACCCGCATCAGCTCTACCGGGCTCTCCACTTTGTCAAGATTGTACTAACACCTGGTTTGGTCCCTGAGATACAGCATGGCGCCCTCGTCGGGCCTGCTACTGACGTTCCCCATCCTTCGGAATCTACCCCTCCAACAGGGCGCGCTCAGGGATTCGATGCTGCTTGGGGTGTGACAGGGCTGTCGAAGGCTGTTGGATTGATGATCAATAGCATCTAGGTCGAAGGCTGAAGATGATTATTGGAAGAAGAAATGCTTGGAGGGATAGATGGACGACGGCAGAGCCGATCGTATGGGTTCATAGAGGAGGGATGGAGTACGATGGGGGATGCCTGTCGAGAGTTTCGTTCCAGTTCGCTTCACGCGAACCTGCCCGGACGCGCCGTTAGAGAATGCTGGAAAGCGGATTAATAAAGGATGGCAGGTATTCCGATCAATAACGTATTTCTGCAGCAACGAAAGGAGGACGGGATCGGTCTTTCAACTCGGATATGTTTCGGATTCAGAAATAACACAGTAACGGGCGAGTTCAGGCGCACTGGACGGATTGGCGGCGTCTGCCTTTCTTTATACTGCAAGGTACCTCGACAGAACGTATAGACCGGGCACCGGGTCATGTATCATGATGTACCTAGGGTACGCCCAGCAGACTGATATATAAATAAACAGCCGTATACATATGATCTCTATATATATCCCTACCTACCTAGGTATGCTGACGCCGCAAGAGCGAGGCTGTGGAGTTGGGGAGAGACGGCGTAACTCGTAACTTGTAACATGTAACAAATTGGCAATACACCGTAACAGCAGAGCGGTGTCTCACAAGGACAGGATGCAGTAGTACGTCTCGTATTTTGCGGCCATGCTGGCACTATACGTTCACAGGACAGGAGCCAGTTCTGTATTCTACAGAACCGGGAAATCCGTCTCATATTTTCTATACTGGTCCTGACCTTTGTGCCTCAGGCGTAAGCACATCGTACCTAGGTACCTGGGCTAAATAGGATGCATCAACCTCGGTACATCATGTACTCTGCAGCATCCATCTAGAACATGACATACCTTGTCTTGAATAAAACATCAACTTGTCTCCTCTTCCTCTTCCTCTTCCTCTTCTCCTGCTCTACTCCCCTCGATGGCTTGATTTGACTCTCTTTGCTCTCGTGTCATATTGTACACTCTTCCTTTATACCTCGATGTAGATGTAGATATAGAGATCTACCTACCTACCTACCTACCTACCTACCCACCTATCCTCCCCTCTTCCCCCTCTCCCCTCTCTCTCTTGAACCATCATGGCCTCAGATACCAAGACCTTCGCTCAGGCGACCGCCGTAAACCAACTGTCTTCTCATACGTACGCTGCCAATTTCCCCGATGATTGGTGCATCGGATCAGGTCTTTAAGAGGACACCTCGTCAAAGTCAGAAGACCTACTAACACGGCGCCTTAGTTCCCCATGGAGGCTTCGTGACGGCTGTCTTCTTGAGAGTTGCTGAAGCCCACTTCAAGAGCACTCTGGCCGCGCAGAACCAGCCTCATACAATAACTCTCCATCTGGACTTCCTCCGCCGCACTCAGGCAGGCCCTGCCCTCTTTACGGTGCTTGATACCAAACTTGGACGCCAGACATCTGTGATCCACGTCACCCTCTCCCAAGGAGAGTCTCCCAACTCTCGTGAAGAGGTTGTGGGCTACATTACTCACAGTAACATGCACACGGAAGAAGGT
Source organism: Amorphotheca resinae ATCC 22711 (assembly GCF_003019875.1). NCBI lineage: Eukaryota > Fungi > Ascomycota > Leotiomycetes > Helotiales > Amorphothecaceae > Amorphotheca > Amorphotheca resinae. Next base: position 2,712,913 of record NW_020194471.1, read on the forward strand.
GTTACGTTCTCCACCGAGTACAAGCTCACGCCGCCCCCTGTCCCAGCGGATCTTGCTCTCCTAAAACAAGACAAGGACGTTGGATGGGCTCGACAGGGTGATATGCCATTTGCGTCATTTCGGAAGGCCACATCGAAGACGCAATTCCACTTTCCGCGAGCAGGGCAGAAGCAGCGGGGTATGGCAGATGAATGGATTCGTCTAAAGACTGGGGAGGGTTGGACAAGTGCGTCGTTGGGGTATGTCGTTGATATGTGGCCCATGCCAGTAGAGTCATTTCTCAGTAAAGAGAATCCGTACGATATCACCACGAACAGTGCTGCAGCTAAGCCGCCAGGATTCTGGTATCCCACCGTCCTCCTGAACCTGGATATCAAGAAAGCTTTACCAGCGGAGGGGGTGGAGTGGCTCTTCGTGAGGGTGGCTACTAAACAGATAAAAAATGGGAGAATGGATTTGGAGGTCGTGGTCTTTGATGAAGGGGGTGAGATAGTGGCGTTGAGCCACCATGTTGCTCTAGCTGTTGGTTCGGAAAGAAATCTAGCAAATCGTAAGACGGGCGCTAGAATATAGAGCTTTGTCCAAGACACGTTTTAGACCAAATCGTGCTCAACAACCTGGGGCGACAGCGGACTATCCGAGGATACAACGATACAGTACGTAGGCTGAGCAAGGCGGCTCTATTCCTATACAAGACGCCTGGCTCCGTCATGATACTTCTTCGACTTCCAGAAATGTATGCACGTGAAAGCGGTAGAGAAGTCAGAGAACGAAAGTTTTGGGAATGGATTGAGGCATGTATATGTATATGTATGCCCTGTACTTCGCGCAAGTCTTCAGGAGACTGACTGCCTTGGACTGATAAGAGTTCGCAATTTGATAACTTGATATCCGCCAGTCTCACTTGTCAAATTCTCAAGAGGGAGCAGACATTGCTAACCTTGCATTCCTTCAGCATACTAGTCATGACTAATAAGTGCCTCCAGAGTGAAGCATAAAGCAAGGGCCTTGCCAGAGTCAGGACCACGCGTTCTACAAGTAATACATGAATATCATGAAATGAAAGGCCGCTGCAAATCCGTTGTCGATACAACCCTCCTCCACCGACTCAACCACACAATCGTTGAGCGTAGGGTGGTAAGCCTGGGAAGTTAACTGCCTGCGAACAGAGTTTCACCTGTAATTGTCCACTTTGCCACGCTGTTGACGTTTGCTTTGCTTACTAGAAGCCAAGAATGCTGAGGCTGGCCACTTATTATTGGCAGAGGTTGTGCGAGAAGATGTTAGAAGCGCAATGCCTATATCACGAGCCGCTTCACATAAAATCGTCGCTGTCCATTGTTAGCAGAACAGCTCCAACAAACGGACCTGTGAGACTTACTCTCCAAAGTCATCATCATAAACATTGACATCCGCAGTCGTTGTGTTCCTGCTCGTGACGAGCGCAACCTTTGTCTTTTGGGCCTTGCTCTTTTTGCCTCCCTTCTCAGCAGCCTTCTCTTCTTTCATCTTCTCATTGCTCAGTGCAGTTAAGCTGCTTGAGATCTTCTTGATTTGGTCACTTGGCAAATCCTTAGCCAGTTGCTTCGTGAACTCTTGGAGGAAGATCACGTAGTGGGCCTTCTTAGAGTTGCTGGCGATGATGGGTATGAGAGTATCTCGGAGCTTCTCAAACTGCAGTTTCGTCTTAGGGTCGAAGAGTGGGAGAGTTGTCAAGTCGACAGTTGCAGAGGGATTCTTGTCATCAAGCACAACAGCATTGGCTGCAGTAATGACCTTGCGATCGTTGATACCAATATTGCCAAATAAGTCTTCGGCGTGTTTGAGATCCGACTCTTGTTCGGTGCGTCGAAGACGTTCCCTCCTGGATGCCTCGTCCTCCTCGCTGCTGTCGTCCAAGTTCTGCTCTGCAAGTCGTCGCTCATTCTCGGCCTTCCGTTCTGCTATTCGCTGGGACCTAGATTTCTTGGCAGCTTTCTCTGCTTCCCTAGCTTTCTCGGCCTTCTCTGCGGCAGCTTTGGCCTTCTCTCGCTCGACTTCGGAGTCTTCAGCAGCATCCCAAGACTCGAGTACATCGCTATCTTCGGCCTCTTCATCGTCGAACTTCCTCCTAGGGATGGCTGCTGCGGTTGGAGGCGAGCTAGGAGGGGTAGAGCTGTCCTCTTCTTCGTCTGCTCAGTCAAGTAGTGGTCAGCCATTTACCTATCGCGCGAAGGTCGTGTGCGAAAGCTGGCCACTTACCCCACTTCTCAGGCATGGTGAGGATTTTCAATCGCGTTGTGGGAGGTATCTGACAATTTGTGCTGGTTATAAATCGAGAGTGGCGGTATCTTTGGCGATTCTTTCAAGATTTTGAGGCTTGAAAGAAAACAGATCCCGAAATTGTGGGAAGGCCTTTTGAGGTTTGCGTTTGGTGTGTTTCTTTCTGCCTTAACTAAGGGCCCGTTGCGGCCTAATTGATAAAGCGAGCTAAATTTATCGGGTAATGCACGTGCCACGCCAATAGTCTAGCTGGGTTAAGCTCAGGTACCTAGGTACTCCGTAGTAACGAAGTAGTTACCCTGGTACCTGAAGCGCCTGAGACAGCGCACTTCGACAAAGCGTTCATCTGGCAAATCTGCATAAATAATAGTAAAGCAAGTCTAGAGGGACAGTTCCAGCTACAATATTCATTCTCTTATCTCTATTTCTTAGCATATGCTTGTTGTTAGACCCGCCAATGCGTTATATGGGTGTCCATTCCCAGCAAGAACTTGTCAGGGGGGCAATTCAACTCGTTTATTTACAGATTGACAGCAGTTCTGAACTTCTCGCCGGCGTACACAGCCTTGTCTCCCAGCTCCTCCTCGATTCTCAGGATCTATTCAGTTAGCACGGAAGGTTCTCCTCAGGATCTAATATGAGGCTCACCTGGTTCAGCTTGGCCAGACGCTCGGATCGAGCTGGAGCACCGGTCTTAATCTGACCAGCGCGGAGGCCGACGACAATATCAGCGATGGTCACATCCTCGGTTTCACCCGATCTGGAATCCGGTTAGTGTCTCACTCAGTAGGAGCCAAAGGGATCTAGAAAATGCATACCTGTGAGAAACCATCACACCCCAACCGGCCGCGAAAGAATCCTTCGCTGCTTGGATCTAAGAGAGATCACTATTAGCTTCATCTCATCAAAAGACACTGCGGTAGAAGGAGGACTGTATTCTAGAAGGTCTTCATGGGGCGGGCTTATACTCACAGACTCGGTAAGGGTGCCGATCTGGTTGACCTTGAGCAAGAGGGCGTTACATGACTTCAGCTCAATAGCCTTCTTGATTCGGAGAGGGTTGGTCACGGTCAAATCGTCGCCAACAATCTGGAAGTTAGAGGTCTTGTAGAAGTAGCTCCAGGCCTCCCAGTCATCCTCGGCGAATGGGTCCTCAATACTGACAATTGGGTACTTCTTGGCCAGTTCCTTGTACTGCTCCGCGAGTTGCTCGTAGGTGAGCCACTTGGTTGGGTCACTATCAGGGTTCTTGAAGTCCAAGTCATACTTCTTCACATCCGCCTTGTAGAACTCACTGGAGGCAACGTCCATTGCGATATGGACCTGCCCAGTGTATCCGGCGGATTCAATAGCCTCGGAAATGAGCTCGAGGGCTTCCTCGGCGGTCTGAATATCTGGCGCAACGCCACCCTCATCTCCTACATTGCCTGCAGATTGTCCATACTTCTTTTTGGCAAGGGACTTCAACTTTTGGTAAACTTCTGCGCCCTGGCGCAGAGCCTCGGAAAAGGACGGTGCGGCACTGCAAGATGTCAGTGTAATGTTTGTTTGTAATTTAGAAACTTGACCCACGATGGCACAATCATGAACTCCTGGAAGGCTAGACGTCCACCAGCGTGTGATCTAGATGAGAAATCAGTCATTGTTCTACGGTATCTGGAAACAGGATTACTTACCCTCCATTAAGAACATTCATGAATGGAACCGGAAGGACATATGGCTTCTTAGTTCCGGCAAGGTCGGAAACGTGGGCGTAGAGAGGGATATTCTAACAAAATTAGACGCTTGCTGGCGATAAAATGCAATGTACTTACCTTCTCAGCAGCGGCAGCTTTAGCAACAGCAAGACTGACACCAAGAATGGCGTTGGCACCCAAATTACCTTTGTTTGGAGTGCCGTCGAGCTTGATCAAGAACTCGTCAATCTTTGATTGGTCCTTGACATCGATGTTTGCCTTGATGAGGGCAGGCCCAATGATATCATTGACGTTGGCGACGGCTTTGGTAACACCCTTTCCAGCCCACTTCGCCTTATCTCCATCACGCAACTCAACCGCTTCGTGCTGACCTAAATCGCGCCCTTAGTCAGTTCTATTGTGCAAGCAGCGAAGAGAGGATATACGGACCAGTGGAAGCGCCGGATGGAACGATGGCACGGTTCAGACCAGTATGAGTGACAACATCGACCTCGACGGTAGGGTTGCCACGAGAGTCGTAGACGGATCGAGCGTGGATCTTAGTGATAGCCATGATGACAGATGATGTCTGCTGGGATGGAACTCATTAGCTATTTATTAATGGTAAATGAAACAAGAAGGCAAAGGAAGGACGCGATCTCGGGGTTCAGGCTCACTTTCTGTGGTTTGCTGATTTGGTTACTGAGAAGAAGAAACAGAGAAAGAAGCTGTCAGTGCCAAATAATGAAGAAGTTGGAGGAGGGAGAAAAGATTTTGCAGAGACGAGGTGGGGGTTGAGGATGTGATATGGTAACATGATGGTGCGAGCAAGGGCGGGGAGGGGGTGAAGAGGGCTCCAAGGTACACATCAAGGCATTGAGGGGTGTCGCACACACATTGTCTGTGCGAGAGAGACAGAATCAATAGGTATATAAAGGGATGTACAACGAGATAAAACAAAACAGTAGACTGACCTTGTGATGCGCGAGTTGCCTTTTGCTTCGTTTTCAGCAGTTGAGTGATGGGGGGAGAAGAGGGGCTGTTTCGTGGTCAACAGAACTTGGTGGGGGAATACGGGGGCCACTATCGGGGTACGGGAGCCTGTTCTACCCCAACATGCCTTTATTACGGCGCATATGACGGCACGTGATTTGCGTTTCTGCCTGAGGTTCCCCGAAGCTATCGACTCCACCGACCACCTTAGTCTCCAGGTTGAAGGCATTCGCGTACCAAAGTCATCATCTACGGAGCTCCAAGCCAACCCTTCACCTCCCAACACCTCGACCTCCTCTCTCCTGCCACCATCACAGCGCCCCATCAGGATTGCCGTTTCTCATCTCTTGCCTACCTCCGCATTCCGACATGTCCTCCGGAAGTGATGAGGAGCGTCAACACGCGTTGGCTTCCTTCAAGGCGAAGCTACTGGAATCAAGGGAGTGGGAGGCAAAGCTTAAGGCGCTACGATTAGAGATCAAGGGGTTGCAGAAGGAGTTCGATGACACAGAAGATAACATCAAAGCTTTACAGAGTGTTGGACAGATTATTGGAGAGGTTCTGAAGCAACTTGACGATGAAAGATGTGAGTACTTTTCTGTAACATTTGACGATCTGCTTTCGTTGACACAGGGCCCAACAGTTATCGTCAAGGCGTCCTCAGGTCCTCGCTATGTTGTTGGCTGCAGATCAAAGGTTGATAAGGCGCAGCTCAAGCAAGGAACCCGCGTTGCGCTCGACATGACCACTCTCACAATAATGCGAATGTTACCCCGAGAAGTTGACCCGCTTGTCTACAATATGTCTCTGGAGGACCCTGGCCAGGTTAGCTTTGGTGGAATTGGTGGATTGAATGAACAAATCAGAGAATTAAGGGAGGTCATCGAGCTCCCGTTGAAGAACCCCGAGCTTTTCCTCAGAGTTGGGATCAAGCCTCCCAAGGGTGTTCTCTTATATGGCCCTCCTGGAACAGGGAAAACGTTACTAGCGAGAGCTGTAGCAAGCAGTCTTGAGACCAATTTCTTGAAAGGTAAGTCTGGACAGGTCTACTCCCCCTCAGCTTCTGACATTTTGCAGTCGTCTCTTCTGCAATCGTCGACAAATACATTGGTGAGTCGGCACGCCTAATAAGAGAGATGTTTGGATACGCCAAAGAACATGAACCTTGCATCATTTTCATGGACGAGATCGATGCAATTGGTGGCCGACGATTCTCAGAGGGCACTTCAGCAGATCGCGAGATTCAGCGGACGTTGATGGAACTGCTGAACCAACTTGATGGATTTGACTACTTGGGCAAGACCAAGATTATCATGGCTACGAATCGACCCGATACCCTGGACCCTGCCCTTCTCAGAGCTGGGCGTCTAGATCGGAAGATTGAGATTCCGCTTCCGAACGAAGTTGGCCGTCTGGAGATCATGAAGATCCACGCGGCTGGCGTGGTTACAGAGGGGGACATTGATTTTGAGAGTGTGGTGAAGATGAGTGATGGGCTAAATGGAGCCGATTTGCGAAATGTCGTAACAGAAGCGTAGGCACGCCTCCCAGAACCGCTCTTTCCAGGGACTAACTCTATTTATAGTGGCCTATTCGCAATTAAAGATTACCGGGATGCCGTCAATCAAGACGATTTTAACAAAGCAGTTCGCAAGGTAGCAGAGTCGAAGAAATTGGAAGGCAAACTGGAGTACCAAAAGCTCTAATCTAGGTCTGAGAGTGGTTGTTTTTCTTGCGTTGGCGCCATGGCATATGGAGGTCGAGAATGGCTTGACCCTGTAACAATAACATTACAAATGCGTAGACATTCAAAACGTGTGCTCGGGCGATGCTGTGCAAGCCAAATGCATTTCAGTGTTGAATCTGAATGATCTGGCCAGCCCCAAGTAGATAAAAGGTTCGTTGACGCTCATAAGTAATAGTCCCCTCCCCCTGGGCATACACCGAATCGAATGGCGCCTTAACACGGCGGCCGTTCGTCCTGACAGGGCTAGGATTCCCTTGCAGAGAGGCTTGTACGGAGTAGGTAGTGAGAGTGCATTGTCTTGCTGCCCTTCCCTCGCTACTCGCGCCATCCGCGATCCGGCCCAGTCTTTTCCTGCTACTCCGTAAGCACCTGTCGGTGTCGGTGTCGGTGTCGGTGTCGGTGTGGTGTGGTGTGGTGTCAAGGTGCTCGGGTGGACCGTGAGCCTGGGAGTCTGGAAGCTTGGAGAGAGCCAGCCAAGCAGCCTCCAGCTCCCACAGAATGTCGGAGAGGAAGGGCGTTGTATACAACTTGTGTGGTATGAATCGGGTACTTTGGTTCTGACCAATTTCTGCCATCCGACAAAGGGGCTTGACGCCAGGGTAAACCGATAAATGTTAATAGCCGGCGTCCCTGAATAGAATAGAAAATAGAAACCCCGTATTTGCCTCGTACCAGGAACCTCGTACCCCCAAGCCACCAGCCACCTGGCGCTAGCGAGCCAGGGCGCTCCGCGGCTGGACGTTTGTAAAACACCAATCCGAAGTGTACACAGTCCTCCGTTAAAGACAAAGAGCTTGCTTCATGGAAGGAGAATAAGACCTTCTCTTCTCTTCTTTTCCCTTGCCTTGCCCTCCATACAACAAACCCAGCTCCCCTCGTTATCCTCTTCTCTCGTTCACTCATACACACTCTCTCTCCCTCTGCCCGCTCGGTCGTTCCCCCGTTCTCCCCCTCTCCCAAAAATAAACAGCAATGTGGTGCGTATACGCATAGCCCAGGTCTCACAGTCCTTCCCAAATCACATCCGCTAATCCTTCATGCAGCGGCATTTTTGGCTACATCAACTACCTCGTCGAGAGGGACAGGAAATACATTCTCGACACTCTCGTTAATGGCCTGTCGCGACTCGAGTATCGTGGTTATGATTCTGCGGGACTTGCTGTAGACGGCGACAAGAAGGACCAGGTCTTTGCCTACAAGGAGGTTGGCAAGGTTGCGAAATTGAAGCAGCTCATTGAGGAAGAGAAGCCAGATTTGAGCAGGATCTTTGATTCACATGCTGGCATTGCACACACGAGATGGGCAACCCATGGCTCTCCGTCTCGCCGCAACTGCCATCCGCACAGGTATATTCACGCGTATGGGCGGAGTTAGATTGCAGTCACTAACGTAGCACTTCAGGTCCGACCCATCGTGGCAGTTCTCAGTCGTCCACAACGGCATTATCACCAACTACAAGGAGCTCAAGACACTCCTGACATCCAAGGGCTTCACATTTGAGACCGACACCGACACCGAATGTATCGCCAAGCTCGCAAAGTACCTCTACGACCAGCACCCGACAATTGGCTTCACAGATTTGGCAAAGGCGGTCATCAAGGAGTTGCAGGGGGCTTTCGGATTACTGATGAAGTCAGTTCACTATCCCCATGAGGTGATTGCGGCCAGAAAGGGTTCCCCCTTGGTCATTGGAGTTCGAACCCAAAAGCGAATGAAGGTGGATTTCGTCGACGTCGAATATACGGAGGATGGGCCACTTCCTGCTGAGCAAGCATCCCAGAACGTTGCTCTGAAGAAATCCAATGTTGGAAACTTTCTTTCAGCTGGCAATCTGCTCGCACCCCCTGACAAATCGCTCCTGCACCGATCCCAATCTCGAGCCTTCATGACAGACGACGGGGCTCCAATGCCAACCGAGTTCTTCCTTTCATCAGACCCCTCGGCCATTGTTGAGCACACCAAGAAAGTCATGTACCTGGAGGATGATGACATCGCACACATCCACGAGGGCTCTCTCAATATCCACAGACTCACAAAGGCTGATGGCTCATCGAACGTCCGTACCATTCAGACGCTTGAATTAGAACTCCAAGAAATCATGAAGGGCAAGTTCGACCATTTCATGCAGAAGGAGATCTTCGAACAGCCTGAGTCCGTCGTCAACACAATGAGAGGTCGCCTTGATGTTGAGAACAAGATGGTCACGCTAGGCGGATTAAGATCATATATCGCTACTATTCGTCGCTGTAGGAGAATTATCTTCATCGCTTGCGGCACAAGTTACCACTCCTGCATGGCAGTTCGTGGCACCTTTGAGGAACTCACTGAGATTCCAATCTCAGTTGAGCTAGCTTCCGACTTCCTCGATAGACAGGCCCCTGTTTTCCGTGACGATACTTGTGTCTTCGTCTCTCAATCTGGCGAGACTGCCGATTCTCTTATGGCTCTGCGCTACTGTCTGGAACGGGGTGCATTGACTGTGGGTATCGTTAATGTGGTTGGATCTTCCATATCCCTTCTCACGCACTGTGGTGTGCACGTGAACGCCGGCCCAGAAATCGGTGTTGCCTCGACCAAGGCTTACACGTCACAATTCATTGCTATGATCATGTTCGCACTGTCCTTGAGTGAAGATCGGGCGTCAAAGCAGAAGAGGCGAGAGGATATTATGGATGGCCTTGGCCGCATTTCCGAGCAGATCAAGGAGATCTTGAAACTCGATCAGCCAATCAAGGAACTTTGTGCTAGAGTGTTCCAGCACCAAAAAAGTCTCCTACTTCTGGGCAGAGGCAGTCAGTTTTCTACCGCGTTGGAGGGGGCTCTCAAGATTAAGGAGATTTCATATCTACATTGCGAGGCTGTCATGTCTGGAGAGCTCAAACATGGCGTATTGGCGTTGGTGGACGAGAATCTACCTATCATCATGATTCTTACACGGGATGATATCTTCGCGAAGTCCCTCAATGCTTATCAACAAGGTAAGCTTCAGAAGAGACCCTAAATTTTACCCCTCTCTAACATCTTTAGTCATTGCTCGCGGAGGCAAGCCAATTGTCATCTGCAACCCTAACGATGAGGAGTTCAAGGATGGTCAGGCCGAGAAGATTGAGATCCCCAAGACTGTCGACTGTCTGCAGGGTCTGCTGAACGTCATTCCACTACAGCTTATGGCCTACTGGCTGGCTGTTGCAGAGGGCTTGAATGTGGATTTCCCACGTAACTTGGCGAAGTCTGTCACGGTAGAATAGACGCCCTCGAAGCCTCTACCAAATTGTTTGATAATTGTATTAGCGAGAGGGAAAAGGGGTCCAGGAATCCGGAAATAAGCCACGTCTTGAATTTGTGCTCTAGATGCTCTTGCAGAAGTAATTGACTTGGTGCATTATATGACTCTTATTGGCGATGTTCTTGAATTGAAGATCTGTCCCAGGTCTTTACCCGCTAAAGTTCCTACTGTGAGATCATGAGATATCTCTTCACACCTCAAAGTACATAGAATAAGGCTGCCCGGCCCTAGTCAATCACGTTCAGAGTATCTTTACAATAAATATATAAACGTCGACCAGTTATCTCTCTCAAAATCACCATTGGGTTTAGAAGGAAGAAGGCCAGGTTGCTGCAGGAATTACTGCCTTCGGTCATGCCTCGTGCTGTTACGTGTCTAATGGTACAGTGAAGTGGTACTCAAAACAGGTCTCTCAGTTGACTTGTGTTCCATATCCTCGAATTTGATCCGCGCTATAATTAATCCCTCTTGTCAGCTTAGGCATCCTTGTCCAAGGAGGTCGGGAGGCAACTTACAAAGCCCAGCTCTGATTTTCCAGTTTCTCATTCTCCTTCAGATCAATACCCTCCTTCGTCACCACAGCAATGGAATATTTGTCCATACTTCTTGCATCTCTGTAGAACAAGACCTTCATACTCTCCTTCACCGCTTCCAGAGCCTGCTCTTTGGATAATGTGGCTGCAGCCTCCTCGTCAGGAGCCACCTTCCTTAATAGAGGCTGAGCCAAATGGGCACCAAACCCAGTAGCCAAGCTTGGTGCACTGAATGTCGTGCCCAGTAAATCGGCGCTTGCCAGGAAAGGTTTCTTTTCCTCGTCTAGTCCTGCAACTAGTACTTGATTCCAGAGTGGGTTAAAATCGGATCGGCGCTTGTAAAGTACTTTGGAGAGATAGATATGAAGATTGCGTGCATTGAGAGTGTGGCCAGATGAGGTATAAGCTTCTTCGGTATCGAGAGAATTGAGGAGTCGGTCTAGGTACTGCATATCTGAGACGTCGCCGCCAAAACCAACAACAGAGGTATCAGCGAAGGTGCGAAGCCGCTTGACATCGGTGAATCGAGCAAGAGATCCGTACGATGCTGTTAGAGTGCAGTATGTCAGGTCCAGGCCAGAAGCATAGTATGAAGGCGATGGGGTGTACCTAGGTTGTCTGCTGCGATCACAACGCCATCCTTGAACTTGAGAGCCACCACCGAGGTACCAGTAACGATGGGCTGCTGGGTATGCTGATTGGGTCCGTTGCTTTGGAAGTACGAGGCATCATACGCGCCGTAATAGTCGTCCCGGGGCTGGAGAGTAGAAGGTCAGCGAGCTACAATAAACCAAGCTCGATGCTCTGGACGTACCCGACCCCAAGCTTGGGGGAGATGGTTCATGCTTGCAGCTGTCTGTGTGTTTGATGGAATGGAGCTGGAGGGGTAGAATCAGAAGGCTTTCAAAGAGTATGTGAAGCAGATACTGTGGAGGAGACTGTGGGATGTTGAAGCTGGGGGGTTAGCATGGCTAGGCAAGCTTGACCGCGTCAAGGCGCCAATGACGACCTGATCCGTGAGGCACTGAAATATTTCGTGGCCTTCCTTGGGGGTGAACATCCAACACCAAGTCTACAACAATTCACAACCCCACAATGGCAGGACTGGTCAATTATGGGAGTAGTGACGACGAGGAAGACCCGCAGGTGGCTGCTCTCCAGAAAGTCCATTCACCAACGTCTGGTGCTTCCACGGCCCGCGTCTCGATTGGTATGTTTCTTGAACCCTACCCGCACCCTCTTTCTAACCGTGCGATAGATACAATCGAGACCCCAAAGAATGGGACCGCTGTCCAACCTGCACCTGAACCAGCTCCGGTGACAGCTCCGCTCGTAGGTCCTGTTTTAGGACCGGCCAACCCAATCGACGATACCATTCCCGAGTCGTCGGAAGGTGAAGGATTCGCGCCACTATCGCCGTACTCTGCAAATCGAGCCCTCATACGAGACCTGACGCTTCCCACAGTCCCCAACTACGACATCCCACTTTCCCCTCCGGAGTCCCCTGATGCCAGCGCAAACGTGAAATTCAAGCATTTCCTTCGCTTGAAACAGCAGGGCATACATTTCAACGAGAAGCTAGCCAAATCATCGGCCCTCAAGAACCCCAGTCTCATGCAAAAGCTCATGGATTTTTCAGACATTGACGAGGCCAGTCAGTACTCAACTACGTTACCAAAGGATCTATGGGATCCCGATGGATTTCCCGAGCGTGCATACAAAGAAGGGCTGGCGAGGAGCCAGCAAAAGATCCTCAAGAAACGCGAAGACGAAAACACTAGGGGCCAGAGAGACGCCATAGAATTTGTGCCAGCAACAGCATCCGGAGATTCATCCAGGGGCGGAACGCCAGGTGCTGGAGGACGCATGGGCCAAAAGAGTGCGGCAGAGAGGGTTATGGCGGGGCTCGACAGAGGCCGATCAAACTCGCCGCAAGTCCCGAATCTGAAGAGGAAGAGCAGATTCGAGAGCTGATTATGGATGATAGATAGCCTATCCAATCCCTCCTACAACTAATATATAATCACAGGTCTTGATCAGCTCACTCCAAGATGCTATCTGATGCCCTCCAAGGCAAGGCTGGGGCTTCACGAGGCTAGGTCCCGGGGACAGGCACCACCAATCAGAGGCGAGAAGCCCTGCAAGATACCTTGGGCGAATTCTCCGTGATGTACCCAGGTACCTTACAGTACCTGCCGTGAGTGAGCATCTGGGTATTTTACGTGCCTGTACAGAGTATTTTACGTATTAATTAGATGTAAATGTATACGTCTGTAGATGTATGTGCGTAACTACGCCATGGTGATGACCTTCTGTGACGTTATGTGACTTGCATCTCTCCTCCAACGGCTCGACGTCCGAAAGTCGACGATCCGGTGCCTGATAGCTACATATCATATCACACGGAGTAATCAGGCATTCGTCGCCCGTCCTCCAAGAACCACATCTTGATTACCATTGACGTCCCCTTCAACTCGAGACAAACTGACTTGATCGCCTTGATTTTAATTCGCATTTTCATTTTTCATCTCCAGTTCTATATTTCTTGCTCCGCTGGCTGGCATCAAGCTTGCTCCAATTCTGCTCCTTGCCGTTGGGCGCCCGGCTCTCCCCCTCTTGCTTTTTCCCCTTGCTCTCAGAGGTGCCTCTGATTACCAGTGAAGATGGCTCCGCAAGAGGGAAAATTGCAATTGAAACGCGACCGAGTCTGTTTAGCCCTCCCATACCTTCTGTGTCAACTGTTGAGCTGATGTGTGCGCGACGTAGGGCGGAGCTGCCGACGACAGAGATTCAGCTAAGAAACCACGCCGTTCCCAACGACTATCTCAGCCTCAGACAACCCCGGTATCCAAGAAGCAACACTTACCATCTCCTATCACTCAGGAATCCTCGGCTTCCTCGGCTGCAGCATACAAGGAGGCCACAGCAACCCCGCCTGAGGGTCGACCAAGCCAACTACATCAGCGTCCTCCCGATCCCAGCTCTTTAACAGAAGAGCCTGGTTTCTCCTCCCCACCTCAAGATACTCAAGCCTTCTCACAATTCGTCTATCCCACATCTGCATTGTCCGATGAAGTCAAGGATGAGGTGGAGGAGGGTGTCTGGGGATATCTGCTTCCGTTGGATCAAAAATATGGCAAGTCGTTAGTTTTGCGTAGACGAAACGCGTGTCCGAAGCCCGATGGGATAGAGGAGGTTGGTAAATACAGTGAGAATAGAAAGAACAAAAACGATGATGCCAAGGTCTTCGAAAAGGGGGAGGAGGCATACGAGCAGACGCAGTCGAAGGGAACCGCTTCAGGTGGATATTTGATAGGTCGCCATCCCGAGTGCGGTAAGTGACCAAAGATTCTTTGTCAAGACCGAGACTAATCTGAAGTTTGGTAGATCTCATTATCGACGATCCCATTGTCTCAAACAGGCATTGTCTTATCTTCGCCGAGAACAAAGGTGGTGATAACGTTGCTGTTCTCGAGGATTTGTCAAGTAACGGAACGTTTGTCAACGAAGCCCTCATCGGGCGGAACAAACGTCGGGAGCTGCAAGATCAAGATGAGATTACTTTGTTGGATAAAGCCAGATTCGTTTTCAGGTATCCAAAGAATCGGGGTACGAGTGCTTTCTTGCAACAATATACACTGCTGGAGAAGCTTGGGAAGGGACACTTTGCGGAGGTGTTTTTATGCGTTGAGAAAGCCACAGGCCAGCGTTATGCTGCCAAAATCTTCACGAAGAGGCCTGGTGTGGAGGAGAGATCAAAGACCGAAGGCTTACAACAGGAGATCGCGGTATTGATGGGCGTCAACCATCCGAACATGCTATGTCTAAAGGATACATTTGACGAGCCCAATTCTGTATATCTTGTCCTGGAACTTGCGCCTGAGGGCGAATTATTCAACTGGATCGTAATGAAACAGAAGTTGACCGAGGAAGAAACAAGGAAAGTGTTCATCCAACTATTTCAGGGTGTTAAATATCTGGTAGGTGTGGCTCGACTCTTGAAGTGTCTTCTTCACTAACATTCTACAGCATGATCGAGGCATTGTGCATCGAGACATCAAGCCCGAGAATATCTTACTTACAGACAAGGACCTGCACGTGAAGTTAGCTGATTTCGGCCTGGCAAAGATCATTGGTGAAGAATCATTCACGACAACGTTATGTGGAACGCCAAGCTACGTGGCCCCCGAAATCTTAGAGGATAGCAGACACCGCCGATATACGCGCGCAGTAGACATATGGTCCTTGGGCGTTGTGCTCTACATATGTCTGTGTGGCTTTCCTCCCTTCTCTGACGAGTTATACACAAAGGAGAACCCATATACCCTCACGCAACAGATCAAGACCGGAAGGTTCGACTATCCATCCCCATACTGGGACTCCGTTGGTGACCCAGCCCTCGACTTAATCGACCGCATGTTGACAGTGGATGTGGAAAAGCGATACACTATAGACAACTGCCTGGAACACCCATGGATAACTCAAGGGGCAGTGAACCCTAACGACAGTACAGATGGTCTTGTTGGTGGAATTGCGGGTCTGGATTTCAGCAAAAGGAAGATGGCGCGGGAACGAACACTTCTCAGCAGCATCAACGATGTCAAGATTACGCGGGTCATAGAGATCCAGCCAGACAAAGATCCAATCAAGGTTTATGTCAAGAATCCAAACTCGAAAGCTTCCCAAAACCGAGTCAACAACTCCATGGCTACAAATGCTGGCGGACTGTCAAAGGGCCCCGCGGGTGCGCCGAAGCAGGAAGAGACGCCGTCTAAGAATCGAAATCCGAATGAGTTCATGGAAATTGGCGGGAAGGCTGACGAACCCCTCTTTGGATACGATGGCGACTCCGTGTACTCCAAGGATCTGGCAGCTAACACTACACCCAAGAAGTAAGTATGAATCTGAGGGCGTAATGGTTTTGTGGCTTTCGAGCGACGCTTGAAGTCTAGCCGCGGATCCTGAATTTGCTCGATACATTTCTTCACGATTTGCATGTATTAACATCGGAAGTGGACATGGTCGGATTGGGAAAAAGCAACGCAGCCTTTGTACCGGGGGGATATAGCGGCATGAGGTGGTATCATATTTAATAATGCGAAGACCAGCTCAGAGCCAATCCTGTAGAAAGAAACCAATGGTGAGATGATCTGTTCTTTGAATCATTGCTATGGGCAGATGTGCGTTCGCGGCCCGTGTCTATCCATATTACAACCAACTATATACAGTTCGCCATATCCCAAAACTCCTGTGTTCCATGGCGATCTTGACAGATGTGACCTCCATATCTGTACGCCGATCCGGTGATGTACCCGCTAACCCATAGTCTACAAATTGACGGCTTTATACATATATCGTTAACGGAGTGAGAAGAGTGTCATTATCAGGCAACGTTGCCTGCCATTCCCATAAAAAGCGCCTGAATTGCCAATGAAATCGACCAAAACCCAACCTTTTTAAGCCTTCGCATCCGGGCCTGACTGTCAACCACGTCCTTTGCAAATGCCTCGTATGTCTCAGCTGAAAGGTCCTCCATCAAACCACTGTCGAATATTGTCCAACTACCGTCAAATTCGCTCGCTCGTTTCACGATTCGACAATTGATGGGAATGAAGGTCTTTTTAGAGTTGATATAGGCTACAATTGGCCGGATCAACGCCGAATTAATGTAAGACAAATCTCGCGTAAAGAGGGGGACCGCGGCTTTTACATCGTTAAGGTGGACTCGGAGGTCCATTACAAGAAAGCGTTTGTCGTCGTCCCGTTTCAACTTCTCCGAATAGGCTGCTCTTTGCTCCGGAGTATCGAGGTCATTTGTCCTTGGGTTATTTTCAAGGAGATGTAAATATCTATTCGAGGCCACTGTGGCCTCCATTCGATCATAGAAATCTGACATGACTTTGGCGATGCTGTCGTCTGTTTCTGCTGGAAACATGACATCTGCGACTATGTCGACGTTCCCTTCGTGAATCCATCCAAACGGCCCTTCAACCCCTCGGTTGAGATGATCGATCTTCAGGCCATCTATGCGAAGTCTACTGTGCTTTTTCCACGGGTTCGCTTCACCATCAGTCCCAGAGTTAATGTGGGATGCTTGAGATCCCGCAAACCCATGGATTTGACGTGGGTGAATCGTGAATAGCGATCCGTCAAAGGCCCCGGACATGTTATTTGCAGAGAGGAAATCGTAAAACAGCCACTGCTTGCGTAGTTGAGGTAGCTCACAGGAGAAGATGCTGACTGAGAAAGGTCGGAATCCGTTCGGCTGGTGTATAGTGACCAGAAGGTCCTCCATCTTAAAGGAATCGATTTCAAAATCCCCAGGGTTATGCTCATGGCGGAAAGTTTTGGGGTCGACGTATTCATCATCCCAATGTACTGAAGTTCTGTCGACAACTCCCCGAACTCCCTTGACTTCGACGTCTCGGAGGAGCCCTTTGCCATTCCACCATTTAACGAAAGATAGTGTGACGTTCACAGTATCAATCGTCAGGTCAAATTGAGTGTAGTTCGTATCTTCCTCTTCTTCCTCCTCTTCTCGGGTCCCTTCAAGTTCCGCCTGTCTTTCAGCAGCGGCCGCTGCTGCGGCGCTCATGGAAGACCCCTTGCTGACCTTGGTCTTTCCCTGCCCTGGTCTCCTCGACACGAAGACATTATGGAACGTTATTACCCCATCTCCCCATTTCGGAACGATCGCAGACTCGAATACAACCTTGATTCCAGCTGAATGCGTTAAGTAATCGCCTACCCATCTCGCCAACGTTTCTGGAATGACGGTCAATATCTATATTACGCAACTTATAATATAATTAACATACCTTGGGCAACAACAGTATTGATAGAAAGGATGACAAGTGAGAAAAAGGTCGTGGTTCCAACTAAGATCCATACTATATTCCCAAGGACAAACCAGGACACGAAGGCGCTCCAATCATCAACGTTCCAAGGTCGTACACTCCTGATAGAGAACCATTTGAAACGGACTTTCAGGCGAGACCAAAATCCCGTTGCAGCCTGGAGTAGCTCCTCCTTTGTTGGCCTATGTGGCATCTGGGGCATCTGGGGCATTTTGGGCATTTGCGGAAGATTGAGATATTTGCCAGGCGGCGAGGAATCGGGCAAATGGGGCTCGACTTTGTCGGGTGGAGGTGGTGCTGGTGAAGCATGCTTGTCGTCTTCAACGGGCTTTTGACCTTTCCGGCTACTGGATGCCGAGCTCTTATTTCGCCTTCCACTGCCTCTTTCTCGGCGTCGACCGCCCGAGTATATACCTCTCCGCCATACTTGCTGGGCTAAGAACGAAATCGATTGCCGTGACACTGACACCGGCGGGCCTGTATATAGAGTCTTTCCCACGCTGGTCGCATGCGATGCCGCTATTGAGGCTGTTGATATTGAGGCCGCCCCGTTACAAAAGTTGACTCGATAGATGGGCGCGCCACAGGAAGAAAAGGTTCTGTTGGTCGGTATCCTTAACGCCGCACGGAACGGTAGTCCTGGTCTGGTGTGTAAGAAGACGTGCCGCGATGTCTGCGGATGAGTTGGACTAGGCCATGGGGTCCTGGAAGGGGGGAGAAGCTGGTTTGCAGGATCCCATCGGGACCATATCCGGTGCCTTAGGTGTGAAGACATAATCTCCGACTCACGATCATGATGAGAAAGAAGGATGGCAGGCTGTTGAAGCTGCAGGTCCCATTACTTCTGGCGGTGCGGGGGTGGACGTAGATGTGGGCGAACAGAGAGGTGGTGGAGGTTTAATGACGGGACGAGAGCTTTCTCGGCTTGCTCTGGTTTGGGGCGTTTCTGCTTTTTTTTCTCCATCGAGTCTCGACCGACCAAGAAAATCTTAAATCTTATCGATAAGGAAAATCTGACGGCCTCAGGTATCTCAGGTATCTAGATAATTCACCGCCTGATTGATTGTCGCTCCCCACATGTAAAAATCATTTCTCGCATTCTTGGATAAGATAGACGGACACTCCTCCAAACCCAGGACACCAAGAACCCCCCGCCAACAGGTAACCAGTCTCCTCGGTCGAATCCTTTGTGTGCGATTGAAATACAATCGAGATGCCGGCGCCCACAGCATTAATCGGGCAGCCTGAGAAGCGGGCTGAGCCCGTAAATGTGCCTTTACCGGGCAACAGTAAGTCTGCGGATCTCAGATGTCGACGATAGTGATCTAAATGTGGAACAGGCCAGGAAGACGATTTTCTGCTTGATGCCCCGAGCAATATTCTGCCAGACGCAAATGCTATTCCGAGCGCCACCCAAGATGTAGATACTGAAATGCACATCGATGAGGAAGGACGGCCAAGATTTGCACCAGCAAAGCATACTGTATGTGGATGTGCAGCTCGGGCCTTCCAAGGCAGTTTCTAATCGTGCATAGGATGCCCCAACGAGAGTGGAAACTCGAAAAGTTCCTATCCCTCCCCACCGCATGACCCCCCTGAAAGCCTCGTGGCCCAAAATCTACCCTCCTCTCGTCGAACACCTACAGCTACAAGTCCGTATGAAGAACAGAACCGTAGAATTAAGGACCTCGAAATATACCACCGATACAGGAGCATTGCAGAAGGGTGAGGATTTTGTCAAGGCCGTAAGTTTCGAGACTTCTGCACGTCGTACATTGCGATCTTGAAAATTCTGACTCCGAAATCTTCATAGTTTTCTCTAGGGTTTGATGTCGACGATGCTATAGCATTACTACGGTTAGATGACCTTTACATTGAGACTTTCGAGATAAAGGACGTCAAGACGCTTCAGGGTGAGCACCTTGGTCGTGCGATCGGCCGAATAGCCGGCAAAGATGGGAAGACAAAGTTCGCTATTGAGAATGCCAGCAGGACAAGAGTGGTGCTAGCTGATTCCAAGATTCACATCCTGGGTGGTTTCAAGAACATCCATATTGCCAGAGAGGCTATTGTGAGTTTGATTCTTGGCAGTCCTCCAGGGAAAGTCTATGGCAACTTGCGAACGGTAGCATCGAGAATGAAAGAACGGTTCTGAAGTCAAATTATATGTCCAGTATAAAGTCAATTGCTTTAAGGCCGGTGGAATTACCTCTGCTATACCTCAACGCGTGCAAATTCGCGAGGTGGGAAGGTTGAGAGCTACATGTCCCAATTCGATGAGTTGAAACCTTCGACCATCCCGAGGCCTGTATACCCTCCCTCCAACCGCTCTTTAAACAGGCTGGTGAGATGATTGTGACCGGCCAGACTAGAACTACAGAGACATGGGGCAGCCTAAGCTCGAACTAAATTCGAACTATACATGCTTTCTGGCAAGTCAGATGCCAACATCACTGAAGCAAGACTTAAAGGCACCTCTGCTAATATGGGACAATACTCATGTATCAGAATCTGTACCTGTGGCAAATGCAGGATCTATTGTATCAATTGCGAAAGCGTTAAAATACAATACTATTATACTTGCGACATTCTGTATCCTGTTTAGATGTCTAGGCAGAATCATTTGAGTCAATACGGTCTCATTTCCGTATGCGCGATTCCCTACCATATTCACATAGAGTTACGCCATTAAAATACACGCCCACGCCAGAACTCTTCTCATCAGTGTCCCTTTGAAGCCTATAGATGCTCCTGACTGGTGTGATTGCACAGGCCGTTTATGCATGACAGGGCGAACAGACTCCCTCCCGAGCTGTCCAAGGTTAATTCTTCTAAAACGCCATTTATTAATCAATTTGCTTCTTACACTCAATCCTCGGACTCTTCTTTCCCCCCCTCTACATCGCTTCTGGGATCCTTAGCGCTTCTCCCTTGAACACGCGCATAGCGACGCGGATGATGAGGGCAACCCACATAATCATTATGACTTCTAGGAAGAGATAGTAGAATAGGAAGCCGAGCATGATGTTATTGTACTAGCAGACAGTACCCGCGGGATCGCGGAAGGGATCAAACAGATAGGGATAGACTAAATCTACTTGACTAGTAACTAAATCTACTTGTAATACCTATACCTATTACTTGCATAACTGTATACAGTGTCACGGGTTGACAACACAATGCTTGAGTAAATGTTAATCTATTCTACAAGAAGAATACTCTAAAGAGAAGAGGAAAAGAAAGGAGCGTCGTACAATATAAGGGATAGGGGAAAACTCTATAGTTAAGATAGTGTAACAATAATCTACTAGTCGCGTACTTAGGTTACGTGTTATAGTACTAACCTTATACTAGGTTCTAACCTATTACATTACCCTTTTCTCTCTCTTTTTCTAGGCGTACCTTAGCGCTAATTAGTCCTTACTAAGCGAGTAATTACCTTTATATAACGCCTTCTATTAGCCTATATACTACCTAGTACTTATAGCTATAGGCCTTATGTATTATATAAGGGCTCTAATTAGCCTATACTGTTTTTTAGTAACTAATTACTATAGGTTTAGACGATCTTTTTGTTAGGTATACTAACACGTAAGACTATAATAGCTTAGAAATCAAGTATAAGGTAACTACGTACTATAACTAAGGTAATAATAGGCATTAAGAAGTATAAGAATAAAGAAGAAAAAGAGAAAAGAAAAGGGGTTTAGAGATTAGTCTATAGTTAAAGTAGTAATATACCTTTAAATACACTACGACTATCTATTAACTCTTATCTCTTTTACTTTATAAAAATATACCTAACATTCTAATCTCTTTTCTTTACTAAAAGGTTATAGACTAAGGTTATAGACTATTAGAGTAAGAAGTAATAACGTAAATATAATAAATAAACCTTAATAAGACGTAGGCCTCTTCTTAAGTAACTCTTTAGAATACCTCTTTATAAGTAGATAATAACGAACCTAGTATAACTCTCTAAATATTAATAAAAATCCTTTTCTTAAGTAAGACTAAGTTAAATAAGAGGATTACTTAAGTAAGGGTAAAGTAGTACCTTAAGTAAAAGTAAGACTACCTTATAGTACTTAAGAAGAGAGAGGCTCTCTTAATAAACCTATATAAATTTAATAACTCTCTTAAAGTAGAATAGCCTTTTTAGTAAACTTATATTAAAGAAATAAAAAAGAGCTATTATAATACTCTTTTTATTTTACTAAAAAATAAGATATATACTAGTATTATAACCTTTTTATTTAACTAAGAAACAAAGTTTAATACTTATCTAAAGAGTTATCTAATAGATACTAAACGCATTAGTACTATAGTAGTAGTACTAAAGGATTATATTAAAGAGTACTAAAAGTCTTTTATCTTTTTAAAAAAAGATAGAATAGTTCTTAATATAACTTAGAAAGAAATAAAGGTATAGCTTCTTTATAGTATTATAAATAAGAGTACTTACTCTCTTAAAGTAGTATTAAAACTCTAAATATTAACTTAAAACTAAAACAAGACCTTTAAGAATTTCCTTTAATAGTATAACTCTTTAGTTATTAAACTTAGCTATACTCTCTTAGAGATGTTTTATATCTACCTTCTTATTAATTATTTAAAGCTTAAGTTAAGGGCCTATATAGTAAGTAGTAAGGTCTTAGATACCTTTAAGGTAGTTAAGGTAGTAGTGTTAAGAAGAGAAACTCTTATTTAGACAAGGTAATAAGAAGGCTCTTATAGAGCCCTTTTAATACTATACTATACTAAGAAAGGCTCTTCTTATAATCTAAAGACCTTATCTATACTAGTAAACACGTAAAGAGTATCTAGTAGCTAAACTTTAAATACATAAGAAGACTTACTATAACAGACTTAGACTGTCTAAAGAGGTATTAGGTTTAAAGGTTTACTTATTCTTAAGGATTAAAGGAAGGCTATAGACAAGAGCTATATACAGGTTAGCTTGCTTTAGTAAGCGCTTAGTAATAGGTGCCCTAGGCATCTCTTAGGTACACCCCTTAATACTCGCCCTCTCTTTATAGCTGTCGTCCTTAATAGTGTCGTACTATAGCCTTTATCCTTTTATAATAATATCCTCTTTAGCCTACTCTTCTACTATTATCTTTCTATCCTCTACGACTATTAGTAGTTTCTTGTCCTTTGTCTACTCCTTAACCTCTACTTTAACGTTATATTAATAGTAGTAGTTAGAGCGGCGTACTAGCTAGTAAGGAGTCTTGTCTAGGTCTACGCCTTATAAGTATAGGCTTAGAGTATAAACGGCTATACTTACTACTACTAGCTACTTATATACTAACCCTTAGCTAAACACTTAGGTTATAGTTTAGACTACTTATAGTAGTTTAAAGATCTCTTCTTTTAAGAAGATGTAGTACTTAGTGTATTTATTCTACTTAGTACGTCCTTATAAGGAATACTAGGATATTAACCTAGTTCTAGCTAACTAGACTAATATCTTAAGGTTATATTTTAAATAAGCCGCTACTTCTTTTTTATTATAGTTTAATAAAGCTACTATAACAAATTAATTAAAAGTCTAGAGACCTAAGACTAACATATCGTCTATATTTATAAATACTTACTTTTAGTTAACAAATACTTAATTAGAGGCAAAACAGCCTAAGTAAATTTTTAAGAAGATAGGCTTACCTTATTTTCTTGTCTTTAGTATAACTAGACTAAGTTCCTAAGCTATCTTACCTTATATTTTTATTTAACGTCTCTTGTTCTAGTTAAAAATGTTCTAGTAAAGTATACTAAATAGAATGTTAGAATTCTTAGCTCTATACTTTACTTTTAATAGCTATACTACTAGTACGGCTTACGTGTTCTAATCTTAAAAGATAATATAAAGGAACTATAACTCTCTTAGGTCTAGAAGTTCTAATACTAGGGCTAGGATGTTGTTATTACTTATTCTTAGAAACTCTACGTCTCTACTAGTTACTTAATTAGTATTACGTAAGACAAACGTTCTAGTCTTCTAATTAAATACCTTAAACTCTTTTCTATCTCTTTTCTTTACTATATAGGCAGGTTCTGATTATAGTAGAGCCTATATGTCCTCTACTTTAACTATACTAACGTTACTTTGTTTGTCTACTTTTATAGATTATAAAGGTTTGTCTTCTAATACTTAGTGTCTTATAGGTCTTAATAAAGTACTGTCCTACTTTATAGCCTATTATTACTTTGTCGAGCTACTACTACCTACTTTTAGGGCTTTTTGTCTTATTAGTAGTAGCGTATTAAAGAGTTACTATACTACATTCTTATAAACTAAGGTAGTAGTAGGCTCTTACTCTTAGGTATTCTACTAAGTAAAGTACGTCTTAAAGTATGTCTATATCCTCTATATAGTATAGTCCTAGTCGATCTCTAGGTTAAACTCTTTAAATAGTTACTTTATAAAGTGTTTGTCTATAATATAGTACGCCTAAAGGCGTTTAAACTTTAAGTCTATTAGATCTATAGACAAGGTACCTATACTACTCTTCTAGATATAGACCTAGTAGGCTATTCCTTAATACGTTTTATTATTAAGGTTAAAGCTATCTATTACTTCTCTAAAGGCTCTAGATACGTAAACTAGAGTAATCTATAAGAAAGGCTCTTTAGTTTCTCTAACCTAAAAAGAGAACTTATACTTCTTAGGTTAGTTTACTAGATAGTAAGATTTATATAAAATAACGCTTTACGCTTAATTAGATTTAGACTTAATTACTCTTATAATAGCGTTCTAGTAGGCTGTCTCTAAGTCGAGCCTAAGAGCCGCTTAAGAACCTTAAGAGGTAGAGCGTATAGTACTAGCGTTTAAAGCCGTAAGAGTAGAGTAAGTAAGGCTAGCGTTTAATGCCGTAAAGTCTTGTTAGATAAGCTCTATCTTCTATTAGTAAAAAGTGTTCTAAAGTATTCTATAGGCTTAATAACTTAAGTCTTATAGACTTAGACGCTATAATAGTTATATTAGATTAGGGTTAGAGAAGTTAGAGAACAGAAGGTAAGTAGTGTTATAGAGTTAACATAACTTAATAGTTAGATCAAGTTACCTACTTATTAAGAGAGAGTTATAGCGCTATTAATTAGATTAAATACCTACTATATTTACTTTATAAACAAAGGAAATCATTACTATAGACAAAAGGAGTAGTCCTTAGTATTGTCTAGGCCGCCTCTAGCGTTACTACTACTATTGTCTTAGCCGCCTCTAGCGTTACTACTACTATTATCTAGGCTACTAATAGTATTACTACTATAAACAGTTAGATTTTAATTTAGTTCTTATATAAGAATAAGGCGTTACTTAGTAATAAGTATAAGGAGTCTTAATTAACTCTTTAAATTCGCTTAGTTTAAATATATATAAGAGTTTTAATTAACTTACTTTAAACCTTTAGTAACTACTAAAATATTATAGTACTTACTATACTATTAGTCTTAGCTTAAATAGATACTTTAAGTAGAATTTAGCTACCTTTTTAAGAGTATTCTTTACTTTCTTTACTATCTACTATATATTATAGTCTTTACTTTATCTCTTTTATTAGACTAAATAGTATAACTTCTTTTATCTAGTCCTAATCTTAGAATCTAGTATAGCCTTAACTTCTTACTCTTTATTAACGTTACCTTTTAGTCTTACTACGACTTTAGGCCTTAAAGGTTCTTATACCTAGTCCTTAAGATTATCTTAAGAGGGTCTTAGGTATAGTAATAGTAGGCTAATATAAAAAACATTATAGATTTAGTATTAAAGTAAAAGTTTTAGTTAGTATACTTATAAACCTATCTTCTTAGTAACTTTAAAAGGCCTTACCCTTTTTAGGCCTAGCTTCTTTAATAGTTAATCTATTAATAGATTCTTTATAGACAACTAAACTTAATCCCTTACTACAAATTCTATTCTTTTGTATTTTATATTATAGTACTTAGCCTAGATGTTCTAGGCGTACGTTAAGTTATCCTTTAGTTAGTTATATAGTTACTTTATCCTTACTATAAGTTATAACACTAACTTAGACCTATAATCCCTTACTACATTAATATAGAATAATACTACTGTTTTCTTGTTTACTTTAAATAAAGACAGCTTAGTTATTAGTAATAATAACGAGTTCTAATAATATTTAGCTATATAAAGTAGGCTAGCCTAGTTTACTTAGTTATAGTTAACGTATAATCTTAAGTACGTCTTTATAATCTAATTTAGCCTTTTTGTTTAACTATTAGTCTATAAGTAGAACGCTATAAAGATCTTTCTTTTTATACTAATAATACTAGTAAACGACTCTTAAAAGGCTAATATAAACAGACTAGCTTTATCTATTACTATGTTATCTAGTACTTTATACTTTGTAATAATATACTTTATAAAGATATAAGTAAACTAATAAGAGCTTATATCCTTATAATACAAAACTAGCTTAATCTCTTTAGTTAGCTAGTATACTATAACTATAATAAAATTATAGACTAGGAATAGTAGTAAGGCTAATATATCTAATGTAGTAAAGTCTGCTATATATTAAGAGAGTAGTAGATCTATAATTAGATCTATAGAAACGCTTCTTTAAAGACGTATTAGAATTAGTAAAGGGGCGAGCTCTCTAGCCTTTTAAGTAGTTAAAGCCTTATACCTCTTATAAGTAGTATAGGTTTATATATACTTTTTAATGTTAGTATCTATACCTAGCTAGTATAGTATATACTTTATAGCTAAGATCGTATAGTCGTACCTAAAATAGCCTACTATTAGACTATTATAGAATTTCTATAATAAGGTCTTCTTTAGCTTCTTGTCTTTTAATACGTATAGTCTTATGTTATTAAAAAACTAGAGACCCTTTTACTTAAAGAAGTTAGGACTCTCTAGGTCTAGATAGTACTCTTACGTTTGTTAGATCTTGTTTATTAGACTAGCTAAAGGCTCTTTCTAGGCGCCTTTTAAGAGATCCTTAGTTACTACTAGAAAATCTACCTAATCTTACGCCTATCTTAGATCGTCTATCTCTATAAGTTCTATTAGTATAAAATCCCTACCTTCTTAAAGTAGCTATAAAGCTATATCTCTTATTATATAGACGTAGTCTTTCTTTTTGTCTAATAGTAAGACCTAATCTAGTTTTACTATTTATAGTAGCGGCTAAGGAACTAGTAAGGACTAAGCGTAGTTAGGACGTTAAGATAAGCTATTAGCTAGGTTCTTTCTTCTTAGCCTGTGTTTAATAATAAAGTCGATCGTAACTAAGGATACTACTTATCTTACCTAGCGCCTTATTAGAGTACGTATAATAGTAAAATACTTTAGATTATTATAGTCTATTATAATCTTTACTATAAATTAAGCTCTTTTAAGGAAGTATCTCTAATGTCTAGCTAATTTTACTATAACTAGTAGTTCTTAATTAAAGGTTCTATAGTTAACTTCTACTAAGATAAGCTTTTATAAGTAAAATATAACTAGGTATTAGTAGGTGTCTACCTAGGTCTATAAGAGGATACTACTTAACGCTACTATAAAAGCGTTATACTCTAGAGTAATAAAGAGAGCCGGGTTAAAATAAACTAGTAATAGCGCTCTTAAAAATATATCTTTTAGTTAAAGGAACACTTGTTATACTTCTTTTATTTACGTAAAAGGGATCTTACCTTTTAAGATTACTATTATACTAGAAGCTATCTTACTATATTAGTATATAAACTACTAGTAGAAGTTATAGAATCCTAGAAATAAAAGTACCTCTCTAGTTGTCTATAGAGTTAGCTAATAACAGATCGTATTAACCTACTTAGAGTCTATGTTTACCCTTATAATAAAAACGATATAGCCTAAAAATCCGACCTCCTTAACACTAAACTTACACTTTTCTAGCTTATAAAAGAGACCTTATTCTAAGAGCTATTTAAGGACCTAGCTAATATAGTAAGCGTATATAGCTAGATCTACTAAAAATATTAAGATGTTATTTAGGTAGACTATTACGAATACATCTATAAAGCGTTATAAGTACTTGTTTATATAGGCTTAAAATGTCGCTAGTACATTATATAGACTAAATAGTATTACTAGGTATTTAAAAGAGCTAAAGCGTGTCTTAAACACTATTATCTACTCTTAGCCCTTCTTTATATGTATTAAATTATATGTACTCTAGAGATCTAACTTAGTAAATACCTTTACCTAGCTTAATTAGTTAAGGATTTCTAAGATAAGAGGAATTAGGTACTAGTTAGGTACTATTACTTTATTTAATCTATAGTAATTAATATATAACTAAAGTTCTCTTAACTTCTTTTTTATAAACAGGATTAGGGCCCTAGCCTCTAACGTTAATTCTCTAATAAACCTAATATATAGTATCTTGTCTAGATACTCTTATAAGGTCTAAAGTTCTTACTCTAACAAGTTATATAATAGCCTAAATAGTACCTTACTATCTAGGCGTAGGTTAATCTTGTAATCTAATCCTAGCTAGTATAGTAAGAGCTTCTTTACCTCTTTCTTACTAAAAACTCTACTTTACTTCTTATACTCTTATAAGATTTAGGTGTTTAACCTAGGCACCTCTTAGGCGCTATCTAGCTTTACTATAAACAAGAGGTATGTTAGCGCCTATATTATATCTATTAGCTAATCCCTAAGAGCCTGTTCTACTACTTTATCTATATTATAAGTTAGATTAAGGTATACTAAAGTAGTAATTACCTTATTTATATCTAGTGTCGTTAACTTTCTAACTAATAAGTAACTTGTAGCCTAGTCGATATTTAGGTTATAGCTACGTAGCTAGGGTAATCTAAGGATTACATTAGCGGCCTCTATAGTAATCACTCTAAAGGTAGTAGCCTATACTAAACTTATTAATAGCCCGGATATTACTACTACCCTAGCCTTATTATCTAACGCTATCACTAGGATTCGTCCTTTTATATCCTTAACTAGTAAGTAATATTAAGGTATAACGTTATAAATAACTATATTAACAAAATCTTTGTTAATAAAATTTAAAGTAGCTACTAAATCTACTAAAGCCTAAGCTAAGACGTTCTGTCTATCCTTCTCTTAGAACGTTATAAGGGTCGTAAAAAAATTTAAATTAATACTAGTTACGTTTAAAAATTAATCTTGTTAATCTAATATAGCTTATAGAGTATTTATACTATCTAGTAAAGAAATAGATAGAGTAGCTATCTAGCTAATAAGTTTTATGTCTTATAACCTAATAGAATTAAAGTATTCTTTTGTTAAGTAGAGTAAGGCGAGTATAACTAATAATTCTACCTTTATACTAAGCGTATTATAAGAAATAGTTATATCTAAGTAATAATTGTTGTTGTTATTAGTTATATCGTTATTAGTTATAAGTAAGTAATGTTATATTAGGGCTGAGTCTTAGGTAAGGCCTAAGAGCTCTCTTCTTCTTACTACCTCTAGTAGAAAGACTTGTCTTTTCTTAATTAATCTAGGTAATTACTAATAAAATAGCCGCTCTTTTAATAGTAAAAGTAGGTTTAATTAAGACAGGCCTTCTTTCTTGTCTCTACTAGGATATCTAGATATAAAGAGTCCTTTCTCTTATTTCTTACTAATTCTATAAGTAGTTTTTATAAAGAGTCGTCTATTCTTATAAAGGTAACTAACTTTCTAGGCTTTTTCTCTTCTTTATTCTTTTAAGAGAATAATTAGGACTTACTATAGATCTATACTTTTACGTTAAGAGCTACGCGTTTTAATTCTGTATATATTAATAAGAGGACGCTATTTAAAGATTTGTAAATACGCTTAAGTATAGGCTTTATAAGCTTTAGTTAGTAGGTAGATAAGACTACTATATCTAACGTTACTTATACTATATTCTATAGTAGTAACTTAAAGTAGTTAGTAAAATCTTATACTAACTAAGTTTTAAATATTTTATACTTGTTTAATTTTAAATCTCTTTTTAATAAAGTGTTAGTAAGACTATACTCTTAATATAACTACGATTTTAGCTATACCTAGTCCTAAAATTTTGCTAATTCCTTTAGCTGTCTATAGAGTCGTATAAGTTATATACGTGTCTTAATAGTCTATAAAAAGTAGTCTTAACCTATAGCCGCCTAAAGCGTTAGGTTAGCTACCCTTTCTCTCTATAAGTAATCTTTAAGCTTAAGTATCTATAGCCGTATATCGTCCTTTTTTAGATTAAACACTAGTAGCGCCTTTACCTTAAGGCGCTCTTAGAAACGGCCCTCTTAGGGTTCTAGTTACTAGGACGGTATAGAGATCGTTAGTAGTCCTATAATACTTAAGGGCATAAGTCGTATAGACTAGAAGTAGGTAAATAAGTAGTAGTAATGTTGTCTTAAGATTAGAATATATTACTATACTAGGTAAGGCTAGAACAGTAAGTACATTAGTAAGGGCTGTCTATATAGGTCTAGGCTACTAGACATTAATAGTAGGTTCTAGTCTACTATAACCGCCCCTTATTACTTTATCTTTAAGATAAGTTCTTACTACTCTCTAATTACCTAGGCTTAATCCTTAATAATATATTAGGATTCTACTAAGATAGATTAGTAGGCTAAGGATTAATAGTTTTGCTACTCTTAGTCTTCTTATCTTAGGTTTACCTTAGGGCTACTTTATAGGCTCGGCCCTTACTAACTAGAGCGTATGTTTTTAGGAATTAATAATAGAGAAGAAGACGATCTATTAGTAATAGTGTCGTCTTTATTTAGGTTAATCCTATTTAAGTCTTGTACTATAGTGTCTTTATAGTCCTTACTGTCTATTAATATGTTAACTAATATACTATCTCCTTATTATAATCTAACGTCTAGTATATACCTTTTCTATAGCCTTTATAGCGCCTCTTCTACTTCTTCTTTTACTATATATTGTTTACCTTATTAAGGATAAGAAGCTAAAGTACTTAAGGATAATTATATAAGAAATCTACTTAGGATTCTTAGCCTAATTAAGGAACTCGACTATATGTTAGATAATTAAATTTAACTAGGTTTAACTAGAGAGTAAAGTAAGGTCGTTAATCTTATAGCTAGCTACTTGTTCTAAGTATTAAATTAGTAGGCTATTTAAAATAGTAGGATTTTAGATAAAACAAAATTTAGTAGTAATCTAATACCTAGCCGGACTCGAGAATTAAAGAATAAGACTATAATAGACTTAGACTATCTAGAGAGGTATTAGGTTTAAAGGTTTACTTATTCTTAAGGATTAAAGAAAGGCTATAGACAAGAGCTGTATACAGGTTAGCTTGCTTTAGTAAGCGCTTAGTAATAGGTGCCCTAGGCATCTCTTAGGTACACCCCCTAATACTCTTAGTATTATAAAAACCCTTTTAGTAAGTAAGGTATAAAGTAACTACTACTAATACTAGTAGCCTAGTTATTAAGTAAATTTGTACTTACTATAGTAGTAGTAGTAGTAACATCTTCCTCTATTAAATACCTATACTAGGTACTATAAGAGTTTAATCTAAGTTTTAGTATATATATAGTTCTATAAGAAGAAAAGAAAATAAAACCCTCTTACTAAGGCGCTATTATATCGCTAGTCCTTTTGTTATATCCTTATCTTCTTTATATAAGCCTATAGATATTACTATAAATATAGTACGCCTCTTATATACTAGACTACTCTTAGTACTCTACTTTGTTCTTAGATTAGAAATAAGAAAATAATAACTACTTATAGTTACCTTAGTTCTTACTTAAGGGTTGCCCTTTATTTGTCTATATGCTATTCTTTTAACTCTTAAGATAAAAAATTCTAATCTTATAAGCCTCTTTTTCTCTTTATATTATAAATTACTTTTATAACTACCTTAGGTACTAGTTTTGTACACGTATTAAGTATAGCCTTTATTTACTAGCTAGGACGTTACGTAGGCTTATCTTAATATAGGCCTAGGGCTGTCCTAATTATTATCCTAATTATTGTTTTATACTAAATCTAGTTTAGTTCTTATTACTTATTCGGTTACTTACTAGTAAAGAGTCTTTATTATGTTCTATATAAGTCCTTATCCTAAGCCAGACAGAACCCTAAACAGATGAAATGCTTGTAAGCCAGGACTCCCTATAGAATTAGACCGGGACTTATTTAACATACTATAATACAACGTTAACAAAAAGAAGGACGTTATAATCGCGCTACTCTAGGACCCTTCTCTAGTCTAGTACGACATCCTAGCTATTTAAGAACCTTAGTACAATAGACACAACTTTATAACTACCTCGCTAGGTCTCTAGTAGAGACTAATCTATAGACAGGTAGAGGGTACAAGAGTAGTAATGTATATAAACAAAAGGATCGATCAGACTACTTAGACCTTTAACACCCCTTACTTAGACCTGTACTAAGTCAGCCTTAAAGTCGACGTTATAGGCACTCTAACGCTAGTTAAAGTTACAAACATCTATAACCCTTCCCTTCTTAACAAGTATACCCTAAGAGGACCCTTTACTCTCCTAGCCCTCTAAGAAGAGCTAGACAACTAAAGCTACAAGTATATAGTAGTAGGGGACTTTAACCTCTATTACTCTATATAAGGGGGCAGAGCCTCCTAAGACCTAGAGAGAATGTTAGACAAAGTAATAAGTATTCTATAAGACTTTTTACTTAAGATCGTAACGCTTGTTAAAGAACAAACGTAGGAAAGAAGAAACTACAAATCTTATATCGACCTAGCCCTAATCTTAATCGAATTTAAAGATCTCCTTAGCTCTTATAGAGTAAAGCTAGGACACGACCTCTAGTCTAATCACTTCTCTATTACTATAAAGCTTAGATTTAGGGCTAAAAGCTACGTCTTACTCTTATAGAGACAATAGAAAGCGACTAACAAACTAAAGCTCCTTAAAATCCTATAAGGCTTAGCGCTAGTAATCTCTAAGCTACGTACTCTAGAGGATATTAATAACTAGCTCTAACTACTTATAGACTCCTTAAATCAGGCTATTAAAGTAGTAGTCTTATAGTAAAAGGTAAGCAACAGGTCTAAAAGCTTCTAGAACAAGGAGTACAGTAAGCAAGTAAAGAGGGTAAGACAGGCAGACCTAAGAAGGTACTAAAGAGGAGGTAAGAGAATTCCGAAAGAGATAATAAGAGAGTAGTATAGAATAGTAAGAGAAAAAAAGAAAGTAATCCTAAAAGCCTAGACCCTCTACTTTAAGGCCCTAGTCTATAAGGCTAGCTAGCGTAAAGGAGGAATATAGTAACTTAAACGATAGGTAAAGAATAGAAGCTACTTGCCTAGACCCTTACTATAGTTCCTAACCCTTTACTCCTAGGGTAGAGGCGCCTTAGTTAATACTTATAAGAAGAAGGCTAAAGCTTTCTAAGACGTTTTCTTTACTCTAGCTCTTAACGCTAATCTTTTAGACATCTTAGAATACTAACACCCTTAGGACAGGCTAGTTAACCTAAGAAGGAGACGATATAGAGACAGTCTGTTCTACCTATAAGAGTTCCTAGTAGATAAAGTTTACGCTACAATTAAGAAGCTTAAGAACAGAAAGGCCCTAGGCCTAGATAAGATCCTAAACGAGATTATTAAAATGTTAACAAAGGTCTTACTCTAATACTATACTTACCTCTTTAACTACTATGCCTAGGTTAGGTACTTCTTAGAGAAGTTTAGGGTAGCCTAAACTATTGTAATCTTAAAGCTAAGAAAAGACTACTACTAAGTAAAATTATATTAACTAATTACCTTCCTTAATACCCTTAGAAAGACTCTAGAGAAGCTAGTCGTTATAAGACTAACTAACTTAGTAAAGGATTACTAACTCTTTCTAGTACACTAAATAAGGGCGTAAAGAGAGAGAGACATAACTATAGCGCTAGAACTAATTATAGAACAGGTCTATAAGGCTTAGTAAAGTAGCCTAAAAACGGCGGCGTTAATTCTTAGCCTAGACATAGCTAGGGCCTTTAATAATTTATCTTACTTAAGGCTCCTCTATATCTTGTGTATAAAGGGGATCTTAGAGTAGATAGTCTAACTAGTTAAAGGCTTTTTCTTAGGAAGAAGTAGCTTAATTAGGATCAATAACTACACTAGCCCCTTCTTTAAAGTCCCTTCTAGAATTCTATAAGGCTCCCTCTTGTCTCTTATCCTCTTTTTGTTTTATAACTTAGAACTAGTAAAACAGTATAATACTACCTTATAAGAAGAAAGTACTATTAGATTTGTTAATAATATAAACATTATTGTCTAAGGCAAGACAACAGAAGGGAATTACTAAGGGCTAGTAAAGATTTACTAGGTATGTTCTAACTAGGCCTATAGACATAAGGCTGTCTTTAAACTAACGAAATACTATCTACTCTACCTAAGTAAAAGACAAAAACATAACCTAAACGTAGGCCTCTCCTTAAGTAATATAGAGATTGCCCTAGAACCGTTAATTAAGATCCTTAGCCTTATCCTAGACCTAAAGCTAATATAGAGAGCTTACCTAAAACACTTAGAAGAAAAGATAGAGAGGCAGATACTAGCCTTAACCTATACTATAGCCTTAACGTAAGGTATAACAACAAAGAAAGCCTATCTAATATACTATACGGTTATCTCTTTAGCGCTTATATACGCCTTAGCGGTTTGGCTCTTAACTACAGACCTTACTAAGGGTCCTTTAAGGATAGTAAAGTCACTCTAGAAGATCTAAAACAATAGTCTTAGGGCAGTCTCTAGAGCGTTTAAGGCTACCCTAATTAAGATCTTGTATACTAAAACAAACGTACTCCTAATCTACCTTTACCTTAAATTCCTCTAGAGGACTATATAGGCAAGAGTATAGCTTATAAGTTATAAAGCTGTTATCTAGAACGCTAGAGACTAGATATAGAGAAATACAGATCCTAGTAAGAGTAGGCCCTAGTCTAACCTAAGGCCTACCTTAGTAGAAGTTAAAGAAAGATAAGTAAGGAATAAGCTTAGGGGCCGGAATATAACATAAGACAAGGAACCTAAGACGCCCCTCTTACTAAGAGAGCTCTCTCTTACTAAAGTACAAGGCATCTTTAAGAAGAAACTCTATAAGGATTAGAATGTATAGTAGAAACGCTACTAGTAAGACAACCTTAGGTTAACCCTTGTATAGTAAGGAGAGCTAGGGAAAGAACGTATAAAGAGATACAAATTAATAACAAAAGCGGAATACTCTCTAGTACTAGCTATTAAGATAAAGAAGATTAGTCTCTAAGCCTTCTTAACCTAAAGAAAGGTCCTTACCTACTTAGTAGATTACCTATACAAGTAGAGGTCTTAGATAGTAAAGTATATTATTACTAGATACCTGGTTTTTAGAGAACAAAAGGCGTACTTAATTAAATAACTAGGCCTGTTAGATTATTAGGTAATTATATCTAACCTAGGTCGTCTCTAGAAGGTGGCTAGATAGCTAATAAGGCTAGGCATCTTAGGACAGTACTACCTTATAGTCTAGGCCCTAGCTAACTAATTAAATACAAGAAGAACATAAGGAATACTTAAGGCAACCTAAGGTTTAACTAATACTAACATTTATTAACTAGGATAAGACTCGAACAAAATAGCTATACTACTAGAATATACTTAGGCTATAACTAATACAAAAGAGCCGTATAATTCTAACTAGAATCTATAACGCTACTTACCTAAGTAAGTATACCCGGGCTATACCTAAGATTATATACGACTAGAAAAGGAAAGGAATAATAAAAGGAAAGAAGGAAACAGAGCGAGAAGACATTACCTTAAGACAAAACTAGAACTAAGAAAAAGAAAAACCCCCTCTAATTAAAGAAAGACTAGAGCTAATTATAAGTAGTAGTATTATTAATAAGTATACGATTCTGTCGCTTATTAGCTATATTTACAAAAAAAATAAAGGGACCTTACAATAGAGTAGAGAGTCTAGATTATTATCGCTATACTAGCGTTAAGCTAGTCTAACTAACTAGTGATCTTATAAGTAGAGTTATCTAAGAAGTAGTAGCGGGTTTAGCCTAAGCCTACTATCTTATAGATAAGGTACTAAGAACTTTTATATAAATTCCGCTACTTGTTAGAAGTAGTAAGAGGAAAAACAAAAGAGCTATCTACTACGTAAGGTAGAAGGTAGGTAAAAGTAATCTTCTAAGCTAAGGGGACAGAGAAGCTAGGGCGAGTAGTAACAATAGAGTAAGTATACTTTACTACCTCTCTTACTTAAGAGAAGTGTTTAAGAGGAATCTAGCTAGGGGGTTAGTAAGGGCTAAGAGAAAAGGGGCTAAAGGAATTATACTTTATTATAAGAGGAACGCTACTAGGCATAATAATTATAGACGTTATCCCTTAACGCCTTCTTATATTAGTACGTAAAGTTTAAAAACAGTATTTTAATATAGCGAAGACAGTAACCTTAGAAGAGTAACTACTCTACGCTAACAGGCTCTTACTACTGTACACGCGGTAGACGTACTACTAACCCTAAGTAAAGGTTAGTAAGGGACAGTACTAATACAAGACGGTACATATACTACTTTATAATACAGGTCTACTCTAGCGACTAACTAATAAGGTAGCGACGCCCCTTATAGCGCCGCCTTCTCCTTAGTTAGCCGTAGTAGGCCCCTCTCCCTCTTCTTTCTTATCCCTACCCTTATTAGCCCTACTAACTCTCTCTTTCCTCTCTCTTTCCTTATTCTCCTTAGCATCCTTAGTATCCTCTCTCTTAGACTTCTTAGCGCCCTTTTCCTAGGCTTAGACCGGTATATCTCTTACTAATTTATCGAAATAGTCTAGGTTATTATTATTATTAATATTATCCTTATCTTTATCTCTTTCTTTATCTTTATCTCTATCCTTACCCTTGTCTTCTTCTTCTTCCTCTTTCTCTACCTTACGCGCTATAGCTACTACTTCTTACTTAAGGAAAGCGGCGCGCTTTGTATAGACAGACTAGATAAGGGAAATTAATAAGGAGGTATCTTAAGGAGGTAGTAGAGCCTTAGTTTTATAGGCATATATGCCCTTAGTAAGGCCCTTCTTCTTCTTCTTCTTTTACTTTATCTCTGTCTCTATCCTAGTTATTATTATTACTATTACTGTTGTCTACACTACTATCTTTGTTGTCGTTGTTGTCTTTAGCTTTAGCTTTAGCTTTAACTTCGGCTAGGCTACTACCTTCTCTAGTACTACTCCTAATCCTAGCTTAGCTAACGTCCCTTTCTTTCCCTTTCCTTACTTAGTAAGGGTAGGGAGTAGAGAAGGACGTAGGTTAGCCGTAAGAGTAGGCCGCTTAGTAGGCTT
Organism: Amorphotheca resinae ATCC 22711; assembly: GCF_003019875.1. NCBI lineage: Eukaryota > Fungi > Ascomycota > Leotiomycetes > Helotiales > Amorphothecaceae > Amorphotheca > Amorphotheca resinae. Next base: position 2,749,571 of record NW_020194471.1, read on the forward strand.
TAGCTACGTAAGGTAAGAGCGTTAGTCTATAGGCAAGTAATAAGGGGTACTAACAATAGGGAATATACAAACCTTTAATAGAGTGTCTAGACTAATCTAGGTAAAACCTTCTTCTAGCTCTCTAAAGGTAGATCTATAGGCACTAAACATTATAAGGGGGCTAGGCGAAAACACCTTAGACCTGCCTTAAGAAAGAGTAAAAAGGTTATTATTATTAATATTATTATTATCGTTAAATCTACCTAAGACACAAGCGTTAGATCGTATAAGGATAGACTAATTATTAGCCGAATCGTTATATGTCTCTACTATAGAAGAACTAGCCTAGGGAGGCTTACTAGTACAGATACGCTTACTAGTAGACTAGTGAAGTAGAGGGGAGTAGTCGCGTCCCTACTTCTATAGGGTTATGGCGGCAGTAGTATAAGGTATCTTAAAAGAAGGGATGACGTTAAAAGTACTTTAAGATTTTAATTTTAGAAAGGGGAGTTTAGGAGTAAATAAAGAGGAGGAAAAGGTTATAAGTAAATTAGTAAAGAGAAAGGTAGAGAAGTAAGATGTTTATACAGAACATAATAAAGACCTCTTACTAGTAAGTAACTAAACAGGTAACAGGAACTAAACTAGATTTAGTATAGAACAACAATTAGGACAACAATTAGGACAGCCCTAGGCCTGTATTAGGACAAGCCTGTGTAACGTCCTAGCTAGTAAACAAAGGCTATGCCTAACACGCGTACAAAACCGGTACCTAAAGTAGTTATAAAAGTAATTTATAATATAGAGAGAGGAAGAGGCTTATAAGATTAGAATTTTTTTATCTTAGGAGTTAAAAGAATAGTGTATAGACAAATAAAGGGTAACCCTTAGGTAAGAACTAGGTAACTACAGGTAGTTATTATTTTCTTATTTCTAATCTAAGAACAAAGTAGAGTACTAGAAGTAGTCTAGCGTACAAGAGGCGTACTATATCTATAGTAATATCTATAGGCTTATGTAGAGGAGATAAGGACACAACAAAAGAACTAGTAATATAACGGCGCCTTAGTAAGAGGGTTTTATTTTCTTTCCCTCTTATAGAACTATATGTATACTAAAACTTAGATTAAACTCTTATAGTACCTAGTATAGGTATTTAATAGAGGAAGATGTTACTACTACTACTACTATGTTCTATATAAATATCTTATCTTTTTACCTTTCTCTTTACTAATTTACTTATAACCTTTTCCTCTTCTTTATCTACTCTTAAACTCTCTTTTCTAAAACTAAAATCCTAAAGTAACTTTAATATCTTCTAATCGTCCTTTCTTTTAAGATACCTTACGCTACCCTTACTATAACCTTATAGAAGTAAGGACATAACTACTCTCCTTTACTTTACTAGTCTACTAGTAAGTATGTCTATACTAGTAAGCCTTCTTAGACTAGTTCTTTTATAGTAAAGACATATAACGATTTAGCTAATAATTAGTCTATCTTTATATAATCTAACGCTTATGTCTTAAGTAGATTTAACGATAATAATAATATTAATAATAATAACCTTTTTACTCTTTCTTAAGGTAAGTCTAAGATGTTTTTACTTAGTCTTCTTATAATGTTTAGTACTTATAGATCTACCTTTAGAAAGCTAAAAGAAGGTTTTACCTAGATTAGTCTAGATACTTTATTAAAGGTTTATATATTCCTTATTGTTAGTACCTCTTATTACTTACTTATAGACTAATACTCTTACCTTACGTAGCTAAAGCCTACTAAGCGGCCTACGTCTATAGCTAACCTACGTCCCTCTTTACCTCTTACCCTTACTAAGTAAGAAAAGAAGAAGAAGAGGACACTAGCTAAGCTAGGATTAGGAGCGGTACTAGAGAAGGTAGTAGCCTAGCTAAAGTTAAAGCTAAAGCTAAAGCTAAAGACAACAACAATAATAATAAAGATAGTAGTATAGATAACGATAATAGTAATGACTAAGACTAAGACAGAGATAAAGTAAAGAGAGAAGAAGAAGAAGGGCCTAGCTAAAGGTATGTATACCTATAAAACTAAGGCTCTACTACCTCTTTAGGATACCTTCTTATTAATTTCCCTTATCTAGTCTGTCTATATAAAGCGCGCTACCTTCCTTAAGTAAGAAGTAGTAGCTATAGCGTATAAGGTAAAGAAAGAGAAAGAAAAGGAAGACAAGGGTAAGGATAAAGATAAAGATAAAGAAGGTAATAAAGACAAGGATAAAATTAATAATAATAATAACCTAGACTATTTTAATAAGTTAGTAAGAGATATACTAGTCTAAGCCTAAGAAAAGGGCGCTAAGGAGTCTAAGGAAAAGAATACTAAGGATAATAAGAGAGGAGAAAGAGAAGAGAGAGTTAGTAAGGCTAGTAAAGAAAGAAGAGAGAAAAGAAGAGAAGATAAGGATAAGAATAAAGAAAGAGAGGGAAAAGGGCCTACTATAACTAACTAAAGAGAAGGTAGCGCTATAAAGGGCGTTACTACCTTATTAGTTAGTTACTAAAGTAGACTTATATTATAAAGTAGTATATATACTGTCTTATATTAGTACTATCTCTTACTAACCTTTACCTAAGGTTAGTAGTACGCCTACTACGTATATAGTAGTAAGAGCCTATTAGTATAGAGTAGTTACTTTCTTAAGGTTACTATCTTTACTATATTAAAATACTGTTTTTAAACCTTATATACTAATATAAGAAGGCGTTAAAGAATAACGTCTATAATTATTATACTTAGTAGCGTTCTTCTTATAATAAAGTATAATTCCTTTAGCCTCTTTTCTCTTCTAGCCTTTACTAACCCTTTAGCTAGATTCCTCTTAAACACCTCTCTTAGGTAAGAGAGGTAGTAAAGTATACTTACTTTATTATTACTACTTGCCTTAGCTTTTTTATCCCCTTAGCTTAAAAGATTACTTTTACTTACCTTTTACCTTATATAGTAGATAGCTCTTTTGTTTTTCTTCTTACTACTTCTAATAAGTAGTAGAATTTATATAAAAGTTCTTAGTACCTTATCTATAAGATAGTAGGCCTAGGCTAAACCTACTACTACCTCTTAGATAACACTACTTATAAGATTACTAGTTAGTTAGACTAGCTTAACGCTAGTATAACGATAATAATCTAGACTCTCTACTCTATTATAAGGTCCTTTTATTCTTTTTATAAATATAGCTAATAAGTAATAGAATCGTATGTCTATTAATAATACTACTACTTATAATTAGCTCTAGTCTTTCTTTAATTAGAGAGGGTTTTTCTTTTTCTTAGTTCTAGTTTTGTCTTAAGGTAATGTCTTCTTACTTTATTTCCTTCTTTCCTTTTGTTATTCTTTTTCCTTTTTAGTTATATATAATCTTAAGTATAGCCTAAGTATACTTACTTAAGTAAGTAGTGTTATAGATTCTAGTTAAAATTATACGGCTCTTTTATATTAGTTATAGCCTAAGTATATTCTAGTAGTATAGCTATTTTGTTTAAGTCTTATCCTAGTTAATAAATGTTAGTATTAGTTAAACCTTAGGTTACCTTAGGTATTCCTTATATCCTTCTTGTATTTAATTAGTTAGCTAAGGCCTAGACTATAAAGTAGTACTGTCCTAAGATACCTAGCCTTATTAGCTATCTAGCTACCTTCTAGAGACAACCTAGGTTAGATATAATTACCTAATAATCTAATAGGCCTAGTTATTTAATTAAGTACGCCCTTTATTCTCTAAAATCCGGGTATCTAGTAATAATGTACTTTACTATCTAAGACCTCTACCTATACAAGTAATCTACTAAGTAAGTAAAGACCTTTCTTTAGGTTAAGAAGGCTTAGAGACTAATCTTTTCTATCTTAATAGCTAGTACTAAAGAGTATTCCGCTTTTATTATTAATTTATATCTCTTTATACGTTCTTTCTCTAGCTCTCTCTACTATATAAGGGTTAACCTAAGGTTGTCTTACTAGTAGCGTTTCTACTATACATTCTAATCCTTATAGAGTTTCTTCTTAAAGATACCTTATACCTTAGTAAGAGAGAGCTTCTTTAGTAGAAGAGGCGTCTTAGGTTCCTTGTCTTATATTACATTCCGGCCCCTAAGCTTATTTCTTACCTATCTTTCTTTAACTTTTATTAAGGTAAGCCTTAGGTTAGACTAAGGCCTACCCTTACTAGGATCTATATTCTTTTATATCCGGTCTCTAGTGTTCTAAATAACGGCTTTATAACTTATAAGCTATACTCTTACTTATATAGTCCCTTAGAGGAATTTAAGGTAAAGGTAGATTAAGAGTACGTTTGTTTTAGCGTATAAGATCTTAATTAGGGTAGCCTTAAACGCTCTAGAGACTACTTTAAGACCGCTATTTTAGATCTTCTAGAGTAACTTTACTATCCTTAAAAGACCCTTAGTAAGGTCTATAGTTAAGAGCTAAACTACTAAGGCGTATATAAGTACTAGAAAGATAACTATGTAGTATATTAGACAGGCTTTCTTTATTATTATACCTTATGTTAAGACTATAGTATAGGTTAGGGCTAGTATCTACCTCTTTATCTTTTCTTTTAAGTGTTTTAAGTAAGCTTCTTATATTAGCTTTAGGTCTAGGATAAGGCTAAGGATCTTAATTAACGGTTTTAGGGCAATCTCTATATTACTTAAGAAAAGGCCTACGTTTAGGTTATATTTTTGTCTTTTACTTAAGTAGAGTAGATAGTATTTCGTTAGTTTAAAGATAGCCTTATATCTATAGGCCTAGTTAGAACATACCTAGTAAATCTTTACTAGCCCTTAGTAATTCCCTTTTATTATCTTGTCCTAGACAATAATGTTTATATCGTTAATAAATCTAATAGTACTTTCTTCTTATAAGGTAGTATTATACTATTTTACTAGTTCTAAGTTATAAAACAAAAAGAGGATAAGAGATAAAAAAGAGCCTTATAGAATTCTAAAAGAGACTTTAAAGAAAGGGCTAGTATAGTTATTAATCTTAATTAAACTACTTCTCTCTAAGAGAAAGCCTTTAACTAGTTAGACTATCTACTTTAGGATCCTCTTTATATATAAGATATAAAAGAGCCTTAAGTAAGATAAATTATTAAAGGCCTTAGCTATATCTAGGCTAAGAATTAACGTCGCTATTTTTAGGCTACTTTACTAAGCCTTATAGACCTGTTCTATAATTAGTTCTAGTACTATAGTTATGTCTCTTTCTTTCTACGCCCTTATTTAGTATACTAGAAAGAGTTAGTAATCCTCTATTAGGTTAGTTAGTCTTATAGTAACTAGCTTCTCTAGAGTCTTTCTAAGGGTATTAAGAAGGGTAATTAGTTAATATAATTTTACTTAGTAGTAGTCTTTTCTTAGCTTTAGGATTATAATAGTTTAGGCTACCCTAAACTTCTTTAAGAAGTACCTAACCTAAGTATAGTAGTTAAAGAGGTAAGTATAGTATTAGAGTAAGACCTTTATTAATATTTTAATAATCTTGTTTAAGATCTTATCTAGGCCTAAGGCCTTTTTGTTCTTAAGCTTCTTAATTATAGCGTAAACTTTATCTACTAAGAACTCTTATAAGTAAAACAGACTATCTTTATATTGTCTCTTTCTTAGGTTAACCGGCCTGTCCTAAGGGTATTAGTATTCTAAGATGTCTAAAAGATTAGCGTTAAGAGCTAAGGTAAAGAAAACGTCTTAAAAAGCTTTAGCCTTCTTCTTATAGGTATTAACTAAGGCCCTTTTGCCTTAAGGGTAAAAGGTTAAGAACTATAGTAAGGGTCTAAGTAAGTAGCTTTTATTCTTTACTTATCGTTTAAGTTACTATATTCCCTTTTTACGCTAGCTAGCCTTATAAACTAAGGCCTTAAAGTAAAGAGTCTAGGCTTTTAGGATTACCTTTTTCTTTTTTCTTATTATTTTATACTACTCTCTTATTATCTCTTTTAGAATTCTCTTACCTTCTTTCTAGTACCTTCTTAGGTCTACTTGTCTTACTTTCTTTACTTACTTACTATACTCCTTATTCTAGAAGCTTTTAGACCTGTCGCTTACTCTTTACTATAAGACCGCTACTTTAATAGCCTAATTTAAGGAGTCTATAAGTAGTTAGAGCTAGTTATTAATATCTTCTAGAGTACGTAGCTTAGAGATTACTAGCGCTAAGCCTTATAAGATTTTAAGAAGCTTTAGTTTGTTAGTCGCTTTTTATTATCTTTATAAGAGTAAGACGTAGCTTTTAGCCTTAAATCTAAGCTTTGTAGTAATAAGAAAGTAATTAGACTAGAGGTCGTGTCTTAGCTTTACTCTATAAGAGCTAAGGAGATCTTTAAATTCGATTAAGATTAGGGCTAGGTTAATATAGGATTTGTAGTTTCCTCTTTCTTATGTTTGTTCTCTAATAAGCGTTATAATCCTAAGTAAAAAGTCTTATAAAATACTTATTACTTTGTCTAATATTCTCTTTAGGTCTTAAGAGGCTCTACCCTCTTATATAAAGTAATAAAGGTTAAAGTCCCCTACTACTATATACTTATAGCTTTAGTTATCTAGCTCTTTCTAAAGGGCTAAGAGAGTAGAGGGTCTTCTTAAGGTATACTTGTTAAAAAGGAAAGGGTTATAGATGTTTATAACTTTAACTAGCGTTAAAGTACTTATAACGTCGACTTTAAGGCTAACTTAGTATAGGTCTAAGTAAGGGGTATTAAAGGTCTAAGTAGTCTAATTAATCCTTTTGTTTATATATATTACTACTCTTATGCCCTCTACCTGTTTATAGATTAGTCTTTACTAGAGACCTAGTAAGGTAGTTATAAAGTCGTGTCTATTATACTAAGGTTCTTAAATAGCTAGGATATTATACTAGGCTAAGAAGAGGTCCTAGAGTAGCGTAATTATAACGTCCTTCTTTTTGTTAACGTTATATTATAGTATATTAAATAAGTCCTAGTCTAATTCTATAAAGAGTCCTAGCTTATAAGTATTTTATCTATTTAGAATTCTATCTAGCTTAAGATAAGAACAACTAGAGTTATACGGCTAGGTACTATAGAGGTTCTAAAGCTTAGTATTAAGGGAAAGAGAGGCTAGGAGTTAGAGCTATTAGTTTCTCTATTCTTTTTCTTCTTATTTAGAAAACTAGTAAGAAGGCTTATATCTCTTACTTAAGGGCTAAAGGTTTATATATATTAGTATATAGCTCCTTCTTAGCCTATTAGAGTGTTAACTCTTAGTCTTCTTATAAAGCGTTTTAGGTCGCTTAAGGTAAGAGTAAGGGTTAGGCCTAAGGCTACTCTAGTATTAATTAGATCTTCTTAACAATACTTACTAGGCCTTATAAGGGCCGCTTACTTTACTTCTTTTAATTTTTTCTATAGTAATAGGTAGGCCGCCTAGTCTTAGGCCTAGTATCTTTTCTTCTTATAGTTAGTATATCTCTATTTCTCTTTATTTTATAAGTTTTAGTATGTCTTTATCTAGTAAGAGCTTATACATATTCTATAAGTTTCTTGTTTTAAACATGTAGTTAACTAGTAAAAGGGTCTTATCTCTTAACACTTAAAGTACTAGTTTAGGGACACTCTTAGAGAGTAGAGGGCGTAGTAGTATAGTTTGCTATCTACTATTAAGCCTTTCTTAATTACCTTTTTCGCGTGTTTAAAGTCTAGGATACCTAAGACAAAGGACGTCTACTACTTCTCTTAGGCGTGTGTCTTAACTAGCTAGAACGACTTAACGATTTAGATCCTTAGGTTTAATACCTAAATAGCCCGGATCTATTCTTTTCTCTCTAGAGAATCCTCTTTAAGGCCTACTCTCTTAACCTTAACATTATATACAATTATTAGTAGTATAGTCTAGAACACCTCTACTCTACTAAAGGTTAACGTTACTTAGCCTTAATCTTTCTACATTTACCTTATACTCTCTAAATCCTTTATATAAAGTGTATAGCCTCTGTTTTTATACTTGTAAATAGCCTATACTAGGGCGCCTAAGAAGACTATATTAATCTTATCCTTTATTGTCTTATAATTAATGTTTTTAAACCTCTTTATATCCTTTATAAAGAGCTTAACCCTAATCCTTCTCTTAATCTCTATAACGTCCTTATACCTAAACGTCTAGGTTAAAGGGCTACTAGTCGCTAAGTAGGCTTAAGGCGCTCCTTCTCTAGCTATTACTATATACGTTAGTTAGCCTTACGTACTAAGGTTCGTAACTTTAGTTTTAATGTTCTTAATTAAGGAGGCTATTCGTTAGGCCTATTCTAGGGCCTTAGTGTTGTCGTTACTTACGTATAGAGTTTTTATAATGTGTTTGATTTTGTTAACTAACTTTTTAATACTTAGTATTACTAGAGAGTGTCTAGCGCTAGAGGCCTACTTATTAGCCTATAATATTACTTTATAAATTTCTATAGTAATACTAAGTAATTATTAGCCTAGGTAGATTCTAGGTCTTTCTAGCCTATTTTGACTGTCCCTAGTAGGTTCCTTTAAGGGCACTAGTAGGTACGCTATTATACGACAATAGAAGTTAAAGAAGGCACTTAAAGGAGTGTGTCGAGAACAGAGGGCTGTCAAGGGCTATAGAGGGCTGTCTGTAGAAGGGATTTGTAAAGGCAGAGAGCGTTTGTTTACATGTAAACAAAGCTAACTCTATTAGCTTAGTTACGTAATATAAAATCACGTGATTTTAGAATAATACTATATAGTAGTAGTAGTATAAGTTTTAAGTATAAACCTTAAACCTAAACCTTAAACCTAAGCCTTAAACCTAAGCCTTAAACCTTAAGCCTAACCTTTAAGCCTTAAACTTAAGCCTTAAACCTTAAACCTAAAACCTAAAGCTAAGTTCTAAGCGGTTTTAAACTAGGCTTAAACTAGGCTTAACCTAGTTTTACTTACTTAAGATAATCTTAAGTTAGGTTTAAACCTTACTTAAGATACTATAGAAAGGCACGTAAGTATCTTAGGCCTTAATAAACAGATCGTATAATCTAAAGCTTGTTATTATTTTCTAGAATAGTAAGGATACTATAATATAATTATTAAGTTACTATAGTACCTCTTGTCTTAATAGTCGTAAATAAATAAGGTTAACTTCTACTCTTAAGTCTAGTAAGGCTAGTATAGCTACCTAGCTACCCTTAATACGTATCTTTACTTAAATACTTATTAAGGGTCGTCTTTCTTTTTATTATTTAAGTATAATATAGTAGGCTACTAGTATAGTATTAGTACCTAAAGTACTAGCCTTATTAAGGTACTAAGCGTAAGTATACCTAGATTAACTATATATAAAGTATTTATATAGTAAGTACAAGAGGAAAAACATCTCTTTCTTAAGGAGCGGCATTTTTAAAAAACAATAGCTACTACACTTATTAAAAGGACCTTAAAAGCCCTCTATACCTTTACAAATACCCTCGACAGCCCTCTGTTACTCTCGACAGCCCTCTGCCTTTACGAATACCCTCGACAGCCCTCTGTGCCTTTACAAATACCCTCGACAGCCCTCTGTTGCCCTTGACAGCCCTCTGTTACTCTCGACAGCCCTCTGCCTTCGCGAATACCCTTGACAGCCCTCTGTGCCTTCGCAAATACCCTCGACAGCCTTCTGTTGCCCTTAACAGCCTTCTGCCTTCGCGAATACCCTCGACAGCCCTCTGTGCCTTTGCAAATACCCTCGACAGCCCTCTGTGCCTTTGCAAATACCCTCGACAGCCCTCTGTTACTCTCGACAGCCCTCTGTTCTCGACAGCCCTCTGTTACTCTCGACAGCCCTCTGCCTTCGCGAATACCCTCGACAGCCCTCTGTGCCTTTATAAATACCCTCGACAGCCCTCTGTTACTCTCGACAGCCCTCTGTTCTTGACAGCCCTCTGTTCTTAACAGCCCTCTGTTACCCTCGACAGCCCTCTGTTCTCGACAGCCCTCTGTGCCTTCGCGAATACTCTTAACAGCCCTCTGCCTTTACGAATACCCTCGACAGCCCTCTGTTCTCGACAGCCCTCTGTGCCTTCGCGAATACTCTTAATAGCCCTCTGCCTTCGCGAATACCCTCGACAGCCCTCTGTTCTCGACAGCCCTCTGTGCCTTTGTAAATACCCTCGACAGCCCTCTGTTACTCTCGACAGCCCTCTGTTCTCGACAGCCCTCTGTTCTTAACAGCCCTCTGTTACCCTCGACAGCCCTCTGTTCTTAACAGCCCTCTGTTCTCGACAGCCCTCTGTTCTCGACAGCCCTCTGTGCCTTCGCAAATACTCTTAACAGCCCTCTGCCTTCGCGAATACCCTTGACAGCCCTCTGTTCTTAACAGCCCTCTGTTCTCGACAGCCCTCTATGCCTTCGCGAATACTCTTAACAGCCCTCTGTCTTTACAAATACTCTTAATAGCCCTCTATAGCCTGTACGGATCCTTTCTGCCCTTATAGATCCTTTTTAGATTAGACCTTAGATAGTTAATATTAGTGTTTATTAATACTTATAATTACTTAAATACGTAGCTATAGTAAACATAAACCTAAGCTATAAATAATCTTAAACTAGGTTTAAACTAGGTTTAAGCTAGTTTTAAGCTAGTTTTAAGCTAGTTTTAAGCTAGTTTTAAGCCGGTTTTAAGCCGGTTTTCTAGCTTAAACCCTTAAATGTTTTACGCTTTATAACAGGGCATAAAATCAAGCCTAACTTAAGCTTAACTTAAGCCTAGTTTAAGATTAGCTTAAAACTAGCTTAAAACTAGCTTAAAACTAGCTTAAAACCAGCTTAAAACCAGCTTAAAACCAGCTTAAAACTAGCTTAAACCTAGTTTAAAACTATATACTATAGGCACTACTGTAACTACTTAATAGTAAGGTAACATTAAAGTAGATTTGTTATTACTAATATTAAGGACTTAGATATTATACTTAGATTTTTATAGCTAGAGGCTATAGACCTAATTATTTTATAAAAAACCTAGACGTTTATATACCTTACGTCGTCTTTAATAGTCTAGCTATATATAATAAAGAAAGAAATTAAGAAAGTAATAAAAGAAGCTTAATTCGTAATTATAGTAATAGTATAACTGTTAGGTACGCTAACACGTAAGACTATAATAGCTTAGAAATTAAGTATAAGGTAACTACGTACTACAACCGAGGTAATAGTAGGCATTAAGGAGTATAAGAATAGAGGAGAAGGAGGGAAAAGAAGGGGGGTTTAGAGATTAGTCTATAGTTAAAGTAGTAATATACCTTTAAATACACTACGACTGTCTATTGACTCTTACCTCTTCTACTCTATAGAAATACACCTGACACGTAGACAGCTATAGATTACTGCCGGTAACGCTTACGTTAGGAACAGGAACGAATATTAATACTGACTAACACTAGTACAGGCCTACTAAGCTATAGCTAAGGACACACCTAACAAAGAATATAGAGACTACGCCTAAGGCGTAGAAGTATACTATACTTAGAGAGAGCCTGTAACTAAACTACTACCTTACTTTAAGAAAGAAGATTTTGTAGAAATAAATACGTAAGAAGAGGAATTTTACGATAACTTAATTATTAACTTTATAGAAGTTAATTTTTCTGCCTTAAGTAAGGTTATTACCTTAACAGACAATTATAGGTATAAGAAATACAAAGCTTACTTTATAAGTACGAATAAGCTCTTTATATATCTCAAGAAGAAACATAAACTCGTCTACCTAAACTCTAAGCTACTAACAACAAAGACTAACAATAGTTTAGTGTAAGCCTAAGCCTTAGACTACGACAAAGATATAGTAGTTATGTCGAACGCTAACGTAGCTTTAGATACAAGAACTAGCTACGGATTCCGCTTATAGTACTACGTAACAGTTAAAGTAGCGTTTAGAAGCCTAAAAGGCGATAGAGTTACTAGATGCCTAGACACCGGCTCTATACTTAGTATCGTAGGTAAGGAATAGTTACACAGTTATTATTAAGACATGTAGGTAAGGACAAGGGCGAAACCGATTAGTGTTAGCAGAGTTGGCGCGAACAAGATCTAGTCGGCCGAATATATCGTGGCCGACATGTTTTTTCTAGAAAAGAAGGACAGAAAAGTACTGTAGTATAGGCACATGTAGTCTGCGAAATCTATTTAGTCGACGTACTATTAGTAAACCTAATTATCGGCATAGATATTATAGGCCTAGAGAGCATTAATCTATAGATATTAAAAAAGACAGTAGTTATATAGTCGTATAAGGTTAAGATTAACATCTACGTAGATCTAAGGAGGACTAAAGCTACTACTGCCGTACTTATAAAAGAGGGCATAACAATTCCCTTACGTATAACAATAGTAATACTAGTTAAACATAATGCCTTAGTATAGACGACACAAGACATACTCTTTAAACTAGGCAAAGTACAGATTAGCCTGTTTACACATCTTACAAACTATTACTTAGCGTTAATTCTTACCTAGAATAAGTCTAATCACCCGGTCACTATTAAAGAGGGTTCTAGACTTAGTAAACTCGTTAACTTTAATTACAAGAACTGTTTCTAGCTGTTAGAGGATACTATAGACCTACGTAAGCTAGCCCTACGATTACCCTAGGAGAAGAAGACACGGATAACCCTAAATTTAACGACTACTAAGTTAAAGTATTACTATAAGGCGACGGTTTATAGACTACCCGAGTAGACTAAGTAGTTTATACGCCTCTTAGATAGGTTCCCTAATAGCTTATAGAATAATATAGGGTTTGTTAACGTCCTAGAGGACTAGTAGATAAAAGTAGAGCTTTAAGACGACTAGTAAGATAAGATAACTAGTAAAACTAAGGTGTATCTACTAGGCGTACAAGACTATAAGGTACTTAAGTCAACGTTTTATAACCTAATTAAACAAGGCCGCCTTAAAAGAACACGATACGTAATACCCTTTTTATACCTAGTATTCGTAGTATAGAGGACTATACCGAATAGTAAAAGAAAGGGCCGTGTAGTTATAGACATCTAAGGACTAAACTAGCTAGTAGTACTAGACATATACCTAATGCTAATACAAGAAGATATTCTATAGATAATATAGGGCTACTAGTACATTATAGTAGTTAATACGTCTAGTTACTTTTACTAATAGCGAAATTATCTAGAGACGCGCTGTTACTTTATAGTTATTACTTATATAGGTTAACACACCTTTAACTATACCTTAATAGGATTCTGTAACACACTAGTATATACCTAACGTTAGGCAGACGCGCTAATAGCACATTTAAGCTCCTTTACTAAAGCCTTTATTAACGATGTAGTAATTACTAGCAAAACTTTAACAGAATACATTAACTACTTACGCTAAGTGTTTACGTATTTTATACAAGCTAACATCACGCTTAAAGGGCTAAAGTACTTTATAGCATTCTCCTTAGCTATAGTCTTAGGGCAAAAGGTAGATTCGTTTAGTATATTAATAACAAAAGAGTATATAGCGGTAATTATAAAGCTAACATTCCTAGAGACGCTATAATAGTTAAAACGATACTTAGGAATAGTAAGATAAATACAGAACAAGGTCCTGTATTTTGTACAGATAGCTAAACCGCTCTAAAGACAAAAGACTAAGTTACTTAAGAGAGTACTAACAAAGGGCAGACTAAGATAGACGTTTGTAGTAAAGGAGGCGTTTACGTACCTTATAAGGGTAGAGTAGGCGGCGTTTAAAAGGCTATAACAAGAACTTATATACCTGCGCGTATTAACTTATTTTAATGCTAAAAGACAGCTACTAATAGACTTTAATGTCTTAAAGTAGAGAGGTATTAGTATAGTAGCTTATTACATTAAAGGCGACGCGGCGCTATAAAAGAGAGAATACCTAGTACAAACTAAAGTCTAACTTATCTTCTTCTTCTTACAAATACTCTAAGATACTAAGACGAGATACTAGCCGACAGAACTAGAGATATATAGAGTAGTGTAGACTATACGGAAACTAGCGCGATTTATTAAAGGTTTAAAGATACATCCTATAATCGTATACACTAACTATAGTACATTATATAACATTTTAAAGTAATTAGATATAGCGACTATAGCTTTAATATAAAAGCTTAACCTACGTCTAGTACTTATAAGTAAGTATCTATCTAGATTTGTATTAGATTTTTACTATAAGCTAAGAAAAGCGAATATAATACCTAACGCACTATCTCGCCTTATAACAATAGTAGAAGTTAATAGTTCTAAATCTAAATCTAGCAAATTAGATACGTTATTCGTAAAAGAAGTATATTACCTTACTACTACATTAGTTAAAATAGACCTTACGTTTAAAGACAAGCTAGTTAAGGGCTACAGATTAGATAAGAAGCTCTTACAGGTTTAGACTATAGTCTAAGACAACACTAAGCTAGGTAAAGACGTAGTAACGCTACTATTTAAGAAGGTAGACAGTCTTTTGTTCTAAAAGAGTGTAGACAGATACCTAAGAAGACTATGTATCCTTATAGCTTGTACTAAGGAGGTGTTTATAACTATATACAAACATAGCTACCTAGGGTACAATAAAATGTTAGACATAATAGTAGTAAACTTCTACGTTCCTAAGCTGTCTAAGTAGCTTTACCTCTTCCTTTAATACTACCTTAAGTATAAGGTGTATAAGACTACTAGACACAAGCCGTATAGTACGTTACAACCTATTTTAACCTTACTAGCGCTGTTCTATATAATTACAATAGACTTTATACTTGGCCTACTAATAACTAACGACAGGTTTGATACGATACTAATAATAACAGACAAATTAATAAAGAAGATTGTACTTATACTAGGAAAGATAACGTAGACTACTAAGGACTAGGGCAAAGCGATCCTAGTACGTCTACTAGACCTCGACTAAGGACTACTAAAGGTTATAATTACAGACAAAGGACTATAGTTCCTAGTAAGGCTATAGAAGGCGCTATAGACAGGCTTAGGAGTTAGACTCTTATACTCTATAGTATACTACCCCTAGACAGACAGATAAAGTAAGAGGACAAACCAAACCGTAGAGATCGCCTTAAGGTACTACCTTTAAGCCCTAGAAGACTACTCTAACTAGTGTTCTATACTACTGTTCCTGTAATTCTACCTTAATAATTCACTATTAGTAAGTACTAGAAAGTCACTAAACAAAGTAGTATATAGCTTTACGCCTAATAGCGCCCTAACTTTACTAGTAGATTAGGCCGTAGCTATTACGCTAAAGGCAAGAATAGACATTGCCGACACTATAGACATAGTAGTAATATTAGTAAAGCTATATTATAATAAGAAGTATAAAGCCCTACGCTTCTAGGAAAGTAATAAAGTCTATTTACGCCTATATAAGGGATATTTAATACTGTTAAAGACACGCCGTAAGCTTAACTAATAACAGGTCGGACTATTAAAAGTGTTAAAAAGGATTAGTTAACAAGTATACAAACTCTAGATACTAGACTACTAGTAGGCTACGTAATAGGTCCTTATAGGTTAGGTTTCTATAGGTAGGACCTAACCTATAGGGATCTAACCTATAGGGTAGGTTTAGACTAGTAGGTAAGCCTTAACCTATAACCTAACCTATAGGTTACTAAGACCCTAACACGTGATTTAAGCCTTAATAATATTACGTAGTAGTATAATAATTATAGTTTATACTAATCTTTATACTAATTACTTTGTAAGGCGTTATTTAATAGATTACATTTAGGAATTTACAGAAAATATACAACAGAATCATACCTTATAACTTATGATCTTATTACTACTCTATTTTAAATTTAGCCTTACAGCCTTTTACCTTTTAGTATAGTATACCTAAGAATTCTATTACGTATAGACTATACGAGCTTTATATCCTTTTACTAAATTATAACTCGTTTAGTATAGATAGTAGTAAGATTTGTTACTATATGTTATTTAATTAGTATAAAGATTAGTATAATAGATCAAATACTTATAAGAAAACTTAGTAGTTAACATAGCCTCTATAGATTCTTATAAGGCTTTTATTACGCTTCTCTAGACTTAGAATTTAGGGCGTAGCTAAAGTATAATCTCTTTTACTAGCCTTATAAAAGGTACTTATAGTATTAATAGTTCGGTAGTCTTTTAGTACTTTCTTATTTCTCTTAGCGCTATAACTATTAAATTTGTTAGTAGAGTTTTTATACTAATCTTTATACTAATTAACTTACTACCTAGTTTAAATCTTTGTCTTCTAGCCTAAGGGTTTAGACCGTTTAGCTAGTTAGGCTAGTTAGGCTAGTTAGGTTAGTTAGGCTGTCTAAGGAGCCTTTTACTAGATTAAGGGCAGCGTACTATAGCTCTTTTTAGTAGTATAGTTAGACAACTTAGTTATATAAGTAGTAGCTTTTAGCTTTAGGCTTTATACTATTTTATAATTATAATCGACGAATAGTAGATAAGAAGACTAACAAAGTTAGTATAGTAAGAGGTATAGGGGGTAAGAGGGTAGGAAGGGGCCTATATACTAAATTAAGGTTAGCTTAATAAAAGAAAGGTAGGTAAGTAGTAAAGAGTTGTCTATTTATATATTATAAAAATAAAGGCTTAGTAAATTTTTAGTAAAATTAATTTATTATTATTGTTCTTACTGCCTATGCCTACTGTATGTAGAACCTCTATACTACATAAATCACGTAGTAAAACCGTACTAAAGCCGGGTAAAAACCTACGTACTACTACTTACGTTTACACTATTATAGTACTATAAAAGCGCTAGGTCCTTATTACTACTCTACTAGAACTTAACCTTCTAGCCTAGTAATACTAAACATACTAACAGGACGCTAGTAAGGTACTAGTAAGGCGCTAGCTACTAGCTAAGGCTACTCTCTCTCTTATAACTCCTCTACTAAGTAGCGCTTAGCTAGACAGAACTATAGAAATCGGCTAGTAGATAGTAGCTAACGGATTAGTATACGAGCGCTCTTACCTTTCTTTATTACTACTACGAAGTCGCGGAACGTCTATAGCGCTCTTAGGTAGAGCGCTTACTATAAGGCCTACTACTATTAATCTAGCTACTAGTAGTTAAGGACTAGGTAAGCCGCTGTCTCTAGGGCCTTACTATAAGGGCACTAGGAGGTCGCTACCTCTAGTACTCTACGCTTAAAAAGGAAAGCCTAGAGTCTAACTTTACTAGTATAGATCTATATTAAAAGAGAGCTCTTGTACTTATAAAAGAGTAAGTACTTCTTAAGGGCATCTACTAAGAGGACAGGTAGCGCGGCTAGGGCGGCGCCCTAGTAGTGTGTTAGTAAGCTGTTGTATTAAGACTATTATACCTTCTAGTTCTCTTATAAGGTCTTTTCTAAGAGAGAGTCCTTGTACTAGTCCTTTACTTATACGGCTCGGCCTGCCTTATACTTAAGTAACGTATAAGGTAGTACTATAGTAGCGCTATAGTAGCGTCTCTAGCGTTGTTAAAGACAGGCCGCTACCTTATTATAGATAGACTATATAAGTTTACCCTTACCTATACATTTAAGACGTTGTTTAAAGTCTACTACTTACTTGTTAAGGTAGAGGTTAAGTAAGGGCGTAGCTGTTTTAGACTTAAAGAACTAGACAGGCGTCGCCTAGTACGCCCTTATAATAACGTAAAGGTACTATAACTACTTTATAGTAAGGTCCTTTACGATCCCCTTAGCTCGCTACCTAAAGGGGCAGTACTAGACCCTTACGCTATATACTATAGTACTCTAGATTACCTTTATATAGATCTCTCTTACGCGTAGTAGGCTATATCTTTACGCAGACGTAGTAAGCCTTATAAGCGCGAACTACTAGGTAGCAAACTTTTGTTTAATAGCGTTAAGGTAGCTCTTTTATCTAAGCTTTTAGTCTAACTAAACTCCTAAAAAGCGCGCCTCCTAGACTAGGGGTATAACCCGGCCGTTAAGGTAGACAGGCGTTATTAGTATAGTATAAGTACAGGTAAGGTAAAGGAGCTTACTCTTTTCTAGGGTAAACTCTATCCCCCTTATATACGACTACTAGCTACATGTCTACTACGCCCCTTTAAGGTACTAGTGTATCTCTGTCGTGTCTTTACTAAAAGCTAAGAGGTTAAGGTCGTTAGTAAACCCTACTATAATAAGGCCTATATAACCTTATAGTAGCGTGTATAAGCTAGTAGTATAAAGAAAGAAGAGGATAAGAGAGAAGGACGAACCTTATAGTACCCTTATAGTAACTTCCTAGGGTAGTGCCGCCTCCTTATTAAAGAAGAGACTAGCTGTCTAATTAGTAAAGAAGCTATATACTTACTGTACGGCCTATATAAGGAACCCTAGGTACTAAAGAGTATAGAGAAGGCGTGTATAGTTTACTATGTTAAAGGCGCCTTTAATGTTAAGTTAGAAGAGGGACGCTATAGCCTTATAACTCTACGCTATATACGTAGCGTTAACTACTATTTTAACTATAAGGTCTATTAAGTACTATAGCCGGTTCCTTATCTATGTCTCTAGAAAGAGCCCTTACGACTCTATAGCTTTAGTAAAGCGCCGGCTAATTACTAACTTAATTACTTTACTTATCGCGTTTAAGAGTAATATTAGCCTATAGGCCCTAGCGGTTTGTTACTACTCGAGAGTCTTTCCGGGCTTACGTAGTACTACTACCTTTACTACTTTAAACTACGTAAGGAAGTGCCCTAGCTAGAGGCTTGTAGTTACTATTACTATAAGGAGCTTAGCTAAGGGGCGCCTATATGCCTTAAGGAAGCTAGTAGGTAGTAGGTTAAGGCCCGGCGCCTTTTAGGTACCTGTCTTTTAGAGAACGTTAGTAATATCTGCCTCTATTATAGTGTCGTTAATAGTAAACCGTTAGTACTACTTGTCCTAAAGGTCTAGAATAACGTTACTAAGATTAGCTATTAATTCTAGAAAAAACCGTCGGCCTAACACTATTACTTTATTATAGTAGCTTATAGCTAGTACCTCCTTATTAGCGCCCTAAAGAGGTAAGAGTAAGGCCGGTTCTAGAGGTATATAGCTACAAAGCCTAGCCTACCTCTTAAGACTCTATAGTTTCTATTAGTCCTTTAAGGTAGTAGTAAGAGTACTGCGCTAGCTTCTAGTTTTTACGTCTTGTATTATATAGAGTTAATAGGTACTAGCCTACTAGAGGTCGCGCTAGTAGAGCTTAGTTAGGGCGGTAGCGTATTAACAGCGTGCTACCTGTACTTACTAGACAGTCTTAAGGACCTTGTCGTTCTACTAGGGCTTAGCGCGCCCTTAGTTAACCTTCTTCCTTAAGGTAGATATGTCTGTAATACGTATAAGCTAGAAGGTAAGCGAGTTAACTACCTTATTAACCTTATAAGGTATGTCTAGCGGCTCTAAGGAGAGACAGAGCCTCCCGGCCTTAATCGTTACTAGTTCTTAGTCTATTAAGGTCTAGCTCTATCCTAGTACCTCTATAGCTCTCTCTTAGCGATCCCTTACTTAGGTAATAACCTTGATTAGCTAGGTACAGTAGTCAGATCCCTTATACCCTAGGTTACCTTAATAAGTATACTAGAGCGTTACTATAACCTACGCGTAGTTAATCGTTAAGTCTTGTTTGTTATATTACTACTATATTAGCTCTCCTTAGGGTGTGTATAGTAAGAGCTACTACCTACAGGCTAGATAGAGAAGGGTCTCTAATTTAGGAGTAGTCTTACTAGCTCTGTCCTAGAGTAAGTAGTAAAGGTTTATATTACTTGTAACAATCTGTAGCCTCTCTAGGTCTTCCTTAGTAAGCCGCTAGAAAGGGCTAGCCTAGCCTAGGGAGTTAAGAATCGGCAAGTATATTAACTAGACAGTAACTCCTTATAGAGTAACGTAACACTAGTTAACGCCTGTCTTTACTACTTAGGTAAGAGGTAGGTACTACTTATAGATGTAGATAGCTACTCTACCTTTGCCCTTATAGACCTGCTAGTACTTTGCCTATACTAGGTAGTAGACTGTCTTTATCTAAGTATTATACTATAGCTCTTAAATTACTATAACGTCGACTTTACAGGTATCGTAAAGTACTATTAAGGTAAGGCCGTTCCTTCTTATAGTGTTCTAGTATACTATTGTTAATTTTATTACTAAGAGTCTAAGATCTACGATTCTTACGTTACAAAGGGGTCGCTAGACCCCTAGTTAGCCCCCTAGCTTAATATCTCTATAATGTCGTAGCTCTAGACTATTATAGTATCTAGTGCCTTAATAAGAGGGCGCCCTTACCTTACTAGAGTCTTTACTATAGGCTTCTTACTGTTACCTATCTATAGTCTCTTATGTACTACGATCTAGTAGCTATTGTCGCTATTCTATAAGGGCACTAGTATAACGCTAGGTACTCGGCTAGTAAAGCTACTCTTAGATACCTTAAACTGTCTAGGCCTCTATTAATATACGGTATGTACCTGCTCCTTTGCCTTAAGGGCCTTAGGACACTAATAGTCTTATACCGCGTATAGTCTACTATAGTTAACGTATCTCTTTCTACTATTAAGTTAAGGGCACTCCTCTTTACCCTAAGGGTACGCCGCTCTTGTATAGTAGCTGTACTAGGCCTAGTTCTTATAGAACCGCCTAATGTAGCCGAACTAGTAGTACTAGAAGTATCTTTAGATTTATAGGTTAGCTAAATATAGCTTATAGTTAAAGATCTAGGCTTACTAGATTAACCCTTATTTATATAGGCGCGTCGCTACGTTAGCGCTCTAGAGGTGTAGTACTACTATTATAAACTTTACTATAAAGGCCCTAACAGGTTTAACTTTAACCTTTGTAACATACGGCGCGTAGGTTTAGATCTCTACTAGTAACGCTCTTAGCTCTACCTATATAATCCGTTCTACTAGTAGGCCTTTTACGATTATAGTAAACTTACTCTTATAGAGCTAGGCTATAGGCCTAAACGCCCTCTATACCTAGCCCTAATCTTAGATTACGTTCTTTAGTATAGCCTCCTTAAACGTAAGGATAGTGTCACTACTAGGTAGCTAGTAGGTCGCTACTACCTTAGCGCCCCTTATCGCTATATTAGCTACTGTTACTACTTTAATAGTACTACAACGTACTAGGTCTTTTGTCTGTCTATCTACCCTAATCCTTAGCTCTCTAATCTGCCTTTCTAGTATAACCTGTACTCTTGTTAGGCGCTAGCTCGCTACTAACGCGTAGGTAGCCTAAGGGGCCGCTATCGTTACTAGCCTCTAGAAGGCCTCTTCTAATATCGTTCTTAATTAACTAATTGTTACTAGGTTATTGTTAGAGAGAGACTTAGGGGTACGTAAGAGAGTTGTTGTGTTTGTAGCTCTTGTCTCTACTACTGTTGTCGTTATAGTAATAAGGTCGCGTAAGAGACGCGACGCCTCTTTCTCCTTGCCTAGTATTACGTAGGCTTTGATCCTTTATATAATTTTCTCTGTCTTATCGTCCTTATTACCCTTACTACTCTCTAGCTCCTTACTATAGCTCTTAGTTAGGGTATAAGAGTACTAGCTCTTACCTGCGAGTAGGTAGTGTTAGCTCTGTTTAAGTCTAGCATACCTACTATCTGTTACTATAGGCTTGCCTATAGTCTGCTAGTACTCTAGAGGGTATCTAAAGGTACTGATTTTGATTCTATCGTTTATTTTTGAGTTTTTAGGGTAGTAGGGGGCGTGGACGACCGTTTGTTAAATCTTAGAGTAACTATATAGTTATTTGTAAAATTAATTTACTTTATAACTAACTACCTTACTTATAGTGCTACAATAATAGTACTATATAATATAATAAGAATAAGGACAGTAAGACGCGTTAAACGCGTCTATCTATTATTTATTTTAATTATTATACTAATATTTCTACTAATCGCGTAAAAGAGTATTATAAAACATTATATAGAAAATTTTAAAGTATTATTTAAACTTATTACTAATTTACTTTTAAACCCTCTCTCTTCCTTTCTTTTTTTATCTTTATTTTATACTTATACTATTTAATAGTCTAAATATAGAACAAAGAGTCTAAAGAACTAAGAGTCTATTAAATTAGCCTAAATATTAAACAAAGAGTCTAAAAGTAAAGTTATAGCCTAAATATTAAATAAAGAGTTTAAAAGTAAATTAATTTTACTAAACATTTTTTACTTTTACTACCTTACCTCTTTTACTACTACCCTACCTTTATAACAACAATAATAACAACAATAACAATAGGTATAGTTTACGTATTAATCTATACTAATTATTATACTAATTATTAACATAGTTAATTAATAATAACAACGACCTAATCTACGGCTTACCTTTTAAAGAATTCTTTTAATTAATCCGTAGCTCCTTTCTTTTAAAGAATTCTTCTAATTAATCTATAGCTCCTCCTTTTAAAGAATTCTTTTAATTAATCTGTAGCTTACCTTTTAAAGAATTCTTTTAATTAATCTATAGCTTACCTTTTAAAGAATTCCTTTAATTAATCCGTAGCTTTTCTCCTTTTAAAGAATTCCTTTAATTAATCTATAGCTTTCTTCTTTTTAAAGATTTCCTTTAATATAGATATAAGAAGGCATATAGTAAGTATAAGTTTACATATTAATCTATACTAATTATTATACTAATTAATAATACAGTCAAATTTTAATAACTACAATAGTAACAATAAATAATAGTAATAGTAGAAACTTAAAGCGTAAGGCTGTAAAAGAGCTCTTAACAAACCTAAACACAATTAAGGTATAAAAGCGCTAAGACATAGATAACAAAGTCGTTAAAAAGATTAATAAAGTAAAAGCTACTAACTAGAGGGCCGTAACATACGCTAAAAAGAAAGTAAAAGAGACATCTAAATTTATTAGTATATCTAATATATAGAAACAACAGATACTTAATGATATAAGAGACCGAGTTCTACTATAAAGGTATGTTTAACTTTTATATACTAAGGTATTTTATACTAATCTTTATACTAATTAATATTAGATTACGAACAAGAAAGGACTAAAAGACCTTAGCTTAAGAGCTAGGCTATAGTAAGATTAGTAGACAATTTACTATTAAAGATAATAGAAATCCTACCTAAGAAGATATCGACTTTAAAGAAGAAAATACTATATAATATAAAGAGATATAGTAAGAGGATAAAAAATTAAATAATAAAAGTATTAACGAAATTAGTAATAATATTAATAAAAAGGGAGTTAAGGTATAGTAGAGCTACGTCTAGGTATACTAGTTCTATATTAGATTAGTATAAAGATTAGTATAACACTAACTACGCCTAGAGTAATATAGCCTAAGAGTTCTACCTCTAGTAGTAGAAATAGCGCTAGAGTAAGAGAAGCTTTTATTATAAGGTAATAAAGCTTAAGAAAAGAGGAATAGAATAGCTAAAGAGGGATAGGCTATATTATCTAATAGTAGACAGGTACGTGTCCTAGTAATTATTATACTAATCTTTATACTAATCTACTATAAATAATAAGGACTTATAAGACTTCTTACTACCTAAGTGATTTTTTATATTAAGGGAGAAAGCTATATAGAGGAACATAGCTATATAGTACAAAGATAATAATAGATAAGTAGATTTACTAAGGCCTATAGATTAGTAGCTAGAAGATCTAGAGATTAATAATATAAGGTTTACGTTTTCTAACTAGCGCTTTAGGCATTACTAGGCGTACAGACTAATCTACGTTAATAAAGAGCCCTCTAATAAGACGTACAATCACGTCTTTCTGTCTAGTATAGACCTCTTTGTAATAAAGGATTTAATTAAGACTAGAGAGATACTAAAGGCGTTTTTTTACGTTTAATTTTTTATAGAAAAGAAATATAGAATAATCGTTCTTTTCTTTACGTATAACTTATATTTAGTTATAATACTCTTATCTATAATAGTATAGCCTATAATTTATGTAGTAGAAATTAAGATGTCTAAAATCAAGGATTATTAGAGGCGTACTATATGTAGTAGAGATTATGATTTCTAAAATAAATAAACAAAGGGATAGCTAAGTTACTAATAGTATATAGTAGTAGAATCAAAGCCTTTAAAGGATCTTTAAGAATTCGTTATTACTATAAGGACGTACTTAGTATAACTTAATATATTACATTATATATTTATACTAATCTTTATACTAATCCCCTTAATTCCTCCTTTTTTAAACATAACTTACCTCTTTTTTTAAACATAACTTACTCTTCTAAACATTTGTATTATTAAAAACTACTCCTTACGATTATAATATTATATAATGTCTTTATTATCTACTACTATATTTATTCCTAATTCCTTCTTAGCTATAAACCTATTTAGTAATAACACTATTACTAACAGACCTTTACTAAATACTATTAGCTAAAGAAATTAATATTTCTAGTAGACTAAAGACTAACATTACTAATTCCTTACCTAGTAGCTACAGACAGATTAGGTAGCTATAATAGTAGGTTTAAATAATACTAATATAGTAAAATAGCTAGATTAAGACATAACTAAAAGATTAGTATACTAGTAATAATTCTACTAGGCTACGAATTAGTATACTAGTAAACTAGTAGTTATATACTAGAAGTGTTCTATAATACTTGCCTATCCTAATTTAAAAGTACTTATAACTAGTACTACTACTCTTACAAAACACCTAACGTCTAAATAATGTGTTAACGTATCTATAAGTTAAAGTCAAGGCTTATAAAGACAACTCTCTCTTTATAAGGCTATTTTATTATCTATAACTATAAGTATAACTAGTTAGTATAAAGATTAGTATAAACTAACTAGTATATATAGTCTACTACCCTTATAACTAAGGCTTTTTAGGACTAGGTCCTTAAAACGATCGTTTCTTTATACCTCCTTTTTTAGGCTATAGAAAACACTAATCTCTAACGGCTATTAAAGCTATTAAATCCTTGTTTTTAATTACTATTAGTAACAACTATATAGACCTACCTAATACAGTACGTTACCTAAGTTAAAGAGAACATACTTACAAACCTAGTACTAGGTAGTAAGGTAGCCTTGTCTCTTAATTATTAGTCAAGTCCTATATACCTTTTGTTTATAAGCGTTATAGTATATTACATTAATAAAGACTAGGTACTTTAGGAGGAGTTAATTAGGTTTAAAAACCTACGTAATGTTTATTTAAGACAGGCCTTAGCGACAGTTGTTAATAATTTACTAACAAATCTTAACCTAACTAGTTAAGTAATATTAATTATAACTAATAATACTAGTAATAACTATACGATAGTAGATAAAATTAATTCGTATCTTAAAGACGTACTAAAGAACAGTCGTTTTCTTAATAAGCAAATCTAATATATTCCTTGTCTATCGTATGTTCTTTAGCTTACTATAAAAGCGCTCTTAGGTATAATTTAACTACGACTAACAAATAAAACATTTATTTAGGATTAAAGGAATAAGTAAGAGATAGACGAGCTTAAAAGGATACGACAAGTAAGTAACTAAGGTATACTATATATACTATTATTATTATTGTTCTTACTACCTATGCCTACTATATACAGAACCTCTATACTATATAAATCACGTAGTAAAACCGTACTAAAGCCGGGTAAAAACCTACGTACTACTACTTGTGTTTACACTATTACGGCGCTACTAGGGCGCTAGGTCCTTATCGCTACCTTACTAGAACTTAACCTTCTAGCCTAGTAATACTAAACATACTAACAGGACGCTAGCAAGGCGCTAGTAAGGCGCCGGCTACTAGCTAGGGCTACTCTCCTTCTTGTAACTCTTCTGTTAGGTAGCGCTTAGCTAGACAGAACTGTAGGAATCGGCCGGTAGACAGTAGCTAACAGATTAGTACACAAGCGCTCTTACCTTTCTCTATTACTGTCGCGAAGTTACAGAACGTCTATAGCGCTCTTAGGTAGAGCGCTTGCTGTAAGGCCTGCTACTATTAATCTAGCTACTAGTAGTTAAGGACTAGGTAAGCCGCTATCTCTAGGGCCTTACTATAAGGGCACTAGAGGGTCGCTACCTCTAGTACTCTATACTTAAAAAGGAAAGCCTAGAGTCTAACTTTACTAGTATAGATCTGTGTTAAAAGAGAGCTCTTGTGCTTATAGAGGAGTAAGTACTTCTTAAGGGCATCTACTAAGGGGGTAGGTAGCACGGCTAGGGCGGCGCCCTAGCGGTATGCCGGCGAGCTATCGTATTAAGACTATCGTGCCTTCTAGTTCCCCTATAAGGTCTTCTCTAGGGGGGAGTCCCTGTACTAGTCCTTTGCCTACGCGGCTCGGCCCGTCCTGTACTTAAGTAACGTACGAGGTGGCGCTATAGTAGCGCCGCGGTAGTGTCTCCGGCGTTGTTAAAGACGGGCCGCTACCCTGTTACAGATGGACTGTATGAGTTCTCTCTTGCCTGTGCGTTTAAGACTACTATATATACTAGTAAAGGTATAGATTAGTTATAATTTTTATACTAATCTTTATACTAATTAGATATAGATTCGGAAGCTTGTAGTACTAGTTAACTTAAGTAAGTAAAGACAAGAACATTTTAAACAGATTTAAAACAGGCTAGCTTGTAATAATCTAACACGTCCTCTTTAATTAATTATAGACGTAGCTACTTAATAAGACTCTACTGTTTTAATGTTAATTTAGGTAATAAGACTTTAGAACGCTATTAACAAATTTTGTAAAGATTATATAGTAGTATACCTGTTTTAGATCTTAAGCGTCAAGTAGGATTAAATTAGATATTTGATTAATCTTCTTTGCCTATTTAATTTTTTTATAACTACTATTAGTAAGACAAAGAGCATTACCTTACTATATGCTCTATAGATCTATAACGAGTTATTTAAACGCCTAACTAAATCCTACTGTTAACTAAAGGCGAAAGTTAATTAAAAACCATAGGTTCGTATTCTTATCTAAGGTATTAACGCTACTAAGGCTAAACTCGACTAATACTACAACAAGATATACCTTACGGCCTTATTTATTTAATTTAACCTAGACTTAAAATAATATTAAATATATCTTAAAACTAGGTTAAAACTAGTTTTATCCTAGTTTTAACTTAAATTTAACCTAGTTTTAAGTAGTTTTAAACCCTTCTTAACTCTAGTTTTATTATAATAACTCCGGATTATTATTAAATTGTTTTAGAGATTTAACCTAGTTTTATAGTTTTAACCTAGCTTAACACTAGGTTAAAATACTTTAAACTACCTTAAGATTTTAAGAGTTAAATACATTTAAAGGGTTAATTAATTAATTAATTATCTATCTATCTATCTATCTATCTATAAGGACAGTTATAAAGACAGTTATAAGGGCAGTTATAAAGATAGTCGTAAGGGTAGTCGTAAGGGTAGTTATAAAGAGACCTATAAAACAATAAATTAGTAAAGGTAAACAAGGTAAAAAGGATTTATAAGAGTAATAGAGGGCTGTTAAGAACAGAGGGCTGTCGAGAACAGAAGGCTGTTAAGGGTATTCGTAAAGGTATAGAGGGCTGTCGAGATCTGTAGAGGCAATAGAGGGCTGTCGAGATCCGTAGAGGCAACAGAGGGCTGTCGAGGGTATTCGTGAAGGCACAGAGGGCTGTCGAGATCCGCGGAGGCAACAAAGGGCTGTCGAGAACAGAGGGCTGTTAAGGGTGTTCGCAAAGGCAGAGGGCTGTCGAGAACAGAGGGCTGTCGAGAACAGAGGGCTGTCGAGAACAGAGGGCT